>NC_091981.1:304810307-305132078 GCF_044704955.1 Pristiophorus japonicus
CATTTGGGGCAATACAGTCAACTGGGGTAATGCAGCCAACTGGGGTAATACAGTCAACGGGGGCAATACAGTCAACGGTGGCAATACAGTCAACTGGAGCAATACAGTCAACTGGGGCAATACAGTCAATTGGGGCAATGCAGTCAATTGTGGCAATACAGTCCACTGGGGCATTATAGCCAACTGGGGCAATACAGTCAACTGGGGTAATACAATCAATGGGGGCAATACAGTCAACTGGGGTAATATAGTCAACTGGGGCAATACAGTCAACTGCGGCAATACAGTCCACTGGGGCATTATAGCCAACTGGGGCAATACAGTCAACTGGGGTAATACAGTCAATGGGGGCAATACAGTCAACTGGGGTAATACAGTCAACTGGGGCAATACAGTCAAATGCGGCAATACAGTCCACTGGGGCAATACAGTCAACTGCAGCAAAACAATCAACTGTGGTAATAATGTGAACTGGGGCAAATCAGTCACCTGGGGCAATACAGCCAACTGGGGCAATACAGTCACCTGGGGCAATACATTCAACTGGGGTACTACAGTCAACTGGCGCAAAATAATCAATTGGGCAAAAGAATCAACAGGGGCAACACAGTCAACTGGGGTAATATAGTCAACTGGGGCAATACTGTCAACTGGGGCAATACAGTAAACTGCGGCAATGCAGTCCACTGGGGCATTATAGCCAACTGGTGCAATACAGTCAACTGGGGCAAGGCAGTCAACTGGGATAATGCAGTCAACTGGGGCAATACAGTCAACGGGGGCAATACAGTCCACTCTGGCAATACAGTCCACTGGGGTATTGCATTCAACTGGGGCAATACATTCAACTGGGGTAATACAGTCCACTGGGGCAATAGAGTCAACTGGGGTAATACAGTCCACTGGGGCAATACAGTCAACTGGAGCAATACAGTCAACTGGAGCAATACAGTCAATTGGGGCAATGCAGTCAATTGTGGCAATACAGTCCACTGGGGCATTATAGCCAACTGGGGCAATACAGTCAACTGGGGTAATACAATCAATGGGGGCAATACAGTCAACTGGGGTAATATAGTCAACTGGGGCAATACAGTCATTTGGGGCAATGCAGTCATTTGGGGCAATACAGTCAACTGGGGTAATGCAGCCAACTGGGGTAATACAGTCAACGGGGGCAATACAGTCAACGGTGGCAATACAGTCAACTGGAGCAATACAGTCAACTGGGGCAATACAGTCAATTGGGGCAATGCAGTCAATTGTGGCAATACAGTCCACTGGGGCATTATAGCCAACTGGGGCAATACAGTCAACTGGGGTAATACAGTCAACTGGGGAAATACAGTCAACTGCGGCAATACAGTCCACTGGGGCAATACAGTCAACTGCAGCAAAACAATCAACTGTGGTAATAATGTCAACTGGGGCAAATCAGTCACCTGGGGCAATACAGCCAACTGGGGCAATACAGTCACCTGGGGCAATACATTCAACTGGGGTACTACAGTCAACTGGCGCAAAATAATCAATTGGGCAAAAGAATCAACAGGGGCAACACAGTCAACTGGGGTAATATAGTCAACTGGGGCAATACTGTCAACTGGGGCAATACGTTCAACTGCAGCAACACAGTCAAATGAGGCAATTCAGTCACCTGGGGCGTTACAGCCAACTGGGGTAATACAGTCACCTGGGGCAATACACTCAATTGGGGCAATACTGTCAACTGGGGCAATACAGTCAACTGAGGCAATACAGTCAACTGGGGCAATACAGTCACCTGGGGCAATACAGTAATTTGGGGCAATACAGTCAACTGGGGTAATGCAGTCAACGGGGGCAATACAGTCATTTGGGGCAATGCAGTCATTTGGGGCAATACAGTCAACTGGGGTAATGCAGCTGACTGGGGTAATACAGTCAACGGGGGCAATACAGTCAACTGGGGCAATACAGTCAACTGGGGCAATACAGTCAATTGGGGCAATGCATTCAACTGTGGCAATACAGTCCACTGGGGCATTATAGCCAACTGGGGCAATACAGTCAACTGGATAAATACAATCAATGGGGGCAATACTGTCAACTGGGGTAATACAGTCAACTGGGGCAATACAGTCAACTGCGGCAATGCAGTCCACTGGGGCATTATAGCCAACTGGTGCAATACAGTCAACTGGGGCAAGGCAGTCAACTGGGGTAATGCAGTCAACTGGGGCAATACAGTCAACGGGGGCAATACAGTCCACTGTGGCAATACAGTCCACTGGGGTATTGCATTCAACTGGGGCAATACATTCAACTGGGATAATACAGTCCACTGGGGCAATACAGTCAACTGGGGTAATACAGTCAACTGTGGCAATACAGTCAACTGTGGTAATACAGTCAACTGGGGCAATGCAGTCAACTGGGGCAATGCAGTCAACTGGGGTAATACAGCCAACTGGGGTAATGCAGTCAACTGGGGTAATACAGCCAACTGGGACAATACAGTCAACTCGGGCAATACAGTCATTTGGGGCAATGCAGTCATTTGGGGCAATACAGTCAACTGGGGTAATGCAGCCAACTGGGGTAATACAGTCAACGGGGGCAATACAGTCAACGGTGGCAATACAGTCAACTGGAGCAATACAGTCAACTGGGGCAATACAGTCAATTGGGGCAATGCAGTCAATTGTGGCAATACAGTCCACTGGGGCATTATAGCCAACTGGGGCAATACAGTCAACTGGGGTAATACAATCAATCGGGGCAATACAGTCAACTGGGGTAATATAGTCAACTGGGGCAATACAGTCAACTGCGGCAATACAGTCCACTGGGGCATTATAGCCAACTGGGGCAATACAGTCAACTGGGGTAATACAGTCAATGGGGGCAATACAGTCAACTGGGGTAATACAGTCAACTGGGGCAATACAGTCAAATGCGGCAATACAGTCCACTGGGGCAATACAGTCAACTGCAGCAAAACAATCAACTGTGGTAATAATGTGAACTGGGGCAAATCAGTCACCTGGGGCAATACAGCCAACTGGGGCAATACAGTCACCTGGGGCAATACATTCAACTGGGGTACTACAGTCAACTGGCGCAAAATAATCAATTGGGCAAAAGAATCAACAGGGGCAACACAGTCAACTGGGGTAATATAGTCAACTGGGTTAATACCGTAAATGGAGACAATACAGTCAACTGGGGTAATATAGTCAATTGGGGCAATACTGTCAACTCGGGGACTACAATAAACTGGGGCAATACAATCTACTGGGAAAATACAGTCACCTGGGGCAATACAGTCAATTGGGGCAATATAGTCAACTGGGGTGTTACAGTCAACGGGAGCAATGCAGTCAACTGGTGCAATACAGTCAATCGCGTAAATACTGCCAACTGCGGCAATACAGCCACCTGGGCAAATACAGTCAACTGGGTCAATACAGTCAACTGGCGGAAAACAATCAATTGTGCAATACAATCAACAGGGGCAACAGAGTCAACTGGGTAATGCAGTCAACTGGGGCAATACAGTCAATGGGGGCAATGCAGTCCACTTTGGTAATAAAGCCAACTGGGGCAATACAGTCAACTGGGGTAATACAGTAATTTGTGAAATAAAGTCAACTGGGCAATACAGTCAACAGGGGCAATACAGTCAACTGCGGCAATACAGTCCACTGGGGCAATACAGCCTACTGGGGCATTAGAATCAACTGGGGTAATACAGTCAATGGGGGCAATTCAGTCAACTGGGGCATTACAGTCCACTTCAGAAATGCAGTCAATAGAGGCAATAGTCAACTGGGATAATACAGTGAACTGGGGCAATACAGTCAACGCGGGCAATGCAGTCAACTGGGGTAATACAGTCAACTGGGGCAATACAGCTAACTGGGGCAATACAGTCAACTGGGACAATACAGTCAACTGGCGAAACACTGTCAAGTGGGGTAATAAAGTGAATGGGGGCAATACAATTAAAGGGGGCAAAACAGTCAACTGGGACAATACAATCAACTGGGGCAACAGAGTCAACTGGGGCAATACAGCCAACTGGGGCATTAGAATCAACTGGGGTAATACAGTCAATGGGGGCAATACAGTCAACTGGGGTAATTCAGTCAACTGCAGTAATACAGTCAACTGGGGCAATACAGTCCACTTCAGAAATGCAGTCAACAGAGGCAACAGAGTCAACTGGGCTAATACAGTGAACTGGGGCAATACAGTCCACAGGGGCAATACAGTCAACTGGGACAACACAGTCAACGGCCGAAACACTGTCAAGTGGGGTGATAAAGTGAATGGGGGCAGTCATGTTAATGGGAGAAATACAGTCAACTGGGTAAATAAAGTCAACTGGGGCAATACAGTCAACACGGGCAATACAGTCCACTTCAGAAATGCAGTCAACAGAGGCAGTAGAGTCAACTGGGGTAATACAGTGAACTGGGGCAATACAATCAACGCGGGCAATACAGTCAACTGCAGCAATACAGTCCACTGGGGCAATACAGTCCACTGGGGCAATACAGTCAACTGGGGCAATACAGTCCACTGGGGCAATACAGCCAACTGGGGCATTAGAATCAATTGGGGTAATACAGTCAATGGGGGCAATACAGGCAACTGGTGTAATACAATCAACTGGGGCAATACAGTCCACTTCAGCAATGCAGTCAACAGAGGCAATAGAGTCAACTGGGGTAATACAGTCAACTTGGGCAATACAGTCAACGCGGGCAATACAGTCAACTGCAGCAATAGTCAACTGGGACAATACAGTCCACTGGGGCAATACAGTCCACTGGGGCAATGCAGTCAACGAGGCTTTACAGTCAGCTGGGGCAATACATTCAACTGCGGCATACAGTCCACTCGGTTAATACAGTCAACTGGAGTAATACAGTCAACTGGGGAATACAGTCAAATGGGGCAATACAGTCAACTGGGGAAATAAAGTCAACTGGGCCAATACAGCCAACCGGGGCAATACAGTAAACTGGGGCAATTCAATCAAAGGGGGCAATACAGTCAACTGGCGCAATACAGTCACCTGGGGCAATACAGTCAACTGGGACAATACAGTCAGTTGGGGCAATACAATCAACTGGGGCAATAGGGTCAACTGGGGCAATACAGTCATCTGGGGCAATACAGTCAACTGGTTAAATACAGTCAACTGGGGTAGTACCGTCAACTGGGGCAATACAGTCAATTGGGGTAATACAGTCAATTGGGGTAATACAGTCAACTGGGGTAATACAGTCAAATGGCGTAATACTGTCAACTGGGGTAATAGAGTCAACAGGGGTAATAGAGTCAACTGGGGCAATACAGCCAACTGGGGTAATACAGTCAACTGGGGAAATACAGCCAACTTTTGAAATACAGTCAATTGAGGTAATACAGTCATGGTGCAATAGAGTCAACGGGGGCAATACAGTCAGTTGAGGCAATACAATCAACTGGGGCAATACAATCAACTTGGGCAACAGGGCCAACAGGGGAAAGACAGTCAACTGGGGAAATGCAATGAACTGGGGCAATAAAGTCAACTGGAGAAAGAGAGTCAATGGGGGCAGTACACACAATGGGAGCAATACAGTCAACTGGGGCAATTCAGTCACCTGGGGCAAGGCAGTCAAATGGGGCAACACAGTCACCTGGGGCAATACTGTCAAATGGGGCAATTCAGTCAACTGGGGCAATACAGCCAACTGGGACAATACAGTCACCTGGAGCAATACAGTCAATTGGGGCAATATAGTCAACTGGGGCATTACAGTCAACGGGAGCAATACAGTCAACTGGTGCAATACAGTCAACCGTGAAAATGTGCCAACTGCAGCAATACAGCCAACTGGGCAAATACAGTCAACTGGGTCAATACAGTCAACTGGCGCAAAATAATCAATTGTGCAATACAATCAACAGGGGCAACAGAGTTAACTGGGGTAATACAGTCAACTGGGGCAATACAGTCAATGGGGGCAATAGAGTCCACTTTGGTAATAAAGCCAACTGAGGCAATACAGTCAACTGGGGTAATGCAATCAATGGGGGTAATATATTCAACTGGGGTAATACAGTCAACTGGGGCAATGCAGTCTACTGGGGCAATGCAGTCAACTGGGGCAATACAGCCAACTGTGGCAATACAGTGAACTGGGGTAATACAGTCAACTACGGCAATACAGTTCACTGGGGCAATACCGCCAACTGGGGCAATACAGTCAACTGGGTTAATACAGTAAATGGGGGCAATACAGTCAACAGGGGTAATACAGTCAATTGGGGCAATACTGTCAACTGGGGTACTAAAGTCAACTGAGGCAAGACAGTCAACTGGGGCAATACAGTCAACTGGGTCAATACAGTCAATTTGGGCAATACAGTCAACTGGGGTATTACCGTCAATGTGGGTAATACAGTCAACTGGGGTAATACAGTCAACTGGGGCAATTGTCAATTGGGGCAATATAGTCAACTGGGACAATGCAGCCAACAGGGAAAATACAGGCAACTGTGGCAATACATGCAACTTTTGCAATACAATAATTTGGGGCAATACAATCAACTGGGGTAATGCAGCCAACTGTGGTAATCTAATCAACTGTGGCAATGAAGTCATTTGGAGCAATACAGTCAACTGGGGCAATGCAGTCAACGGCGCGATACAGTCAACTGGGGCAATACATTCAACTGCGGCAATACAGTCCACTGGGTTAATACAGTCACCTGGAGTAATACAGTCAAATGTGTATAAAGTCAAATGGGGCAATACAGTCGAATGGGGCAATAGATTCAACTGGGGTAATACAGCAAACGAGGACAATACAGTCAATGGGGCAATACAGTCAATTGGGACAATAGAGCCAACTGGCGAAACACTGTCAAGTGGGGAAATAATGTGAACGGGGGCAATAATGTCAACGGGAGCAATGCAGTCAACTGGGGAAATAAAATCAACTGGGGCAATACAGCCAACTAGGGCAATACAGTCAAATGGGGCAATACAATCAAAGAGGGCAATACAGTCAACTGGGGCAATACAGTCAAATGGGGCAATTCAGTCACCTTGGGCAATACAGTCAACTGCGGCAATACAGTCCACTGGAGCAATACAGTCAACTGGGGCAATACAGTCCACTGGGGCAATACAGCAAACTGGGGCATTAGAATCAACTGGGGTAATACAGTCAAATGGGCCAATACAGTCCACTTCAGCAATGCAGTCAACAGAGGCAATAGAATCAACTGGGGTAATACAGTGAACTGGGGCAATATAGTCAATGCGGGCAATACAGTCAACTGCAGCAATACAGTCCACTGGGGCAATACAGTCAACTGGGGCAATACAGTCCACTGGGGCAATACAGCCAACTGGGGCAATACAGTCAACTGAGGCTGTACAGTCAACTGGGGCAATACAGACAACTGGGGTAATACAGTCAACTGGGGCAATACAGCCAACTGGGGCAATACAGTCAACTGGGACAATACAGTCAACTGGCGAAACACTGTCAAGTGGGGTAATAAAGTGAATGGGGGCAATAATGTTAATGGGAGCAATACAGTCAACTGGGGCAATACAATCAACTGGGGCAATAGAGTCAACTGGGGCAATACAGCCAACTGGGGCATTGGAATCAACTGGGGTAATACAGTCAATGGGGGCAATACAGTCAACTGAGGTAATACAGTCAACTGGGGTAATACAGTCAACTGGGGCAATACAGTCTACTTCAGAAATGCAGTCAACAGAGGCAATAGAGTCAACTGGGCTAATACAGTGAACTGGGGCAATACAGTCAACGCGGGCAATACAGTCAACTGGGGTAATACAGTCAACTGGGGCAATGCAGCCAACTGGGGCAATAAAATCAAAGGGGGCAAAACAGTCAACTGGGGAAATACAATCAACTGGGGCAATAGAGTCAACTGGGGCAATACAGCCAACTGCGGCAATACAGTCCACTGGGGTAATACAGTCAACTGGGGCAATACAGTCCACTAGGGCAATACAGCCAACTGGGGCATTAGAATCAACTGGGGTAATGCAGTCAATGTGGGCAATACAGTCAACTGGGGTAATACAGTCAACTGGGGTAATACAGTCAACTGGGGCAATACAGTCCACTTCAGCAATGCAGTCAACAGAGGCAATAGAATCAACTGGGCTAATACAGTGAACTGGGGCAATACAGTCAAAGCGGGCAATACAGTCAACTGCAGCAATACAGTCCACTGGGGCAATACAGTCAACTGGGGCAATACAGTCCACTGGGGCAATACAGCCAACTGTGGCAATACAGTCAACTGGGGCTCTACACTCAACTGGGGCTATACAGTCAACTGAGGTAAGACAGTCAATGTGGGCAATACAGTCAACTGGGGAAATAAAGTCAACTGGGGCAATACAGTCAACACGGGCAATGCAGTCCACTTCATCAATGCAGTCAACAGAGGCAATAGAGTCAACTGGGGTAATGCAGTGAACTGGGGCAATACAGTCAACGCGGGCAATACAGTCAACTGCAGCAATACAGTCCACTGGGGCAATACAGTCCACTGGGGAAATACAATCAACTGGGGCAATACAGTCCACTGGTGAAATACAGCCAACTGGGGCATTAGAATCAATTGGGGTAATACAGTCAATGGGGGCAATACAGTCAACTGGGGTAATACAGTCAACTTGGGCAATACAGTCAACTGGGACAATACAGTCCACTGGGACAATGCAGTCAACGGGGCGATACAGTCAACTGGGGCAATTCAGTCATCTGGGGCAATACAGCCAACTGGGACAATACAGTCACCTGGGGCAATACAGTCAATTGGGGCAATACTGTCAACTGAGCACTACAGTCAACTGGGGCAATACAGTCTACTGGGGCAATACAGTCAACTGGGTCAATACAGTCAATTGGGGCAATATATTCAACTGAGGTGTTACAGTCAACGGGAGCAATACATTCAACTGGTGCAACACAGTCAACCGTGAAAATGTGCCAACTGCGGCAATACAGCCAACTGGGCAAATACAGTCAACTGGGTCAATACAGTCAAATGGGGCAATTCAGTCACCTGGGGCAATACAGCCAACTGGGACAATACAGTCACCTGGGGCAATACAGTCAACTGGGGCAATACAGTCAACTGGGGCAATGCAGTCAACTGGGGCAATGCAGTCAAATTGGGCAACACAGCCAACTGGGCCAATACAGTCAACTGCGATAATACAGTCAACTACGGCAATACAGTTCACTGGGGCAATACCGCCAACTGCGGCAATAAGTCAACTGGGTTAATACAGTAAATGGGGACAATACAGTCAACTTGGGCAATACAGTCAACTGGGGCAATACAGTCAACTGTGTCAATACAGTCAATTTGGGCAATACAGTCAACTGGGGTATTCCAGTCAATGGGGCAATACAGTCAACTGGGGCAATACAGTCAACTGGGGTAATACAGTCAATTTGGGCAATACAGTCAACTGGGGTATTCCAGTCAATGGGGGTAATACAGGCAACTGTGGCAATACAGGCAACTTTTGCAATACAATCATTTGGGGCAATCCAATCAACTGGGGTAATGCAGCCAACTGTGGTAATATAATCAACTGTGGCAATGAAGTCATTTGGAGCAATACAGTCAACTGGGGCAATGCAGTCAACGGCGCGATACAGTCAACTGGGGCGATACATTCAACTGCGGCAATACGGTCCACTGGGTTAATACAGTCACCTGGAGTAATACAGTCAACTGGGGAAACAGTCAAATGGGGCAATAAAATCAACTGGGGCAATAGAGTCAACTGGGGCAATACAGCCAACTGCGGCAATACAGTCAACTGGGGCAATACAATCAAAGGGGGCAAAACAGTCAACTGGGGCAATACAATCAACTGGGGCAATAGAGTCAACTGTGGCAATACAGCCAACTGCGGCCATACAGTCCACTGGGGTAATACTGTCACCTGGGGCAATACAGTCAACTGGGGTAATACAGTCAACTGTGGCAATACAGTCAACTGGGGCAATACAATCATAGGGGGCAAAAGAGTCAACTGGGGCAATACAATCAACTGGGGCAATAGAGTCAACTGGGGCAATACAGCCAACTGGGGCATTAGAATCAACTGGGGTAATACAGTCAATGGGGGCAATACAGTCAACTGGGGCAATACAGTCCACTTCAGAAATGCAGTCAATAGAGGCAATAGTCAACTGGGCTAATACAGTGAACTGGGGCAATACAGTCAACTGGGTCAATACAGTCAACTGGGACAATACAGTCAACTGGCGAAACACTGTCAAGTGGGGTAATAAAGTGAATGGGGGCAATAATGTTAACGGGAGCAATACAGTCAACTGGGGAAATAAAGTCAACTGGGGCAATACAGTCAACTGGGGCAATACAGTCCACTTCAGCAATGCAGTCAACTGGGACAACACAGTCAACTGGCGAAACACTGTCAAGTGGGGTAATAAAGTTGATGGGGGCAATAATGTCAACGGGAGCAATGCAGTCAACTGGGGAAATAAAGTCAACTGGGGCAATACAGTCCACTGGGGCAATACAGTCAACTGGGGCATTACAATCAATTGGGGTAATACAGTTAATGGGGGCAATACAGGCAACTGGGGTAATACAATCAACTGGGGCAATACAGTCCACTTCAGCAATGCAGTCAACAGAGGCAATAGAGTCAACTGGGGTAATACAGTCAACTGGGGCAATACAGTCAACGCGGGCAATACAGTCAACTGCAGCAATACAGTCAACTGGGGCAATACAATCAACTGGGGCAATAGGGTCAACTGGGGCAATACAGTCATCTGGGGCAATACAGTCAACTGGTTAAATACAGTCAACTGGGGTAGTACCGTCAACTGGGGCAATAGAGTCAATTGGGGTAATACAGTCAATTGGGGTAATACAGTCAACTGGGGTAATACAGTCAAATGGCGTAATACTGTCAACTGGGGTAATAGAGTCAACTGGGGTAATAGAGTCAACTGGGGCAATACAGCCAACTGGGGTAATACAGTCAACTGTGGAAATACAGCCAACTTTTGAAATACAGTCAATTGAGGTAATACAGTCATGGGATAATAGAGTCAACTGGGGCAATACAGTCAGTTGGGGCAATACAATCACCTGGGGCAATACAGTCAGTCGAGGCAATACAATCAACTGGGGCAATACAATCAACTTGGGCAACAGGGCCAACAGGGGAAAGACAGTCAACTGGGGAAATGCAATGAACTGGGGCAATAAAGTCAACTGGAGAAAGAGAGTCAATGGGGGCAGTACACACAATGGGAGCAATACAGTCAACTTGGGCAATTCAGTCACCTGGGGCAAGGCAGTCAAATGGGGCAACACAGTCACCTGGGGCAATACTGTCAAATGGGGCAATACAGCCAACTGGGACAATACAGTCACCTGGGGCAATACAGTCAATTGGGGCAATATAGTCAACTGGGGCGTTACAGTCAACGGGAGCAATACAGTCAACTGGTGCAATACAGTCAACCGTGAAAATGTGCCAACTGCAGCAATACAGCCAACTGGGCAAATACAGTCAACTGGGTCAATACAGTCAACTGGCGCAAAATAATCAATTGTGCAATACAATCAACAGGGGCAACAGAGTCAACTTGTTTAAACAGTCAACTGGGGCAATACAGTCAATGGGGGCAATAGAGTCCACTTTGGTAATAAAGCCAACTGGGGCAATACAGTCAACTGGGGTAATACAGTCAACTGTGGAAATACAGTCAATTGCGGCAATACAGTCCAATGGGGAAATACAGCGAACTGGGACAATACAGTCAACTGGGGTAATGCAATCAATGGGGGTAATACATTCAACTGGGGTAATACAGTCAACTGGGGCAATGCAGTCTACTGGGGCAATGCAGCCAACTGGGGCAATACAGTTAACTGGGGTAATACAGTCAACTGGGGTAATACAGTCAACTACGGCAATACAGTTCACTGGGGCAATACCGCCAACTGGGGCAATACAATCAACTGGGTTAATCCAGTAAATGGGGGCAATACAGTCAACAGGGGTAATACAGTCAATTGGGGCAATACTGTCAACTGGGGTACTAAAGTCAACTGGGGCAAGACAGTCAACTGGGGCAATACAGTCAACTGGGTCAATACAGTCAATTTGGGCAATACAGTCAACTGGGGTATTACCGTCAATGTGGGTAATACAGTCAACTGGGGTAATACAGTCAACTGGGGTAATACAGTCAACTGGGGTATTACCGTCAATGTGGGTAATACAGTCAACTGGGGTAATACAGTCAACTGGGGTAATACAGTCAACTGGGGCAATTGTCAATTAAGGCAATATAGTCAACTGGGACAATGCAGCCAACAGGGAAAATACAGGCAACTGTGGCAATACATGCAACTTTTGCAATACAATCATTTGGGGCAATACAATCAACTGGGGTAATGCAGCCAACTGTGGTAATCTAATCAACTGTGGCAATGAAGTCATTTGGAGCAATACAGTCAACTGGGGCAATGCAGTCCACTGGGTTAATACAGTCACCTGGAGTAATACAGTCAAATGTGTATAAAGTCAAATGGGGCAATACAGTCAAATGGGGCAATACAATCAAAGGGGGCAATACAGTCAACTGGGGCAATACAGTCAAATGGGGCAATACAGTCACCTTGGGCAATACAGTCAACTGCGGCAATACAGTCCACTGGAGCAATACAGTCAACTGGGGCAATACAGTCCACTGGGGCAATACAGCCAACTGGAGCATTAGAATCAACTGGGGTAATACAGTCAAATGGCGTAATCCTGTCAACTGGGGTAATAGAGTCAACTGGGGTAATAGAGTCAACTGGGGCAATACAGCCAACTGGGGTAATACAGTCAACTGGGGAAATACAGCCAACCTTTGAAATACAGTCAATTGAGGTAATACTGTCATGGGATACTAGAGTCAACTGGGGCAATACAGTCAGTTGGGGCAATACAATCACCTGGGGCAATACAGTCAGTCGAGGCAATACAATCAACTGGGGCAATACAATCAACTTGGGCAACAGGGCCAACAGGGGAAAGACAGTCAACTGGGGAAATGCAATGAACTGGGGCAATAAAGTCAACTGGAGAAAGAGAGTCAATGGGGGCAGTACACACAATGGGAGCAATACAGTCAACTGGGGCAATTCAGTCACCTGGGGCAAGGCAGTCAAATGGGACAACACAGTCACCTGGGGCAATACTGTCAAATGGGGCAATTCAGTCACCTGGGGCAATACAGCCAACTGGGACAATACAGTCACCTGGGGCAATACAGTCAATTGGGGCAATATAGTCAACTGGGGCGTTACAGTCAACGGGAGCAATACAGTCAACTGGTGCAATACAGTCAACCGTGAAAATGTGCCAACTGCAGCAATACAGCCAACTGGGCAAATACAGTCAATTGGGTCAATACAGTCAACTGGCGCAAAATAATCAATTGTGCAATACAATCAACAGGGGCAACAGAGTCAACTGGGGTAATACAGTCAACTGGGGCAATACAGTCAATGGGGGCAATAGAGTCCACTTTGGTAATAAAGCCAACTGGGGCAATACAGTCAACTGGGGTAATACAGTCAACTGTGGAAATACAGTCAATTGCGGCAATACAGTCCAATGGGGAAATACAGCGAACTGGGACAATACAGTCAACTGGGGTAATGCAATCAATGGGGGTAATACATTCAACTGGGGTAATACAGTCAACTGGGGCAAAGCAGTCTACTGGGGCAATGCAGTCAACTGGGGCAATACAGCCAACTGGGGCAATACAGTCAACTGGATTAATACAGTAAATGGGGGCAATACAGTCAACAGGGGTAATACAGTCAATTGGGGCAATACTGTCAACTGGGGTATTACTGTCAATGTGGGTAATACAGTCAACTGGGGTAATACAGTCAACTGGGGTAATACAGTCAACTGGGGCAATTGTCAATTAAGGCAATATAGTCAACTGGGACAATACAGCCAACAGGGAAAATACAGGCAACTGTGGCAATACATGCAACTTTTGCAATACAATCATTTGGGGCAATACAATCAACTGGGGTAATGCAGCCAACTGTGGTAATCTAATCAACTGTGGCAATGAAGTCATTTGGAGCAATACAGTCAACTGGGGCAATGCAGTCAACGGCGCGATACAGTCAACTGGGGCAATACATTCAACTGGGGCAATACAATCAACTGGGGCAATAGGGTCAACTGGGGCAATACAGTCATCTGGGGCAATACAGTCAACTGGTTAAATACAGTCAACTGGGGTAGTACCGTCAACTGGGGCAATACAGTCAATTGGGGTAATACAGTCAATTGGGGTAATACAGTCAACTGGGGTAATACAGTCAAATGGCGTAATACTGTCAACTGGGGTAATAGAGTCAACTGGGGTAATAGAGTCAACTGGGGCCATACAGCCAACTGGGGTAATACAGTCAACTGGGGAAATACAGTCAACTGGGGCAATACAGTCAATGGGGGCAATAGAGTCCACTTTGGTAATAAAGCCAACTGGGGCAATACAGTCAACTGGGGTAATACAGTCAACTGTGGCAATACAGTCCATTGCGGCAATACAGTCCAATGGGGAAATACAGCGAACTGGCACAATACAGTCAACTGGGGTAATGCAATCAATGGGGGTAATACATTCAACTGGGGTAATACAGTCAACTGGGGCAATGCAGTCTACTGGGGCAATGCAGTCAACTGGGGCAATACAGTCAACAGGGGTAATACAGTCAATTGGGGCAATACTGTCAATGGGGTATTACCGTCAATGTGGGTAATACAGTCAACTGGGGTAATACAGTCAACTGGGGTAATACAGTCAACTGGGGCAATTGTCAATTAAGGCAATATAGTCAACTGGGACAATGCAGCCAACAGGGAAAATACAGGCAACTGTGGCAATACATGCAACTTTTGCAATACAATAATTTGGGGCAATACAATCAACTGGGGGTAATGCAGCCAACTGTGGTAATCTAATCAACTGTGGCAATGAAGTCATTTGGAGCAATACAGTCAACTGAGGCAATGCAGTCAACGGCGCGACACAGTCAACTGGGGCAATACATTCAACTGGGGCAATACAATCAACTGGGGCAATAGGGTCAACTGGGGCAATACAGTCATCTGGGGCAATACAGTCAACTGGTTAAATACAGTCAACTGGGGTAGTACCGTCAACTGGGGCAATACAGTCAATTGGGGTAATACAGTCAATTGGGGTAATACAGTCAACTGGGGTAATACAGTCAAATGGCGTAATACTGTCAACTGGGGTAATACAGTCAACAGGGGTAATAGAGTCAACTGGGGCAATACAGCCAACTGGAGTAATACAGTCAACTGGGGAAATACAGCCAACTTTTGAAATACAGTCAATTGAGGTAATACAGTCATGGGATAATAGAGTCAACTGGGGCAATACAGTCAGTTGGGGCAATACAATCACCTGGGGCAATACAGTCAGTCGAGGCAATACAATCAACTGGGGCAATACAATCAACTTGGGCAACAGGGCCAACAGGGGAAAGACAGTCAACTGGGGAAATGCAATGAACTGGGGCAATAAAGTCAACTGGAGAAAGAGAGTCAATGGGGGCAGTACACACAATGGGAGCAATACAGTCAACTGGGGCAATTCAGTCACCTGGGGCAAGGCAGTCAAATGGGACAACACAGTCACCTGGGGCAATACTGTCAAATGGGGCAATTCAGTCACCTGGGGCAATACAGCCAACTGGGACAATACAGTCACCTGGGGCAATACAGTCAATTGGGGCAATATAGTCAACTGGGGCGTTACAGTCAACGGGAGCAATACAGTCAACTGGTGCAATACAGTCAACCGTGAAAATGTGCCAACTGCAGCAATACAGCCAACTGGGCAAATACAGTCAACTGTGTCAATACAGTCAACTGGCGCAAAATATAATCAATTGTGCAATACAATCAACAGGGGCAACAGAGTCAACTGGGGTAATACAGTCAACTGGGGCAATACAGTCAATGGGGGCAATAGAGTCCACTTTGGTAATAAAGCCAACTGGGGCAATACAGTCAACTGGGGTAATACAGTCAACTGTGGAAATACAGTCAATTGCGGCAATACAGTCCAATGGGGAAATACAGCGAACTGGGACAATACAGTCAACTGGGGTAATGCAATCAATAGGGGTAATACATTCAACTGGGGTAATACAGTCAACTGGGGCAATGCAGTCGACTGGGGCAATGCAGTCAACTGGGGCAATACAGCCAACTGGGGCAATACAGTCAACTGGGTTAATACAGTAAATGGGGGCAATACAGTCAACAGGGGTAATACAGTCAATTGGGGCAATACTGTCAACTGGGGTACTAAAGTCAACTGGGGCAAGACAGTCAACTGGGGCAATACAGTCAACTGGGTCAATACAGTCAATTTGGGCAATACAGTCAACTGGGGTATTACCGTCAATGTGGGTAATACAGTCAACTGGGGTAATACAGTCAACTGGGGTAATACAGTCAACTGGGGCAATTGTCAATTAAGGCAATATAGTCAACTGGGACAATACAGCCAACAGGGAAAATACAGGCAACTGTGGCAATACATGCAACTTTTGCAATACAATCATTTGGGGCAATACAATCAACTGGGGTAATGCAGCCAACTGTGGTACTCTAATCAACTGTGGCAATGAAGTCATTTGGAGCAATACAGTCAACTGGGGCAATACAGTCAACGGCGCGATACAGTCAACTGGGGCAATACAGTCATCTGGGGCAATACAGTCAACTGGTCAATACAGTCAACTGGGGTAGTACCGTCAACTGGGGCAATACAGTCAATTGGGGTAATACAGTCAATTGAGGTAATGCAGTCAACTGGGGTAATACAGTCAAATGGCGTAATACTGTCAACTGGGGTAATAGAGTCAACTGGGGTAATAGAGTCAACTGGGGCAACACAGCCAACTGGGGTAATACAGTCAACTGGGGAAATACAGCCAACTTTTGAAATACAGTCAATTGAGGTAATACAGTCATGGGATAATAGAGTCAACTGGGGCAATACAGTCAGTTGGGGCAATACAATCACCTGGGGCAATACAGTCAGTCGAGGCAATACAATCAACTGGGGCCATACAATCAACTTGGGCAACAGGGCCAACAGGGGAAAGACAGTCAACTGGGGAAATGCAATGAACTGGGGCAATAAAGTTAACTGGAGAAAGAGAGTCAATGGGGGCAGTACACACAATGGGAGCAATACAGTCAACTGGGGCAATTCAGTCACCTGGGGCAAGGCAGTCAAATGGGGCAACACAGTCACCTGGGGCAATACTATCAAATGGGGCAATTCAGTCACCTGGGGCAATACAGCCAACTGGGACAATACAGTCACCTGGGGCAATACAGTCAATTGGGGCAATATAGTCAACTGGGGCGTTACAGTCAACGGGAGCAATACAGTCAACTGGTGCAATACAGTCAACGGTGAAAATGTGCCAACTGCAGCAATACAGCCAACTGGGCAAATACCGTCAACTGGGTCAATACAGTCAACTGGCGCAAAATAATCAATTGTGCAATACAATCAACAGGGGAAACAGAGTCAACTGGGGTAATACAGTCAACTGGGGCAATACAGTCAATGGGGGCAATAGAGTCCACTTTGGTAATAAAGCCAATTGGGGCAATACAGTCAACTGGGGTAATACAGTCAACTGTGGAAATACAGTCAATTGTGGCAATACAGTCCAATGAGGAAATACAGCGAACTGGGACAATACAGTCAACTGGGGTAATGCAATCAATGGGGGTAATACATTCAACTGGGGTAATATAGTCAACTGGGGCAATGCAGTCTACTGGGGCAATGCAGTCAACTGGGGCAATACAGTCAACTGGGTTAATACAGTAAATGGGGGCAATACAGTCAACAGGGGTAATACAGTCAATTGGGGCAATACTGTCAACTGGGGTACTAAAGTCAACTGGGGCAAGACAGTCAACTGGGGCAATACAGTCAACTGGGTCAATACAGTCAATTTGGGCAATACAGTCAACTGGGGTATTACCGTCAATGTGGGTAATACAGTCAACTGGGGTAATACAGTCAACTGGGGTAATACAGTCAACTGGGGCAATTGTCAATTAAGGCAATATAGACAACTGGGACAATGCAGCCAACAGGGAAAATACAGGCAACTGTGGCAATACATGCAACTTTTGCAATACAATCATTTGGGGCAATACAATCAACTGGGGTAATGCAGCCAACTGTGGTAATCTAATCAACTGTGGCAATGAAGTCATTTGGAGCAATACAGTCAACTGGGGCAATGCAGTCAACGGCGCGATACAGTCAACTGGGGCAATACATTCAACTGCGGCAATACAGTCCACTGGGTTAATACAGTCACCTGGAGTAATACAGTCAAATGTGTATAAAGTCAAATGGGGCAATACAGTCAAATGGGGCAATACAATCAAAGGGGGCAATACAGTCAACTGGGGCAATACAGTCAAATGGGGCAATTCAGTCACCTTGGGCAATACAGTCAACTGCGGCAATACAGTCCACTGGAGCAATACAGTCAACTGGGGCAATACAGTCCACTGGGGCAATACAGCCAACTGGAGCATTAGAATCAACTGGGGTAATACAGTCAAATGGGCCAATACAGTCCACTTCAGCAATGCAGTCAACAGAGGCAATAGAATCAACTGGGGTAATACAGTGAACTGGGGCAATATAGTCAATGCGGGCAATACAGTCAACTGCAGCAATACAGTTCACTGGGGCAATACAGTCAACTGGGGCAATACAGTCCACTGGGGCAATACAGCCAACTGGGGCAATACAGTTAACTGGGACAATACAGTCAACTGGCGAAACACTGTCAAGTGGGGTAATAAAGTGAATGGGGGCAATAATGTTAATGGGAGCAATACAGTCAACTGGGGCAATACAATCAACTGGGGCAATAGAGTCAACTGGGGCAATACAGCCAACTGGGGCATTAGAATCAACTGGGGTAATACAGTCAATGGGGGCAATACAGTCAACTGGGGTAATACAGTCAACTGGGGTAATACTGTCAACTGGGGCAATACAGTCCACTTCAGCAATGCAGTCAACAGAGGCAATAGAGTCAACTGGGCTAATACAGTGAACTGGGGCAATACAGTTAACGCGGGCAATACAGTCAATTGTGGTAATACAGTCAACTGGGGCAATGCAGCCAACTGGGTAATTTCCATCAAAGGGGGCAAAACAGTCAACTGGGGCAATACAATCAACTGGGGCAATAGAGTCAACTGGGGCAATACAGCCAACTGCGGCAATACAGTCCACTGGGGTAATACATTCAACTGGGGCAATACAGTCCACGAGGGGAATACAGCCAACTGGGGCATTAGAATCAACTGGGGTAATACAGTCAATGGGGGCAATACAGTCAACTGGGGTAATACAGTCAACTGGGGTAATACAGTCAACTGGGGCAATACAGTCCACTTCAGCAATGCAGTCAACAGAGGCAATAGAATCAACTGGGCTAATACAGTGAACTGGGGCAATACAGTCAAAGCGGGCAATACAGTCAACTGCAGCAATACAGTCCACTGGGGCAATACAGTCAACTGGGGCAATGCAGTCCACTAGGGCAATACAGCCAACTGGTGCATTAGAATCAACTGGGGTACTACAGTCAACGGGCGCAATACAGGCAACTGGGCCAATATAGTCCACTGGGGCAATACAGTCAACTGGGGCAATACAATCCACTGGGGCAATACAGCCAACTGTGGCAATACAGTAAACTGGGGCGCTGCAGTCAACTGGGGCTATACAGTCAACTGGGGCAATACAGACAACTGGGGCAATACAGTCAACTGGGACAATACAGTCAACGGCCGAAACACTGTCAAGTGGGGTAATAAAGTGAATGGGGGCAATAATGTTAACGGGAGCAATACAGTCAACTGGGGAAATAAAGTCAACTGGGGCAATAAAGTCAACTGGGGCAATACAGTCAACACGGGCAATGCAGTCCACTTCAGCAATGCAGTCCATAGAGGCAATGGAGTCAACTGGGGAAATAAAGTCAACTGGGGCAATACAGTCAACACGGGCAATGCAGTCCACTTCAGCAATGCAGTCAACAGAGGCAATAGAGTCAACTGGGGCAATACAGTGAACTGGGGCAATACAGTCAACGCGGGCAATACAGTCAACTGCAGCAATACAGTCCACTGGGGCAATACAGTCCACTGGGGCAATACAGTCAACTGGGGCAATACAGTCCACTGGTGAAATACAGCCAACTGGGGCATTAGAATCAATTGGGGTAATACAGTCAATGGGGGCAATACAGTCAACTGGGGTAATACAGTCAACTGGGGCAATACAATCCACTTCAGCAATGCAGTCAACAGAGGCAATAGAGTCAAATGGGCTAATACAGTCAACTGGGGCAATACAGTCAACTGGGACAGTACAGTCCACTGGGGCAATACAGTCCACTGGGGCAATGCAGTCAACGGGGCGATACAGTCAACTGGGGCAATACATTCAACTGCGGCATACAGTCCACTCGGTTAATACAGTCAACTGGAGTAATACAGTCAATTGGGGAATACAGTCAAATGGGGCAATACAGTCACCTGGGGCAATACAGTCAACTGGGACAATACAGTCACCTGGGGCAATACAGTCAATTGGGGCAATATAGTCAACTGGGGCGTTACAGTCAACGGGAGCAATACAGTCAACTGGTGCAATACAGTCAACCGTGAATATGTGCCAACTGCAGCAATACAGCCAACTGGGCAAATACAGTCAACTGGGTCAATACAGTCAACTGGCGCAAAATAATCAATTGTGCAATACAATCAACAGGGGCAACAGAGTCAACTGGGGTAATACAGTCAACTGGGGCAATACAGTCAATGGGGGCAATAGAGTCCACTTTGGTAATAAAGCCAACTGGGGCAATACAGTCAACTGGGGTAATACAGTCAACTGTGGAAATACAGTCAATTGCGGCAATACAGTCCAATGGGGAAATACAGCAAACTGGGACAATACAGTCAACTGGGGTAATGCAATCAATGGGGGTAATACATTCAACAGGGGTAATACAGTCAACTGCGGCAATACAGTTCACTGGGGCAATACCGCCAACTGGGGCAATACAGTCAACTGGGTTAATACAGTAAAAGGGGGCAATACAGTAAACAGGGGTAATACAGTCAATTGGGGCAATACTGTCAACTGGGGTACTAAAGTCAACTGGGGCAATAGAGTCAACTGGGTCAATACAGTCAATTTGGGCAATACAGTCAACTGGGGTATTACCGTCAATGTGGGTAATACAGTCAACTGGGGTAATACAGTCAACTGGGGTAATACAGTCAACTGGGGCAATTGTTAATTGAGGCAATATAGTCAACTGGGACAATGCAGCCAACAGGGAAAATACAGGCAACTGTGGCAATACATGCAACTTTTGCAATACAATCATTTGGGGCAATACAATCAACTGGGGTAATGCAGCCAACTGTGGTAATCTAATCAACTGTGGCAATGAAGTCATTTGGAGCAATACAGTCAACTGGGGCAATGCAGTCAACGGCGCGATACAGTCAACTGGGGCAATACATTCAACTGCGGCAATACAGTCCACTGGGTTAATACAGTCACCTGGAGTAATACAGTCAAATGTGTATAAAGTCAAATGGGGCAATACAGTCAAATGGGGCAATACAATCAAAGGGGGCAATACAGTCAACTGGGGCAATGCAGTCAAATGGGGCAATTCAGTCACCTTGGGCAATACAGTCAACTGCGGCAATACAGTCCACTGGAGCAATACAGTCAACTGGGGCAATACAGTCGACTGGGGCAATACAGCCAACTGGAGCATTAGAATCAACTGGGGTAATACAGTCAAATGGGCCAATTCGGTCCACTTCAGCAATGCGGTCAACAGAGGCAATAGAATCAACTGGGGTAATACAGTGAACTGGGGCAATATAGTCAATGCGGGCAATACAGTCAACTGCAGCAATACAGTCCACTGGGGCAATACAGTCAACTGGGGCAATACAGTCCACTGGGGCAATACAGCCAACTGGGGCAATACAGTCAACTGGGGCTATACAGTCAACTGGGGCAATACAGACAACTGGGGTAATACAGTCAACTGGGGCAATACAGCCAACTGGGGCAATACAGTCAACTGGGACAATACAGTCAACTGGCGAAACACTGTCAAGTGGGGTAATAAAGTGAATGGGGGCAATAATGTTAATGGGAGCAATACAGTCAACTGGGGCAATACAATCAACTGGGGCAATAGAATCAACTGGGGCAATACAGCCAACTGGGGCATTAGAATCAACTGGGGTAATACAGTCAATGGGGGCAATACAGTCAACTGGGGTAATACAGTCAACTGGGGTAATACTGTCAACTGGGGCAATACAGTCCACTTCAGCAATGCAGTCAACAGAGGCAATAGAGTCAACTGGGCTAATACAGTGAACTGGGGCAATACAGTTAACGCGGGCAATACAGTCAATTGTGGCAATACAGTCAACTGCGGCAATGCAGCCAACTGGGGCAATACAATCAAAGGGCGCAAAACAGTCAACTGGGGCAATACAATCAACTGGGGCAATAGAGTCAACTGGGGCAATACAGCCAACGGCGGCAATACAGTCCACTGGGGTAATACATTCAACTGGGGCAATACAGTCCACGAGGGCAATACAGCCAACTGGGGCATTAGAATCAACTGGGGTAATACAGTCAATGGGGGCAATACAGTCAACTGGGGCAATATAGTCAACTGGGGCAATACAGTCCACTTCAGCAATGCAGTCAACAGAGGCAATAGAGTCAACTGGGGTAATACAGTGAACTGGGGCAATACAGTCAACGCGGGCAATACAGTCAACTGCAGCAATACAGTCCACTGGGGCAATACAGTCCACTGGGGCAATACAGTCAACTGGGGCAATACAGTCCACTGGTGAAATACAGCCAACTGGGGCATTAGAATCAATTGGGGTAATACAGTCAATGGGGGCAATACAGTCAACTGGGGTAATACAGTCAACTGGGGCAATACAATCCACTTCAGCAATGCAGTCAACAGAGGCAATAGAGTTAAATGGGGTAATACAGTCCACTGGGGCAATGCAGTCAACGGGGTGATACAGTCAACTGGGGCAATACATTCAACTGCGGCATACAGTCCACTCGGTTAATACAGTCAACTGGAGTAATACAGTCAATTGGGGAATACAGTCAAATGGGGCAATACAGTCAACTGGGGAAATAAATTCAACTGGGCCAATACAGCCAACCGGGGCAATACAGTAAACTGGGGCAATACAATCAAAGGGGGCAATAGAGTCAACTGGGGCAATACAGTCACCTGGGGCAATACAGTCAACTGGGACACTACAGTCAGTTGGGGCAATATAATCAACTGGGGCAACAGGGTCAACTGGGGCAATACAGTCATCTGGGGCAATACAGTCAACTGGTTAAATACAGTCAACTGGGGTAGTATAGTCAACTGGGGCAATACAGTCAATTGGGGTAATACAGTCAATTGGGGTAATACAGTCAACTGGGGTAATACAGTCAAATGGCGTCATACTATCAACTGGGGTAATAGAGTCAACTGGGGTAATAGCGTCAACTGGGGCATTAGAGCCAACTGGGGTAATACAGTCAACTGGGGAAATACATCCAACTTTTGAAATACAGTCAATTGGGGTAATACAGTCATGGGGTAAAAGAGTTAACTGGGGCAATACAGTCAGTTGGAGCAATATAATCAACTGGGGCAATACAGTCAGTTGGGGCAATACAATCAACTGGGGCATTACAATCAACTTGGGCAACAGGGCCAACAGGGGAAAGACAGTCAACTGGAGAAATACAATGAACTGGGGCAATAAAGTCAACTGGTGAAAGAGAGTCAATGGGGGCAGTACACACAATGGGAGCAATACAGTCAACTGGGGCAATTCAGTCACCTGGGGCAAGGCAGTCAAATGAGGCAACACAGTCACCTGGGGCAATACAGTCAAATGGGGCAATACAGTCAACTGGGACAATACAGTCAACTGGCGAAACACTGTCAACTGGGGTAATAAAGTGAATGGGGGCAATAATGTTAATGGGAGCAATACAATCAACTGGGGCAATACAATCAACTGGGGCAATAGAGTCAACTGGGGCAATACAGCAAACTGGGGCATTAGAATCAACTGGGGTAATACAGTCAATGGGGGCAATACAGTCAACTGGGGTAATACAGTCAACTGGGGTAATACAGTCAACTGGGGCAATGCAGCAGTCAACTGGGTAATACAGTCAACTGGGGCAATACAGTCCACTTCAGCAATGCAGTCAACAGAGGCAATAGAATCAACTGGGCTAATACAGTGAACTGGGGCAATACAGTCAATGCGGGCAATACAGTCAACTGCAGCAATACAGTCCACTGGGGCAATACAGTCAACTGGGGCAATACAGTCTACTGGGGCAACACAGCCAACTGGGGCAATAAAGTCAACTGGGGCTATACAGTCAACTGGTGAAATACAGCCAACTGGGGCATTAGAATCAATTGGGGTAATACAGTCAATGGGGGCAATACAGTCAACTGGGGTGATACAGTCAACTGGGGCAATACAGTCCACTTCAGCAATGCAGTCAACAGAGGCAATAGAGTCAACTGGGGTAATACAGTCAATTGGGGCAATACAGTCAACTGGGACAATACAGTCCACTGGGGCAATACAGTCTACTGGGGCAATGCAGTCAACGGGGCGATACAGTTAACTGGGGCAATTCATTCAACTGCGACATACATTCCACTCGGTTAATACAGTCAACTGGAGTAATACAGTCAACTGGGGAATACAGTCAAATGGGGCAATACAGTCAACTGGGGAAATAAAGTCAACTGGGCCAATACAGCCAACCGGGGCAATACAGTAAACTAGGGCAATACAATCAAAGGGGGCAATACAGTCAACTGGGGCAATACAGTCAACGCGGGCAATACAGTCAACTGGGACAATACAGTCAGTTGGGGCAATACAATCAACTGGGGCAACAGGGTCAACTGGGGCAATACAGTCATCTGGGGCAATACAGTCAACTGGTTAAATACAGTCAACTGGGGTACTCCAGTCAACTGGGGCAATACAGTCAATTGGGGTAATACAGTCAATTGGGGTAATACAGTCAAATGGCGTAATACTGTCAACTGGGGTAATAGAGTCAACTGGGGTAATAGAGTCAACTGGGGCAATAGAGCCAACTGGGGTAATACAGTCAACTGGGGAAATACAGCCAACTTTTGAAATACAGTCAATTTGGGTAATACAGTCATGGGGTAATAGAGTCAACTGGGGCAATACAGTCAGTTGGGGCAATAAAATCAACTGGGGCAATAAAGTCAGTTGGGGCAATACAATCAACTGGTGCATTACAATCAACTTGGGCAACAGGGCCAACAGGGGAAAGACAGTCAACTGGGGAAATAGAATGAACTGGGGCAATAAAGTCAACTGGTGAATGAGAGTCAATGGGGGCAGTACACACAATGGGAGCAATACAGTCAATGGGGCAATTCAGTCACCTGGGGCAATTCAGTCACCTGGGGCAATACAGCCAACTGGGACAATACAGTCACCTGGGGCAATACAATCAATTGGGACAATACTGTCAACTGGAGTACTACAGTCAACTGCGGCAATACAGTCTACTGGGGCAATACAGTCAACTGGGTCAATACAGTCAATTGGGGAAATATAGTCAACTGGGGTGTTACAGTCAACGGGAGCAATACAGTCAACTGGTGCAATACAGTCAACCGTGAAAATGTGCCAACTGCAGCAATACAGCCAACTGGGCAAATACAGTCAACTGGGTCATTACAGTCAACTGGCGCAAAACAATCAATTGTGCAATACAATCAACAGGGGCAACAGAGTCAACTGGGGTAATACAGTCAACTGGGGCAATACAGTCAATGGGGGCAATAGAGTCCACTTTGGTAATAAAGCCAACTGGGGCAATACAGTCAACTGGGGTAATACAGTCAACTGGGGAAATACAGTCATTAGCGGCAATACAGTCCAATGGGGCAATACAGCCAACTGGGACAATGCAGTCAACTGGGGTAATGCAATCAATGGGGGTAATACATTCAACTGGGATAATACAGTCAACTGGGGTAATACAGTCAACTACGGCAATGCAGTTCACTGGGGCAATACCGCGAATTGGGGCAATACAGTCAACTGGGTTAATACAGTAAATTGGGGCAATGCAGTCAACAGGGGTAATACAGTCAATTGGGGCAATACTGTCAACTGGGGTACTAAAGTCAACTGGGGCAATACAGTCAACTGGGTCAATACAGTCAATTTGGGCAATACAGTCAACTGGGGTATTACAGTCAATGTGGGTAATACAGTCAACTGGGGTAATACAGTCAACTGGGGTAATACAGACAACTAGGGTAATACAATCAACTGGGGCAATTGTCAATTGGGGCAATATAGTCAACTGGGACAATGCAGCCAACAGGGAAAATACAGGCAACTGTGGCAATACATGCAACTTTTGCAATACAATCATTTGGGGCAATACAATCAACTGGGGTAATGCAGTCAACTGTGGTAATATAATCAACTGTGGCAATGAAGTCATTTGGAGCAGTACAGTCAACTGGGGCAATGCAGTCAACGGCGCGATACAGTCAACTGGGGCAATACATTCAACTGCGGCAATACAGTCCACTGGGTTAATACAGTCACCTGGACTAATACAGTCAAATGTGTATCAAGTCAAATGGGGCAATACAGTCAAATGGGGCAATAGATTCAACTGGGGTAATACAGCAAACTAGGACAATACAGTCAATGTGGCAATACAGTCAATTGTGACAATGTAGTCAACTTGCGAAACACTGTCAAGGGGGGAAATAATGTGAACGGGGGCAATAATGTCAACGGGAGCAATGCAGTCAACTGGGGAAATAAAGTCAACTGGGGCAATACAGCCAACTCGGGCAATACAGTCAACTGGGGCAATACAATCAAAGGGGGCAATACAGTCAACTGGGGCAATACAGTCAAATGGGGCAATTCAGTCACCTTGGGCAATACTGTCAACTGCAGCAATACAGTCCACTGGAGCAATACAGTCAACTGGGGCAATACAGTCCACTGGAGCAATACAGTCAACTGGGCCAATACAGTCCACTTCAGCAATGCAGTCAACAGAGGCAATAGAATCAACTGGGGTAATACAGTGAACTGGGGCAATATAGTCAATGCGGGCAATACAGTCAACTGCAGCAATACAGTCCACTGGGGTAATACAGTGAACTGGGGCAATAGAGTCCACTGGGGCAATACAGCCAACTGGGGCAATACAGTCAACTGGGGCTATACAGTCAACTGGGGCAATACAGTCAACTGGGGCAATACAGTCAACTGGGGCAATATAGTCCACTTCAGAAATGCAGTCAAAAGAGGCAATAGAGTCAACTGGGCTAATACAGTGAACTGGGGCAATACAGTCAACGCGGGCAATACAGTCAACTGGGGTAATACAGTCAACTGGGGCAATACAGCCAACTGGGGCAATACAGTCAACTGGGACAATACAGTCAACTGGCGAAACACTGTCAAGTGGGATAATAAAGTGAATGGGGGCAATAATGTTAATGGGAGCAATACAGTCAACTGGGGAAATAAAGTCAACTGGGGCAATACAGTCAACTGGGGCATTAGAATCAACTGGGGTAATACAGTCAATGGGGGCAATACAGTCAACTGGGGTAATACATTCAACTGGGGTCATACAGTCAACTGTGGCAATACAGTCCACTTCAGCAATGCAGTCAACAGAGGCAATAGAATCAACTGGGCTAATACAGTGAACTGGGGCAATACAGTCAACGCGGGCAATACAGTCAACTGCAGCAATACAGTCCACTGGGGCAATACAATCAACTGGGGCAATACAGTCCACTGGGGCAATAAAGCCAACTGGGACAATACAGTCAACGGCCGAAACACTGTCAAGAGGGGTAATAAAGTGAATGGGGGCAATCATGTTAACGGGAGCAATACAGTCAACTGGGGAAATAAAGTCAACTGGGGCAATACAGTCAACACGGGCAATACAGTCCACTTCAGCAATGCAGTCAACAGAGGCAATAGAGTCAACTGGGGTAATGCAGTCAACTGAGGTAATACAGTCAACTGGGGCAACACAGTCAACTGCAGCAATACAATCAACTGTGGTAATAATGTCAACTGGGGCAATACAGCCAACTGGGGCAATACAGTCAACTGGGGTAATACAGTCAACTACGGCAATACAGTTCACTGGGGCAATGCAGTCTACTGGGCTAATACAGTCAACCGGGGCATTACAGTCAATGGGGCAGTACAGTCAATTGGGGCAATATAGTAAACTGGGGCATTGCAGCCAACTGGGCCAATACAGTCAACTGGGGTAATACAGTCAACCGGAGCATTACAGTCAATGGGGCAATACAGTCAACTGGGGCAATGCAGTCAACTGGGGCAATGCAGTCAACTGGATCAATACAGCCAACTGGGGCAATACAGTCAACTGGGGTAATACAGCCAACGTGGGTAATGCAGTCAACTGGGGTAATACAACCTACTGGGATAATACAGTCAACTAGGGCAATACAGTCATTTGGGGCAATGCAGTCATTTGGGGCAATATAGTCAACTGGGGTAATGCAGCCAACTGGGGTAATACAGTCAACGGGGGCAATACAGTCAACTGGGGCAATACAGTCAACTGGAGCAATACAGTCAACTGGGGCAATACAGTCAATTGGGGCAATGCAGTCAACGGTGGCAATACAGTCCACTGGGGCATTATAGCCAACTGGGGCAATACAGTCAACTGGGGTAATACAATCAATGGGGGCAATACAGTCAACTGGGGTAATATAGTCAACTGGGGCAATACAGTCAACTGCGGCAATACAGTCCACTGGGGCATTATAGCCAACTTGGCCAATACAGTCAACTGGGGTAATACAGTCAATGGGGGCAATACAGCCAGCTGGGGAAATACAGTCAACTGGGCCAATACAGTCAACTAGGGCAATAGGGTCAACAGGGGAAAGATCGTCAACTGTGGAAATACAATCAACTGGGGCAATAATGTCAACTGGAAAAAGAGAGTCAATGGAGGCAATACAGCCAGCTCGGGCAAAACAGTCAAATGGGGCAATACAATCAAAGGGGGCAATACAGTCAACTGGGGCAATACAGTCAAATGGGGCAATTCAGTCACCAAGGGCAATACAGTCAACTGCAGCAATACAGTCCACTCGAGCAATAGAGTCAACTGGGGCAATACAGTCCACTGGGGCAATACAGCCAACTGGTGTATTAGAATCAACTGGGGTAATACAGTCAACTGGGCCAATACAGTCCACTTCAGCAATGCAGTCAACAGAGGCAATAGAATCAACTGGGGTAATACAGTGAACTGGGGCAATATAGTCAATGCGGGCAATACAGTCAACTGCAGCAATACAGTCCACTGGGGTAATACAGTCAACTGGGGCAATACAGTCCACTGGGGCAATACAGTCAACTGGAGCAATACAGTCAACTGGGGCTATACAGTCCACTGGGGCAATACAGACAACTGGGGCAATATAATCCACTTCAGAAATGCAGTCAAAAGAGGCAATAGAGTCAACTGGGCTAATACAGTGAACTGGGGCAACACAGTCAACGCGGGCAATACAGTCAACTGGGGTAATACAGTCAACTGGGGCAATACAGCCAACTGGGGCAATACAGTCAACTGGGACAATACAGTCAACTGGCGAAACACTGTCAAGTGGGGTAATAAAGTGAATGGGGGCAATAATGTTAATGAGAGCAATACTGTCAACTGGGGAAATAAAGTCAACTGGGGCAATACAGTCAACTGGGGCAATACAGCCAACTGGGGCAATACAGTCAACTGGGGCTATACAGTGAACTGGGGCAATACAGTCAACTGGGGCAATACAGTCAATTGGGGCAATAGAGTCAACTGGGGCAATACAGCCAACTGCGGCAATACAGTCCACTGGGGTAATACAGTCAACTGGGGCAATACAGTCCACTAGGGCAATACAGCCAACTGGGGCATTAGAATCAACTGGGGTAATACAGTCAATGGGGGCAATACAGTCAACTGGGGTAATACATTCAACTGGGGTAATACAGTCAACTGTGGCAATACAGTCCACTTCAGCAATGCAGTCAACAGAGGCAATAGAATCAACTGGGCTAATACAGTGAACTGCGGCAATACAGTCAACGCGGGCAATACAGTCAACTGCAGCAATACAGTCCACTGGGGCAATACAGTCAACTGGGGCAATACAGTCCACTGGGGCAATAAAGCCAACTGGGACAATACAGTCAACGGCCGAAACACTGTCAAGTGGGGTAATAAAGTGAATGGGGGCAATCATGTTAACGGGAGCAATACAGTCAACTGGGGAAATAAAGTCAACTGGGGCAATACAGTCAACACGGGCAATACAGTCCACTTCAGCAATGCAGTCAACAGAGGCAATAGAGTCAACTGGGGTAATACAGTCAACTGAGGTAATACAGTCAACTGGGGCAATACAGTCCACTGGGGCAATACAGTCAACTGTGGCAATACAGTCTACTGGGGCAATACAGTCAACAGGGGTATTGCATTCAACTGTGGCAATACAGTCAACTGCGGCAATACAGTCCACTGGGGCAATACAGTCAACTGCAGCAATACAATCAACTGTGGTAATAATGTCAACTGGGGCAATACAGCCAACTGGGGCAATACAGTCAACTGGGGTAATACAGTCAACTACGGCAATACAGTTCACTGGGGCAATGCAGTCTACTGGGCTAATACAGTCAACCGGGGCATTACAGTCAATGGGGCAGTACAGTCAATTGGGGCAATATAGTAAACTGGGGCATTGCAGCCAACTGGGGCAATGCAGTCAACTGGGGCAATACAGCCAACTGGGGCAATACAGTCAACTGGGGTAATACAGTCAACCGGAGCATTACAGTCAATGGGGCAATACAGTCAACTGGGGCAATGCAGTCAACTGGGGCAATGCAGTCAACTGGGGCAATACAGCCAACTGGGGCAATACAGTCAACTGGGGTAATACAGCCAACGTGGGTAATGCAGTCAACTGGGGTAATACAGCCAACTGGGATAATACAGTCAACTAGGGCAATACAGTCATTTGGGGCAATGCAGTCATTTGGGGCAATACAGTCAACTGGGGTAATGCAGCCTACTGGGGTAATACAGTCAACGGGGGCAATACAGTCAACTGGGGCAATAAAGTCAACTGGAGCAATACAGTCAACTGGGGCAATACAGTCAATTGGGGCAATGCAGTCAACGGTGGCAATACAGTCTACTGGGGCATTATAGCCAACTGGGGCAATGCAGTCTACTGGGCTAATACAGTCAACCGGGGCATTACAGTCAATGGGGCAGTACAGTCAATTGGGGCAATATAGTAAACTGGGGCATTGCAGCCAACTGGGGCAATGCAGTCAACTGGGGCAATACAGCCAACTGGGGCAATACAGTCAACTGGGGTAATACAGTCAACCGGAGCATTACAGTCAATGGGGCAATACAGTCAACTGGGGTAATGCAGTCAACTGGGGCAATGCAGTCAACTGGGGCAATACTGCCAACTGGGGCAATACAGTCAACTGGGGTAATACAGCCAACGTGGGTAATACAGTCAACTGGGGTAATACAGCCAACTGGGATAATACAGTCAACTAGGGCAATACAGTCATTTGGGGCAATGCAGTCATTTGGGGCAATACAGTCAACTGGGGTAATGCAGCCAACTGGGGTAATACAGTCAACGGCGGCAATACAGTCAACTGGGGCAATACAGTCAACTTGAGAAATACAGTCAACTGGGGCAATACAGTCAATTGGGGCAATGCAGTCAATGGTGGCAATACAGTCCACTGGGGCATTATAGCCAACTGGGGCAATACAGTCAACTGGGGTAATACAATCAATGGGGGCAATACAGTCAACTGGGGTAATATAGTCAACTGGGGCAATACAGTCAACTGCGGCAATACAGTCCACTGGGGCATTATAGCCAACTGGGGCAATACAGTCAACTGGGGTAATACAGTCAATGGGGGCAATACAGCCAGCTGGGGAAATACAGTCAACTGGGCCAATACAGTCGACTATGGCAATAGGGTCAACAGGGGAAAGTTCGTCAACTGTGGAAATACAATCAACTGGGGCAATAATGTCAACTGGAAAAAGAGAGTCAATGGGGGCAATACAGCCAGCTCGGGCAATACAGTCAAATGGGGCAATACAATCAAAGGGGGCAATACAGTCAACTGGGGCAATACATTCAAATGGGGCAATTCAGTCACCAAGGGCAACACAGTCAACTGCAGCAATACAGTCCACAGGAGCAATACAGTCAACTGGGGCAATACAGTCCACTGGGGCAATACAGCCAACTGGGGCATTAGAATCAACTGGGGTAATATAGTCAACTGGGCCAATACAGTCCACTTCAGCAATGCAGTCAACAGAGGCAATAGAATCAACTGGGGTAATACAGTGAACTGGGGCAATTTAGTCAATGCGGGCAATACAGTCAACTGCAGCAATACAGTCCACTGGGGTAATACAGTCAACTGGGGCAATACAGTCCACTGGGGCAATACAGCCAACTGGAGCAATACAGTCAACTGGGGCTATACAGTCAACTGGGGCAATACAGACAACTGGGGCAATATAGTCCACTTCAGAAATGCAGTCAACAGAGGCAATAGAGTCAACAGGGGTAATACAGTCAACTGAGGTAATACAGTCAACTGGGGCAATACAGTCCAATGGGGCAATACAGTCAACTGTGGCAATACAGTCCACTGGGGCAATACAGTCAACAGGGGTATTGCATTCAACTGTGGCAATACAGTCAACTGGGGCAATAGAGTCAATTGGGGAAATACAGTCCACTGGGGCAATAGAGTCAACTGGGGTAGTACAGTCAACTGGGGCAAAACAGTCAACTGTGGTAATGCAGTCAACTGGGGTAATACAGTCAACTGGGGCAATACAGTCAACTGCGGCAATACAGTCCACTGGGGCAATACAGTCAACTGCAGCAAAACAATCAACTATGGTAATAATGTCAACTGGGGCAAATCAGTCACCTGGGGCAATACAGCCAACTGGGGCAATACAGTCACCTGGGGCAATACATTCAACTGTGGTACTACAGTCAACAGGCGCAAAATAATCAATTGGGCAAAAGAATCAACAGGGGCAACACAGTCAACTGGGGTAATATAGTCAACTGGGGCAATACTGTCAACTGGGGCAATACGTTCAACTGCAGCAACACAGTCAAATTAGGCAATTCAGTCACCTGGGGCGTTACAGCCAACTGGGGTAATACAGTCACCTGGGGCAATACACTCAATTGGGGCAATACTGTCAACTGGGGCAATACAGTCAACTGAGGCAATACAGTCAACTGGGGCAATACAGTCACCTGGGGCAATACAGTAATTTGGGGCAATACAGTCAACTGGGGTAATGCAGTCAACGGGGACAATACAGTCATTTGGGGCAATGCAGTCATTTGGGGCAATACAGTCAACTGGGGTAATGCAGCCGACTGGGGTAATACAGTCAACGGGGGCAATACAGCCAACTGGGGCAATACAGTCAACTGGATAAATACAATCAATGGGGGCAATACAGTCAACTGGGGTAATACAGTCAACTGGGGCAATACAGTCAACGGGGGCAATACAGTCCACTGTGGCAATACAGTCCACTGGGGTATTGCATTCAACTGGGGCAATACATTCAACTGGGGGAATACAGTCCACTGGGACAATAGAGTCAACTGGGGTAATACAGTCCACTGGGGCAATACAGTCTACTGGGGTAATACAGTCAACTGTGGCAATACAGTCAACTATGGTAATACAGTCAACTGGGGCAATGCAGTTAACTGGGGCAATGCAGTCAACTGGGGTAATACAGCCAACTGGGGTAATGCAGTCAACTGGGGTAATACAGACAACTGGGACAATACAGTCAACTCGGGCAATACAGTCATTTGGGGCAATGCAGTCATTTGGGGCAATACAGTCAACTGGGGTAATACAGTCAACTGGGGTAATGCAGCTGACTGGGGTAATACAGTCAACGGGGGCAATACAGTCAACTGGGGCAATACAGTCAACTGGGGCAATACAGTCAATTGGGGCAATGCATTCAACTGTGGCAATACAGTCCACTGGGGCATTATAGCCAACTGGGGCAATACAGTCAACTGGGTAAATACAATCAATGGGGGCAATACAGTCAACTGGGGAAATACAGTCAACTGGGGCAATACAGTAAACTGCGGCAATGCAGTCCACTGGGGCATTATAGCCAACTGGTGCAATACAGTCAACTGGGGCAAGGCAGTCAACTGGGATAATGCAGTCAACTGGGGCAATACAGTCAACGGGGGCAATACAGTCCACTCTGGCAATACAGTCCACTGGGGTATTGCATTCAACTGGGGCAATATATTCAACTGGGGTAATACAGTCCACTGGGGCAATAGAGTCAACTGGGGTAATGCAGTCAACTGGGGTAATACAGTCAACGGGGGCAATACAGTAATTTGGGGCAATACAGTCAACTGGGGTAATGCAGTCAACGGGGGCAATACAGTCATTTGGGGCAATGCAGTCATTTGGGGCAATACAGTCAACTGGGGTAATGCAGCCGACTGGGGTAATACAGTCAACGGGGGCAATACAGTCAACTGGGGCAATACAGTCAACTGGGGCAATACAGTCAATTGGGGCAATGCATTCAACTGTGGCAATACAGTCCACTGGGGCATTATAGCCAACTGGGGCAATACAGTCAACTGGGTAAATACAATCAATGGGGGCAATACAGTCAACTGGGGTAATACAGTCAACTGGGGCAATACAGTAAACTGCGGCAATGCAGTCCACTGGGGCATTATAGCCAACTGGTGCAATACAGTCAACTGGGGCAAGGCAGTCAACTGGGATAATGCAGTCAACTGGGGCAATACAGTCAACGGGGGCAATACAGTCCACTCTGGCAATACAGTCCACTGGGGTATTGCATTCAACTGGGGCAATACATTCAACTGGGGTAATACAGTCCACTGGGGCAATAGAGTCAACTGGGGTAATACAGTCCACTGGGGCAATACAGTCAACTGGAGCAATACAGTCAACTGGAGCAATACAGTCAATTGGGGCAATGCAGTCAATTGTGGCAATACAGTCCACTGGGGCATTATAGCCAACTGGGGCAATACAGTCAACTGGGGTAATACAATCAATGGGGGCAATACAGTCAACTGGGGTAATATAGTCAACTGGGGCAATACAGTCAACTGCGGCAATACAGTCCACTGGGGCATTATAGCCAACTGGGGCAATACAGTCAACTGGGGTAATACAGTCAATGGGGGCAATACAGTCAACTGAGGTAATACAGTCAACTGGGGAAATACAGTCAACTGCGGCAATACAGTCCACTGGGGCAATACAGTCAACTGCAGCAAAACAATCAACTGTGGTAATAATGTCAACTGGGGCAAATCAGTCACCTGGGGCAATACAGCCAACTGGGGCAATACAGTCACCTGGGGCAATACATTCAACTGGGGTACTACAGTCAACTGGCGCAAAATAATCAATTGGGCAAAAGAATCAACAGGGGCAACACAGTCAACTGGGGTAATATAGTCAACTGGGGCAATACTGTCAACTGGGGCAATACGTTCAACTGCAGCAACACAGTCAAATGAGGCAATTCAGTCACCTGGGGCGTTACAGCCAACTGGGGTAATACAGTCACCTGGGGCAATACACTCAATTGGGGCAATACTGTCAACTGGGGCAATACAGTCAACTGAGGCAATACAGTCAACTGGGGCAATACAGTCACCTGGGGCAATACAGTAATTTGGGGCAATACAGTCAACTGGGGTAATGCAGTCAACGGGGGCAATACAGTCATTTGGGGCAATGCAGTCATTTGGGGCAATACAGTCAACTGGGGTAATGCAGCTGACTGGGGTAATACAGTCAACGGGGGCAATACAGTCAACTGGGGCAATACAATCAACTGGGGCAATACAGTCAATTGGGGCAATGCATTCAACTGTGGCAATACAGTCCACTGGGGCATTATAGCCAACTGGGGCAATACAGTCAACTGGATAAATACAATCAATGGGGGCAATACTGTCAACTGGGGTAATACAGTCAACTGGGGCAATACAGTCAACTGCGGCAATGCAGTCCACTGGGGCATTATAGCCAACTGGTGCAATACAGTCAACTGGGGCAAGGCAGTCAACTGGGGTAATGCAGTCAACTGGGGCAATACAGTCAACGGGGGCAATACAGTCCACTGTGGCAATACAGTCCACTGGGGTATTGCATTCAACTGGGGCAATACATTCAACTGGGATAATACAGTCCACTGGGGCAATACAGTCAACTGGGGTAATACAGTCAACTGTGGCAATACAGTCAACTGTGGTAATACAGTCAACTGGGGCAATGCAGTCAACTGGGGCAATGCAGTCAACTGGGGTAATACAGCCAACTGGGGTAATGCAGTCAACTGGGGTAATACAGCCAACTGGGACAATACAGTCAACTAGGGCAATACAGTCATTTGGGGCAATGCAGTCATTTGGGGCAATACAGTCAACTGGGGTAATGCAGCCAACTGGGGTAATACAGTCAACGGGGGCAATACAGTCAACGGTGGCAATACAGTCAACTGGAGCAATACAGTCAACTGGGGCAATACAGTCAATTGGGGCAATGCAGTCAATTGTGGCAATACAGTCCACTGGGGCATTATAGCCAACTGGGGCAATACAGTCAACTGGGGTAATACAATCAATGGGGGCAATACAGTCAACTGGGGTAATATAGTCAACTGGGGCAATACAGTCAACTGCGGCAATACAGTCCACTGGGGCATTATAGCCAACTGGGGCAATACAGTCAACTGGGGTAATACAGTCAATGGGGGCAATACAGTCAACTGGGGTAATACAGTCAACTGGGGCAATACAGTCAAATGCGGCAATACAGTCCACTGGGGCAATACAGTCAACTGCAGCAAAACAATCAACTGTGGTAATAATGTGAACTGGGGCAAATCAGTCACCTGGGGCAATACAGCCAACTGGGGCAATACAGTCACCTGGGGCAATACATTCAACTGGGGTACTACAGTCAACTGGCGCAAAATAATCAATTGGGCAAAAGAATCAACAGGGGCAACACAGTCAACTGGGGTAATATAGTCAACTGGGGCAATACTGTCAACTGGGGCAATACAGTAAACTGCGGCAATGCAGTCCACTGGGGCATTATAGCCAACTGGTGCAATACAGTCAACTGGGGCAAGGCAGTCAACTGGGATAATGCAGTCAACTGGGGCAATACAGTCAACGGGGGCAATACAGTCCACTCTGGCAATACAGTCCACTGGGGTATTGCATTCAACTGGGGCAATACATTCAACTGGGGTAATACAGTCCACTGGGGCAATAGAGTCAACTGGGGTAATACAGTCCACTGGGGCAATACAGTCAACTGGAGCAATACAGTCAACTGGAGCAATACAGTCAATTGGGGCAATGCAGTCAATTGTGGCAATACAGTCCACTGGGGCATTATAGCCAACTGGGGCAATACAGTCAACTGGGGTAATACAATCAATGGGGGCAATACAGTCAACTGGGGTAATATAGTCAACTGGGGCAATACAGTCATTTGGGGCAATGCAGTCATTTGGGGCAATACAGTCAACTGGGGTAATGCAGCCAACTGGGGTAATACAGTCAACGGGGGCAATACAGTCAACGGTGGCAATACAGTCAACTGGAGCAATACAGTCAACTGGGGCAATACAGTCAATTGGGGCAATGCAGTCAATTGTGGCAATACAGTCCACTGGGGCATTATAGCCAACTGGGGCAATACAGTCAACTGGGGTAATACAATCAATGGGGGCAATACAGTCAACTGGGGTAATATAGTCAACTGGGGCAATACAGTCAACTGCGGCAATACAGTCCACTGGGGCATTATAGCCAACTGGGGCAATACAGTCAACTGGGGTAATACAGTCAATGGGGGCAATACAGTCAACTGGGGTAATACAGTCAACTGGGGAAATACAGTCAACTGCGGCAATACAGTCCACTGGGGCAATACAGTCAACTGCAGCAAAACAATCAACTGTGGTAATAATGTCAACTGGGGCAAATCAGTCACCTGGGGCAATACAGCCAACTGGGGCAATACAGTCACCTGGGGCAATACATTCAACTGGGGCACTACAGTCAACTGGCGCAAAATAATCAATTGGGCAAAAGAATCAACAGGGGCAACACAGTCAACTGGGGTAATATAGTCAACTGGGGCAATACTGTCAACTGGGGCAATACGTTCAACTGCAGCAACACAGTCAAATGAGGCAATTCAGTCACCTGGGGCGTTACAGCCAACTGGGGTAATACAGTCACCTGGGGCAATACACTCAATTGGGGCAATACTGTCAACTGGGGCAATACAGTCAACTGAGGCAATACAGTCAACTGGGGCAATACAGTCACCTGGGGCAATACAGTAATTTGGGGCAATACAGTCAACTGGGGTAATGCAGTCAACGGGGGCAATACAGTCATTTGGGGCAATGCAGTCATTTGGGGCAATACAGTCAACTGGGGTAATGCAGCTGACTGGGGTAATACAGTCAACGGGGGCAATACAGTCAACTGGGGCAATACAGTCAACTGGGGCAATACAGTCAATTGGGGCAATGCATTCAACTGTGGCAATACAGTCCACTGGGGCATTATAGCCAACTGGGGCAATACAGTCAACTGGATAAATACAATCAATGGGGGCAATACTGTCAACTGGGGTAATACAGTCAACTGGGGCAATACAGTCAACTGCGGCAATGCAGTCCACTGGGGCATTATAGCCAACTGGTGCAATACAGTCAACTGGGGCAAGGCAGTCAACTGGGGTAATGCAGTCAACTGGGGCAATACAGTCAACGGGGGCAATACAGTCCACTGTGGCAATACAGTCCACTGGGGTATTGCATTCAACTGGGGCAATACATTCAACTGGGATAATACAGTCCACTGGGGCAATACAGTCAACTGGGGTAATACAGTCAACTGTGGCAATACAGTCAACTGTGGTAATACAGTCAACTGGGGCAATGCAGTCAACTGGGGCAATGCAGTCAACTGGGGTAATACAGCCAACTGGGGTAATGCAGTCAACTGGGGTAATACAGCCAACTGGGACAATACAGTCAACTCGGGCAATACAGTCATTTGGGGCAATGCAGTCATTTGGGGCAATACAGTCAACTGGGGTAATGCAGCCAACTGGGGTAATACAGTCAACGGGGGCAATACAGTCAACGGTGGCAATACAGTCAACTGGAGCAATACAGTCAACTGGGGCAATACAGTCAATTGGGGCAATGCAGTCAATTGTGGCAATACAGTCCACTGGGGCATTATAGCCAACTGGGGCAATACAGTCAACTGGGGTAATACAATCAATGGGGGCAATACAGTCAACTGGGGTAATATAGTCAACTGGGGCAATACAGTCAACTGCGGCAATACAGTCCACTGGGGCATTATAGCCAACTGGGGCAATACAGTCAACTGGGGTAATACAGTCAATGGGGGCAATACAGTCAACTGGTGTAATACAGTCAACTGGGGCAATACAGTCAAATGCGGCAATACAGTCCACTGGGGCAATACAGTCAACTGCAGCAAAACAATCAACTGTGGTAATAATGTGAACTGGGGCAAATCAGTCACCTGGGGCAATACAGCCAACTGGGGCAATACAGTCACCTGGGGCAATACATTCAACTGGGGTACTACAGTCAACTGGCGCAAAATAATCAATTGGGCAAAAGAATCAACAGGGGCAACACAGTCAACTGGGGTAATATAGTCAACTGGGGCAATACTGTCAACTGGGGCAATACAGTAAACTGCGGCAATGCAGTCCACTGGGGCATTATAGCCAACTGGTGCAATACAGTCAACTGGGGCAAGGCAGTCAACTGGGATAATGCAGTCAACTGGGGCAATACAGTCAACGGGGGCAATACAGTCCACTCTGGCAATACAGTCCACTGGGGTATTGCATTCAACTGGGGCAATACATTCAACTGGGGTAATACAGTCCACTGGGGCAATAGAGTCAACTGGGGTAATACAGTCCACTGGGGCAATACAGTCAACTGGAGCAATACAGTCAACTGGAGCAATACAGTCAATTGGGGCAATGCAGTCAATTGTGGCAATACAGTCCACTGGGGCATTATAGCCAACTGGGGCAATACAGTCAACTGGGGTAATACAATCAATGGGGGCAATACAGTCAACTGGGGTAATATAGTCAACTGGGGCAATACAGTCATTTGGGGCAATGCAGTCATTTGGGGCAATACAGTCAACTGGGGTAATGCAGCCAACTGGGGTAATACAGTCAACGGGGGCAATACAGTCAACGGTGGCAATACAGTCAACTGGAGCAATACAGTCAACTGGGGCAATACAGTCAATTGGGGCAATGCAGTCAATTGTGGCAATACAGTCCACTGGGGCATTATAGCCAACTGGGGCAATACAGTCAACTGGGGTAATACAATCAATGGGGGCAATACAGTCAACTGGGGTAATATAGTCAACTGGGGCAATACAGTCAACTGCGGCAATACAGTCCACTGGGGCATTATAGCCAACTGGGGCAATACAGTCAACTGGGGTAATACAGTCAATGGGGGCAATACAGTCAACTGGGGTAATACAGTCAACTGGGGCAATACAGTCAACTGCGGCAATACAGTCCACTGGGGCAATACAGTCAACTGCAGCAAAACAATCAACTGTGGTAATAATGTCAACTGGGGCAAATCAGTCACCTGGGGCAATACAGCCAACTGGGGCAATACAGTCACCTGGGGCAATACATTCAACTGGGGTACTACAGTCAACTGGCGCAAAATAATCAATTGGGCAAAAGAATCAACAGGGGCAACACAGTCAACTGGGGTAATATAGTCAACTGGGGCAATACTGTCAACTGGGGAAATACGTTCAACTGCAGCAACACAGTCAAATGAGGCAATTCAGTCACCTGGGGCGTTACAGCCAACTGGGGTAATACAGTCACCTGGGGCAATACACTCAATTGGGGCAATACTGTCAACTGGGGCAATACAGTCAACTGAGGCAATACAGTCAACTGGGGCAATACAGTCACCTGGGGCAATACAGTAATTTGGGGCAATACAGTCAACTGGGGTAATGCAGTCAACGGGGGCAATACAGTCATTTGGGGCAATGCAGTCATTTGGGGCAATACAGTCAACTGGGGTAATGCAGCTGACTGGGGTAATACAGTCAACGGGGGCAATACAGTCAACTGGGGCAATACAGTCAACTGGGGCAATACAGTCAATTGGGGCAATGCATTCAACTGTGGCAATACAGTCCACTGGGGCATTATAGCCAACTGGGGCAATACAGTCAACTGGATAAATACAATCAATGGGGGCAATACAGTCAACTGGGGTAATACAGTCAACTGGGGCAATACAGTCAACTGCGGCAATGCAGTCCACTGGGGCATTATAGCCAACTGGTGCGATACAGTCAACTGGGGCAAGGCAGTCAACTGGGGTAATGCAGTCAACTGGGGCAATACAGTCAACGGGGGCAATACAGTCAACGGTGGCAATACAGTCAACTGGAGCAATACAGTCAACTGGGGCAATACAGTCAATTGGGGCAATGCAGTCAATTGTGGCAATACAGTCCACTGGGGCATTATAGCCAACTGGGGCAATACAGTCAACTGGGGTAATACAATCAATGGGGGCAATACAGTCAACTGGGGTAATATAGTCAACTGGGGCAATACAGTCAACTGGGGTAATACAGTCAATGGGGGCAATACAGTCAACTGGGGTAATACAGTCAACTGGGGCAATACAGTCAACTGGGGTAATACAGTCAACTGTGGCAAGACAGTCAACTGTGGTAATACAGTCAACTGGGGCAATGCAGTCAACTGGGGCAATGCAGTCAACTGGGGTAATACAGCCTACTGGGGTAATGCAGTCAACTGGGGTAATACAGCCAACTGGGACAATACAGTCAACTCGGGCAATACAGTCATTTGGGGCAATGCAGTCATTTGGGGCAATACAGTCAACTGGGGTAATGCAGCCAACTGGGGTAATACAGTCAACGGGGGCAATACAGTCAACGGTGGCAATACAGTCAACTGGAGCAATACAGTCAACTGGGGCAATACAGTCAATTGGGGCAATGCAGTCAATTGTGGCAATACAGTCCACTGGGGCATTATAGCCAACTGGGGCAATACAGTCAACTGGGGTAATACAATCAATGGGGGCAATACAGTCAACTGGGGTAATATAGTCAACTGGGGCAATACAGTCAACTGCGGCAATACAGTCCACTGGGGCATTATAGCCAACTGGGGCAATACAGTCAACTGGGGTAATACAGTCAATGGGGGCAATACAGTCAACTGGGGTAATACAGTCAACTGGGGCAATACTGTCAACTGGGGCAATGCAGTCAACTCTGGCATTACAGCCAACTGTAGCAATACAGTCAACTGGGGCAATACAGTCAACTGGAGCAATACAGTCAACTGGGGCAATAGATTTAACTGGGGCAATAGAGTCAATTGGGGAAATACAGTCCACTGGGGCAATAGAGTCAACTGGGGAAGTACAGTCAACTGGGGCAAAACAGTCAACTGTGGTAATGCAGTCAACTGGGGTAATACAGTCAACTGGGGAAATACAGTCAACTGCGGCAATACAGTCCACTGGGGCAATACAGTCAACTGCAGCAAAACAATCAACTGTGGTAATAATGTCAACTGGGGCAAATCAGTCACCTGAGGCAATACAGCCAACTGGGGCAATACAGTCACCTGGGGCAATACATTCAACTGGGGTACTACAGTCAACTGGCGCAAAATAATCAATTGGGCAAAAGAATCAACAGGGGCAACACAGTCAACTGGGGTAATATAGTCAACTGGGTCAATACTGTCAACTTGGGCAATACGTTCAACTGCAGCAACACAGTCAAATGAGGCAATTCAGTCACCTGGGGCGTTACAGCCAACTGGGGTAATACAGTCATCTGGGGCAATACACTCAATTGGGGCAATACTGTCAACTGGGGCAATACAGTCACCTGGGGCAATACAGTAATTTGGGGCAATACAGTCAACTGGGGTAATGCAGTCAACGGGGGCAATACAGTCATTTGGGGCAATGCAGTCATTTGGGGCAATACATTCAACTGGGGTAATGCAGCCGACTGGGGTAATACAGTCAACGGGGGCAATACAGTCAACTGGGGCAATACAGTCAACTGGGGCAATACAGTCAATTGGGGCAATGCATTCAACTGTGGCAATACAGTCCACTGGGGCATGATAGCCAACTGGGGCAATACAGTCAACTGGGTAAATACAATCAATGGGGGCAATACAGTCAACTGGGGTAATACAGTCAACTGGGGCAATACAGTAAACTGCGGCAATGCAGTCCACTGGGGCATTATAGCCAACTGGTGCAATACAGTCAACTGGGGCAAGGCAGTCAACTGGGGTAATGCAGTCAACTGGGGCAATACAGTCAACGGGGGCAATACAGTCCACTGTGGCAATACAGTCCACTGGGGTATTGCATTCAACTGGGGCAATACATTCAACTGGGGTAATACAGTCCACTGGGGCAATAGAGTCAACTGGGGCAATGCAATCAACTGGGGCAATGCAGTCAACTGGGGTAATACAGCCAACTGGGGTAATGCAGTCAACTGGGGTAATACAGCCAACTGGGACAATACAGTCAACTCGGGCAATACAGTCATTTGGGGCAATGCAGTCATTTGGGGCAATACAGTCAACTGGGGTAATGCAGCCAACTGGGGTAATACAGTCAACGGGGGCAATACAGTCAACGGTGGCAATACAGTCAACTGGAGCAATACAGTCAACTGGGGCAATACAGTCAATTGGGGCAATGCAGTCAATTGTGGCAATACAGTCCACTGGGGCATTATAGCCAACTGGGGCAATACAGTCAACTGGGGTAATACAATCAATGGGGGCAATACAGTCAACTGGGGTAATATAGTCAACTGGGGCAATACAGTCAACTGCGGCAATACAGTCCACTGGGGCATTACAGCCAACTGGGGCAATACAGTCAACTGGGGTAATACAGTCAATGGGGGCAATACAGTCAACTGGGGTAATACAGTCAACTGGGGCAATACAGTCAACTGCGGCAATACAGTCCACTGGGGCAATACAATCAACTGCAGCAAAACAATCAACTGTGGTAATAATGTCAACTGGGGCAAATCAGTCACCTGGGGCAATACAGCCAACTGGGGCAATACAGTCACCTGGGGCAATACATTCAACTGGGGTACTACAGTCAACTGGCGCAAAATAATCAATTGGGCAAAAGAATCAACAGGGGCAACACAGTCAACTGGGGTAATATAGTCAACTGGGGCAATACTGTCAACTGGGGCAATACGTTCAACTGCAGCAACACAGTCAAATTAGGCAATTCAGTCACCTGGGGCGTTACAGCCAACTGGGGTAATACAGTCACCTGGGGCAATACACTCAATTGGGGCAATACTGTCAACTGGGGCAATACAGTCAACTGAGGCAATACAGTCAACTGGGGCAATACAGTAATTTGGGGCAATACAGTCAACTGGGGTAATGCAGTCAACGGGGGCAATACAGTCATTTGGGGCAATGCAGTCATTTGGGGCAATACAGTCAACTGGGGTAATGCAGCCGACTGGGGTAATACAGTCAACGGGGGCAATACAGTCAACTGGGGCAATACAGTCAACTGGGGCAATACAGTCAACTGGGGCAATGCACTCAACTCTGGCATTACAGCCAACTGTAGCAATACAGTCAACTGGGGCAATACAGTCAACTGGGGTAATGCAGTCAACTGTGGCAATACAGTCAACGGTGGCAATATCGTCAACTGTGGCAATACAGTCCACTGGGGCAATACAGTCAACTGGGGTATTGCAGTCAACTGGGGCAATACAGTCAACTGGGGCAATAGAGTCAATTGGGGTAATACAGTCCACTGGGGCAATAGAGTCAACTGGGGTAATACAGTCCACTGGGGCAATACAGTCAACTGGGGTAATGCAGTCAACTCGGTTAATACAGTCAACTGGGGCAATACAGTCGACTGGATTAATAGTCACCTGGAGTAATACAGTTAACTGGGGAATACAGTCAAATGGGTCAATACAGTCACCTGGGGCAATACAGTTAATTGGGACAATATAGCCAACTGGGGCAATGCAGTCAACTGGGGCAATAGAGTCAACTGGTGAAACACTGTCAAGTGGGGAAATAAAGTGAACTGGGGCTATAATGTCAACAGGAGCAATACAGTCAACTGGGGCAATAAAGTCAACTGGGGTAATAGTGTCAACTGGGGTTTGTGAGAGTCGGGAGTTCGGGAGGCGAGCGGCCTTCAAGAGGCCCATCAGTCGCAGTCGGGCAATGGGACAGCAAGGAGGAGGAGCAGCGTCGAGTCCAGAGGAGGACAATAGGCCCTCCTGTCCATAGGAACCGATCCAGACTCGATAGACTGTTGGAAAATGATCACCAATGCAGCCACTATTTCTAGGGCCACATCCTTAAGTACTCTGGGATGCAGACTATCAGGCCCCGGGGATTTATCGGGCTTCAATCCCATCAATTTCTCTAACACAATTTCCCGCCTAATAAGGATTTCTTTCAGTTCCTCCTTCTTCGTAGACATGGACTGGAGGGTAGCTAATGTAACGCCACTGTTTAAAAAAGGAGGGAGAGAGAAAATGGGTAATTATAGACCCGTTAGCCTGACATCAGTAGTGGGCAAAATGTTGGAATCAATTATTAAATATGCAATAACAGCGCATTTGGAAAGCAGTGACAGGATCGGTCCAAGTCAGTATGGATTTATGAAAGGGAAATCATGCTTGACAAATCTTCTGGAATTTTTTGAGGATGTAACTAGTAAAGTGGACAAGGGAGAACCAGTGGATGTGGTGTATTTGGACTTTCAAAAGGCTTTTGACAAGGTCCCACACAAGAGATTGGTGTGCAAAATCAAAGCACATGGTATTGCGGGTAATGTACTGACGTGGATAGAGAACTGGTTGGCAGACAGGAAGCAGAGAGCCGGGATAAACGGGTCCTTTTCAGAATGGCAGGCAATGACTAGTGGAGTGCCACAGTGCTCAGTGCTGGGACCCCAGCTCTTTACAATATACATCAATGAGTTATTGAAGAAATTGAGTGTAATATCTCCAAGTTTGCAGATGACACTAAGCTGGGTGGCGGTGTGAGCTGTGAGGGGGATGCTAATTGGCTGCAGGGTAACTTGGACAGGTTAGGTGAGTGGGCAAATGCATGGCAGATGCAGTATAATGTGGATAAATGTGAGTTTATCCACTTTGGGGGCAAAAACACGAAGGCAGAATATTATCTGAATGGCGGCAGATTAGGAAAAGGGGAGGTGCAACGAGACCTGGGTGTCGTGATTCATCAGTCATTGAAAGTTGGCATGCAGGTACAGCAGGCGGTGAAGAAGGCAAATGGTATGTTGGCCTTCATAGCGAGAGGATTTGAGTATAGGAGCAGGGAGGTCTTACCGCAGTTGTATAGGGCCTTGGTGAGGCCTCACCTGGAATATTGTGTTCAGTTTGGTCTCCTTATCTGAGGAAGGACGTTATTGCTATTGAGGGAGTGCAGCGAAGGTTCACCAGACTGATTCCCGGGAGGCGGGACTGACATACGAGGAGAGACTGGATCAACTGGGCCATTATTCACTGGAGTTTAGAAGGATGAGAGGGGATCTCATAGAAATTTACAAATTTCTGACGGGACTGGACAGTAGAATGTTCCCGATGTTGGGGAAGTCCAGAACCAGGGAACACAGCCTTAGGATAAGGGGTAAGCCATTTCGGACTGAGATGAGGAGAAACTTCTTCACTCAGAGAGTTGTTAACCTGTGCAATTCCCTGCCGCAGAGAGTTGTTGATGCCAGTTCGATGGATATATTCAAGAGGGAGTTAGATATAGCCCTTATGGCTAAAGGGATCAAGGGGTATCGAGAGAAAGCAGGAAAGGGGTACTGAGGGAATGATCAGCCATGGTTTTATTGAATGGTGGTGTAGGCTCGAAGGGCCGAATGGCCTACTCCTGCACCTATTTTCTATGTTTCTATGTTTCTAATACAGTCAACTAAGGGAATACAGTGAACTTGTGCAATACAGTCTACTGGGGCAATACATTCAACTTGGGTAATATAGTCAACTAGGGCAATATAATCAGCTGGGGGCAATATAGTGAACTGGGGCAATGCAGTCAACTGTGGTAATACAGCCAACTTTTTCGATACAGTCAACTGGGGTAATACAGTCAACTGGGGCAATAGAAAATAGGAGAAGATTTGAGATTGGGGTTGGGTTTGGGGGTATATTTGGTGTTGGGGTTGGGTTTAGAGGTGTACTTGGGGTTGTGGTTGGGTTTGGGGGTGTATTTAGGATGGGTTTGGGTTTAGAGTTGAGGGTTATGTTGGGCTCCGAGCTTTGCTGGTTATTGTGTGGATTCGGGTTAGAGTCTGGTTGGGTTTAGGATTAAAGTCAAGGTTTGGTGCAGACTGGGGCTGCTTTTGATTCTTGTTTTTGCCAAATATTTCTCTGGTACGGCTCCACCTCCTGTCACTGAGTTACCTGGAATGGAAGCTGCTGACAGGATCATTGTTTAAATGTCAGGGCGGGGTCTGTGTACTAGAAAAGGCTCAGCTCAGAGCGAGAGAGATCACAGAACCCGGAGCCGAAGCAGAGAGAGAGAGACCCGGAGCCGGAGCGGAGCGAGAGAGACCCGGAGCCGGAGCGGAGCGAGAGAGACCCGGAGCCGGAGCGGAGCGAGAGAGACCCGGAGCCGGAGCAGAGAGAGAGAGAGACTCGGAGCCGGAGCGGAGCGAGAGAGACCCGGAGCCGGAGCGGAGCAAGAGAGACCCGGAGCCGGAGCGGAGCGAGAGAGACCCGGAGCCGGAGCAGAGAGAGAGAGAGACTCGGAGCCGGAGCAGAGCAAGAGAGACCCGGAGCCGGAGCAGAGCGAGAGCCGGATCCGTGCTGACCTTCCCCAGGACAGAGCAGTGCGTCCAACGGCAGACAGGTGAAGTCCAACTCCTTTCAATTGCTCTTGTTCCTCGATCGCGAGTCAATCGGTTACACCGTATAATGTGGGAAATGTGAGGTTATTCACTTTGGTCGCAAGAATAGGAAAGCAAAATATTATATAAATGGAGAGAGATAACAGAATGCTGAGGATCAGAGGGATCTAGGTATCCTTGTATGTGGAGCACAAAAAGTTAGTCTGCAGGTACAGTAATAATCAGGAAGGCAAATGGAATGTTGGCCTTTATTGCAAGGGGGATAGAGTATAAAAGCAGAGAAGTCCTGCTACAACTGTACAGGGTATTGGTGAGGCCACACCTGGAGTACTGCGAAGGGATATACTTGCATTGGAGGCTGATCAGAGATGGTTGATTCCTGGCATGTCTTATGGGGAAAGGTTAAGTGGGTTGGGGTCAGGGTTGTCTTTGAGGTTGTGCTTGGGGTTAGAGATATATGTTGGGTTGGCATTGGGTTTAAGGGTGTATTTGGGGTTGGGGTTTAGGGGTGTATTTGGGGTTGGGGTTGGGTTTAGTCGTGTATTTGGATGTTGGGCTGTGTTTAGGGTTGTATTTGGAGATGGGATTGGGTTTAGGGGTGTATAGACAGGAAGCAGAAAGTCGGAATAAACGGGTCCTTTTCAGAATGGCAGGCGGTGACTAGTGGGGTACCGCAAGGTTCAGTGCTGGGACCCCAGGTATTTACAATATACATGAATGATTTCGACGAAGGAATTGAATGTAGTATTTTCAAGTTTGCACATGACACTAAGCTGGGTGGCGGTGTGAGCTGTGAGGAGGACGCTGAGAGACTGCAGGGTGACTTGGACAGGTTAGGTGAATGGGCAAATGCATGGCAGATGCAGTATAATGTGGATAAATGTGAGGTTATCCACTTTGGTGCAAAAACAGGAAGTCAGAATATTATCTGAATGGTGACAAATTAGGAAAAGGGGAGGTGCAACGAGACCTGGGTGTCATGGTACATCAGTCATTGAAGTTTGGCATGCAGGTACAGCAGGCGGTGAAGAAGGCAAATGGCATGTTGGCCTTCATAGCTAGAGGAGCAGGGAGGTCTTACTGCAGTTGTACAGGGCCTTGGTGAGGCCACACCTGGCATACTGTGTTCAGTTTTGGTCTCCTAATCTGAGGAAGGACGTTCTTGCTATTGAGGGAGTACAACGAAGATTCACCAGACTGATTCCCGGGATGGCTGGACTGTCATATGAGGAGAGACTGGATCAACTGGGCTTGTATTCACTGGAGTTTAGAAGAATGAGAGGGGATCTCATAGAAACATATAAAATCCTGGATTGGACAGTTTCGAGGCAGGAAGAATGTCCCCTTTGCTGGACAGTTCCAGAACCAGGGGTCACAGTCTAAGAATAAGGGGTAAGCCATTTAGGACCGAAATGAGGAGAAACTTCTTCACTCAGAGAGTGGTGAACCTGTGGAATTCCCTCCCGCAGAAAGTTGTTCAGGCCATTTCGTTAGATATATTCAAGAGGGAGTTAGATATGGCCTGTACGGCTAAAGGGATCAAGGGGTATGGAGAGAAAGCAGGAAAGGGGTACTGAGGTTGAATGATCAGCCATGATCTTATCAAATGGTGGTGCAGGCTCGAAGGGCCGAATGGCCTACTCCTCCACCTAATTTCAATGTTTCTATTTGGGATTACGATGTATCTAACCCATGTTGTACGTGCCCTGGGAGTGTTTGATGGGACAGTGTAGAGGGAGCTTTACTCTGTATCTAACCCGTGCTGTACCTGCCCTGGGAGTGTTTGATGGGACAGTGTAGATGGAGCTTTACTCTGTATCTAACCCATGCTGTACCTGCCCTGGGAGTGTTTGATGGGACAGCATAGAGGGAGCTTTACTCTGTATCTAACCCGTGCTGTACCTGCCCCGGGAGTGTTTGATGGGACAGTGTAGAGGGAGCTTTACTCTGTGCCTAACCCCATGTACCTGCCCTGGGAGTGTTTGATGGGACAGTGTAGAGAGAGCTTTACTCTGTATCTAACCCCGTGCTGTACCTGCATTGGGAGTGTTTAATGGGACAGTGTAGAGGGAGCTTTACTCTGTATCTAACCCGTGCTGTACCTGCCCTGGGAGAGTTTGATGGGACAATGTAGAGGGAGCTTTACTTTGTATCTTACCCCGTGCTGTACCTGCCCTGGGAGAGTTTGATGGGACAGTGTAGAGGGAGCTTTACTCTGTATCTAACCCCGTGCTATACCTGCCCTGGGAGTGTTTCCTTGACTTTGTGTCTTTTCTACAGGATGAATTCCCATTACATGCTGATGTTTGCCTGCCTCTGGGAGCTTGCTCAATCTCATCCCTCAACAGGTAAGCAATGAATGCGTGTGAGTTGCCACTAGTTACAGACATGTGCAGGCAGAGTATGAAGGATGTGACTGAGATTCAGGCAGTGTCTGATTCCCATATACACGGGTTATTGGTGCAGACTGGGGAAGGACAGACTGGGTCAGTGCTCGGTGAGTCAGACCAGGTACAGCCTGTGTTGGCTCACACTGTCCCTGACTGTCAGCTAGCTGAGTACAGTCACAGCTCTGATACAGACCGGCAGGAAACCCTAACCCTAACCCATCCTGGGTCTCTGACTGTCTGTGTGTGGTTCTGTGAGTTTCTGTGTGTGGGTCTGTGTGATGGGACACTGATCATACAATAAGAAGGCTAGAACCTCCACTTTTTTTGCCTGCTTAACACCCATTTAACGGCTGAAATGACGTATAACGTCCAGATATCGCCCATTTTGGCACAAAATGGAAACTGACGGGTATTTTTAGGAATCTTATCGCCGAGCGTTACTTTCCTCATCTGCTTAACGCCAGGAAAAAATAATACCGCCCGCCCACTTTTTTGGGGCGGAATCATCAGAATGGACGAAATCAACGGCCATAATATCGCATAGCATTACTTTCCTCACGGAATTAATGGCGAGATTCAATATTAACACCCGCCCACTTTTTTTTTTCGTAAAGAGCATATTTACCGAAACTAGCAGCCATGAGATCGCCCTGTGTCACTTTCACCACCTCGCACACATATCACCCACAATATCGCTCACCCAAAAAACCATCCAGAAAATGTGCAACTAACCGGAACTAATCACAGCGTTATGGACGCCATGTTCTACATCACACGTTGTATCTGATACGTCCTTACTATACAGTATAAATGCACACGAGGCCCATACTTGAGAGAAGGTCACTCTGTGACCAGTTACCTTTATTACCAAGACCTCAAAGAGGCAGACGGTGGGTGGAGCTTCCCCTTTTATACCTGAAAGTCCAGGTTAGGAGTGTCTCCCACAAGTTCGCCCCTTATGGTCAATGTTCTCACAGTGTACAACTTAGGTCAGTTTATACATGGGTTACAATGCTGGTTGAATACATGACATCACCTCCCCCGCAAAGTCTTATTGGGATCACAGGTTGAGTCTCTCTGGTGGTTTACACTCCCTTGTAGAGCGCCTGAGTTGGGGCTCCGGTTGTTGGACGCTGGCCTGAGTGTCTGCTGTTTGCGGTGCCTCAGGCCTGTCCGGACTGCCCACAGTGACTGGGCTCTCCTCCACTTGGTTCTGGTGTTCTGTCACCTGTGGTGGAGTGAACTCTACATCGTGTTCTTCCTCTGCTTCTTCTATGGGGTTGCTGTACCTCCTTTTAGTTTGATCCACGTGTTTGCGGCAGATTTGTCCATTGGTAAGTTTAACTACCAGAATCCTATTCCCCTCTTTGGCAATCACAGTGCCTGCGAGCCATTTGGGCCCTGCAGCATAGTTGAGGACAAAGACAAGATCATTGACATCAATACATCGCGCCCTCGCATTCCTGTCATGGTAGTCACATTGTGACTGACGCCTGCTCTCAACAATTTCTTTCATCGTAGGGTGTATGAGGGATAACCTGGTTTTGAGCATCCTTTTCATTAGCAACTCTGCGGGTGGAACCCCTGTGAGTGAGTGTGGTCGGGATCTGATGGCCAACAGGAAGCGTGATAAGTAGCTTTGTAGGGAACCCCCCCCCGGATTCTGAGCATCCCTTGTTTGATTATCTGCACTGCTCGTTCTGCCTGGCCGTTTGAGGCCGGCTTGAACGGTGCCGTTCTGACATGATTGATTCCATTGCCTGCCATGAAGTCCTGGAATTCAGTGCTTGTGAAGCACGGGCCATTGTCGCTGACCAAGACATCCGGTAGACCGTGGGCGGCGAACATTGCCCGTAGACGTTCTACCGTGGCAGAGGATTTGCTTGAATTTAAAATGTCACACTCGATCCATTTGGAGTAGGCGTCTACTACAACTAAAAGCATTTTTCCCATGAAAGGACCTGCGTATAAAACTGGTGTCTCGCCATGTGCATGCTGCTCGCCGGTTTAAGGTGTTCCCCGATCAACTTACTGAGCTCTTCGAACATCTTGTCCACCGGCTTCTCTGGCGCGAGAAGGTCTTTCATCAGGGAGTACGTTCTGGATCCACAAACCGTCAGGAGATGAGCCCTGCGTTTGTCGGCCGAATCCTGTCCCAACCATTCCTTAGTGACAAAACTTTGCTGAAGTCTCTCAATAAAGTCGTCCCAATCATCACCAACACAGTACCTCTCTTCTGTGCTGCTAGTGGCCATGCTCGCGTGGTTTAAATCCCAGTTTCTCATCGCCAATGATATGTCCTTACTATACAGTATAAATACACACGAGGCCCATACTTGAGAGAAGGTCACTCTGTGACCAGTTACCTTTATTACCAAGACCTCAAGTGATGAAAGTGGGTGGAGCTTCCCCTTTTATACCGGAAAGTCCAGGTTAGGAGTGTCTCCCACAAGTTCGCCCCCCGTGGTCAGTGTTCTCAAGGTGTACAACTTAGGTCAGCTTATACATGGGTTACAATGACAGTTGAATACATGACAGTATCCTTTAAAAGGCTATTGTGCTTTAACCTTGGTGGAGTTTGGATGTACTGTGCAGGTTGTTGGAGTTGATGTGAACATTTCTAAAAACATTTGACCATACAGTGACCGATTGGAATTGAATAGGTATTTTCGTCGGGGCATTCCTTGTTTGTGACCAATTGGTGGAAAACAGAGAGCTACTGCAATGGGGCCTGTCCTTTCTCACCCTCTCTTGGTGACCAATTACATGCAGCAGACTCGACATCACCGAAGGAACACTCCACAGCATTATGTGCCCAATGTACGAAGTGACAGACAGATGAGGAGGGCCAGACGTTACACCCCCCGTAAGTACAAGGAGAAGCATTCTTACCTCGACTTGCCCGACATCACCCGCCTTCAGAGACTGCGCTTCCACAAAGAGGTTATCACTGAGGTATGCCAGCTGATAAGGGGAGGTCTGCAGCCTGCCAGCACCATCAGTACTGCACGGTCCGTCAAGGTCAAAGTCACCGTGGCACTATCGTTCTACGCCTCGGGTTCTTTTCAGGCCACAGCTGGCGACATTTGCGGTCTGTCTCAGCATGCCACACATCGCTGCATTAGACAGGTCACTGAAGCCCTGTCCACACTCAGGAGGGACTTGATCAGCTTCCCTATGGCCAGGGAGGCACAGAGTGAGAGGGCTCTCGGATTCTCCAGAATTGCAAATTTCCCCAAGGTGCAGGAAGCAATAGCCTGTATGTACATCGCAATACGGGTACCTTTTCAGGATGCTCAGGCTTTCAGCAACCGCAAGGGATTCCACTCCCTGAATGTCCAGCTGGTTGTCGACCACCAGCAAATTATACTGGCAGTGAATGCTCAATTTCCGGGCAGCACCTATGATGCTCACATCCTGTGTGAGAGCACTGTATCTGACTTGATTAACAATCAGCCACAAGGTCAATGCTGGATGCTTGGGGACAAAGGATATGGCCTCACCACCTGGCTGATGGCACCCCTGCGTGACACCCACATCGAGGCCAAGAGCGATACAACGAGAGCCACAGAGCAACTCGCAATATCGTGGAGAAAACCATTGGAGTGCTGAAGCAGCGCTTTAGATGCCTGGACCACTCAGGAGGCGAGGTCCATTATTACCCTGAGCAGGTAGCTCAATTCATGGTGGTGTGCTCCATGCTGCACAACTTGGCTATCAGGAGGGGACAAGAATTGCCTGGTGAGTCTGACAGTCCACCTCACCAGAGAGAGAAAGAGGAGGTCGAGGAGGCGGACGCTGACATCGGCCCAGACAATCAGGCTGTCGCCGAAGCCATGCCCCCACCTCCCTGTAGACCACATGAAAGGGCCCATAATGGCATGATTGCTGCAAGAGCCTTATGTCAGGAGCTCATCAATGATCGCTTTGCCTGAAAGAACATTGGTGTTATTTGCAAGGCTGACTCACTGCTGGATATGCAGGTCATACATCAATGGTGGGCATCACCTTGGTGACAGTTAAAGTTTACATTGATTTAAGTTAAGTGTCATCATACCCTTTGATGTTAAGGAATCACCAGCGTGTAACAGTGCAGCTTATCTGAGCCAATACGCTACAAGGTTTTGTTGAATAAATTTTTTTTTAACAGACTTTAATCTGAAATGAACAGTATTTCTGTACAAACCAACCCTTCCCTCTCCCCCCGCTTCTCCTCCCCACTTATACCCCTTCCCCTTCCCCTCCTGACTCCAAGCCGCCTGGCCGAGGAGGTCCTCAGGCGATGCTTCATTGCGGGGGGGGGGGGGTGGGGTGGGGGTGATGGCTGAAGTGCTGCTTGGATGGATACGGGAGAGGATGGTCCCGAGGTGGGAACATGCTCCGAGCCAGAAGCACAAAGTTGCTGCTGGCTCTCGTGTGGTTGGCAATGGGGGTGAGGCACCTTGGGGTGCAGTGCTGTGCTCCGGGACCACTGGGAGCCCTCTGCCACCAGTGTTCCTGGCTACCAGTTCCAGGGCCTCCTCCAGCCCTTCCATGTTATATCTGATTTGTTGGACAAAAACTCAGTGCCAACTATGTTCTTGGTGCTAAGTGGGCTTTTTGCTGCTGGTGAATCTCCGTCGTGTCTCCCACAACAGCCAGACAAGCCCACACCACAGCCACTCACGCTTTCAGTCCCTCTGAGCTCCCTCTCTCTCTGTCTCCTCTTCTGCGCATGTCATGATGACCCTTGACCTCCTCAATCGCGGGAATCGAGCGTTGCCATGCTGTTGCTAAGGAGGTCAAAAAAATGTAACGCTACCGCCCATTTCTTATCGCTCGCGGTAACGGCCATTTAAAAAAATGGAGACTAGGTGATTTGGGAATGGGTGAGAAGCCGGCGATCTGAAAACCTTTTTTTACCGCCCACGCCGGAAATAGCGGCCATTTTTGGGCGATAAGCACAAAAGTGGAGGTTCTAGCCCATAGAATCACACGTACAACAGGAGGCCACTCGGCCCATCCTGCCTGTGCTGGCTCTTTGATAGAGCGATCGAATTAGTCTCAGTCCCCAGCTCGTTCCCCATCAACCTGCAAATGTTTCCTGTTCAAATATTTATCCAGTTCACTTTTCAAAGTTATTATTGAATCTTCTTCCACCGCTAGTTCAGGCAGTGTGTTCCAGATCACAAACACTCGCTGCGTAAATACATGTTACCTCATCTGGCCTCTGGGTCTTTAGTCAATCACCTTTAATCTCAATGTCAGCCGTGGCTCTGTTGGTAGGCTTTGCCTCGTCGCTCAATCAGAAGGTTGTGTGTTCAAGTCCTACTCAAGAGCCTTGAGCAGAACAATCCAGGCTGACACTCCAGTGCCGTACTGAGGGAGTGCTGCACTGTCGGAGCTTCCGTCTTTCGGATGAGACATTGAACCAGGTGGACGTAAAAGGTCCCATGGCGCGATTTCGGAGAAGAGCAGGGGAGTTATCCCCAATGTCCTGGAAAATATTTATCCCTCAATCAACAGAACAAAAACAGATTATCTGGTCATTATCTCATTGCTGTTTGTGGGAGCTTGCTGTGCGCAAATTGCCTGCAGCGTTTCCTACATTACAACAGTGACTACACTCCAAAATAACTTTATTGGCCGTAAAGCGCTTTGGGACATCCTGAGGTTGAGAAAGTTGCTATACAAATGCAAGTTCTTCTATTTTTTAAACAGAACTTTTGTCAAAGTTGAGTAAAAGATAAACCCTTAAAGAACTTTCACCCTCCTGTTTTCAGGAAATCTGGCTGCGACCATTCGTGCTACACAGTCCAGCATCGCAGACCATCTTGGAAATGCTGGAAATGCAATTGATGGAAATGCCAACAACGATTACAAGTTGGGATCGTGCAGCAGCACAGCAATTGAAAGATCACCTTGGTGGAGAGTTGATCTGCTCCACAGTTACCGCATCTATATCGTACGAATCACCACCAGCAAAAATGGAGAAGGCTTCAGGGGAGCGGAAATCCGCATCGGAGACTCGACGGAAAACAATGGCAACAACAATGCCCTGTAATATACATCCTGTAATATACACCCTGTAATATACAACCCCTGTAATATACAACCCTGTAATATACACCCTGTAATATACACACTATAATATACAACCCCTGTAATATACAAACCCTGTAATATACACCCTGTAATATACAACCCTTGTAATATACAACCCTGTAATATACACCCTGTAATATACACACTATAATATACAACCCCTGTAATATACAAACCCTGTAATATACACCCTGTAATATACAACCCTTGTAATATACACCCTGTAATATACACACTATAATATACAACCCTGTAATATGCACCCTGAATTATACACCCCCTATAATATACTCCCTGTAATATACATCCCTTTAATGTACACCTGTAATATACACCCACTGTAATATAGACCCTGTAATATACATCCTCTAATATACATCCTGTAATATACACCTCCTGTAATATACACACTGTAATATATAACCCCTGTAATATACACACGCTGTAATATACACCCTGTAATATACACATCCTGTAATATATACCCTGTATAATACACCCCCTTTAATATACAGCCCCTGTAATATACATCCCCTGTAATATACACCCGATAATATACAACCCTGTAATATACACCCTATAATAGACAACACTGTAATATACACCCTATAATAGACATCCCTGTAATATACTCCCTGTAATATACACCCTGTAATATACATCCCTCTAATATACTCTGTGGATTTTATATACCCCTGTAATACACACACGCTGTAATAAACACCTGTAATATACACCGCCTGTAATAGACATCCTGTAATATACTCCCTACAATATGCATCCCTGTAATATACACCCTGAATTATACACCCCCTATAATATATTCCCTGTAATATACATCCCTCTAATATACACCCTGTAATATACACCTCCTGTAATATACACCCTGTAATATGCAACTTGTAATATATAACCCCTTTAATATACACACGCTGTAATATACACCCTGTAATATGCACATCCTGTAATATACACCCTGTATAATACACCCCCTTTAATATACAGCCCCTGTAATATACACCCTGTAATGTACAACCTGTAATATACTTTCTGTAATACACATCCTTGTAATATACATCCTTGTAATATGCACCCTGTAGTATACCCCCTGTAATATACAACCTGAAATATACATCCCTGTAAAATACAACCTGTAATATATACCCGCTGTAATATACACCATGTAATATTCACCCTGTAATATACATCCCCTGTAATATACACACTCTGTAATATACACCTTCGAAACATAGAAACATAGAAAATAGGTGCAGGAGTAGACCATTCAGCCCTTCGAGCCTGCACCACCATTCAATAAGATCATGGTTGATCATTTTTGCAACTTTAGTACCCCATTCCTGCTTTCTCTCCATACCCCTTGATCCCCTTAGCCGTAAGGGCCATATCGAACTCACTTTTGAATATATCTAACAAACTGGCCTCAACAACTTTCTGTGGTAGAGAATTCCACAGGTTCACCATTCTCTGGGTGAAGAAGTTTCTCCTTATCTCGGTCCTAAATGGCTTACCCCTTATCTTAGACTGTGACCCCTGGTTCTGGACTTCCCCAACATTGGGAACATTCTTCCTGCATCTAACCTGTCCAGGCCCGTCAGAATGTTATATGTTTCTATGAGATCCCCTCTCATTCTTCGAAATTCCAATGAATATAAGTCTACTCGATCCAGTCTTTCTTCATATGTCAGTCCTGCCATCCCGGGAATCAGTCTGGTGAACCTTCACTGCACTTCCTCAATAGCAAAAATGTCCTTCCCCAGATTAGGAGACCAAAACTGTACACAATATTCCAGGTGTGGCCTCACCAAGGCCCTGTACAACTGCAGTAAGACTTCCCTGCTCCTATACTCAAATCCTCTCGCTATGAAGGCCAACATGCCATTTGCCTTCTTCACCACCTGCTGTACCTGCATGCCAACCTTCAATGACTGATGTACCATGACACCCAGGTCTCGTTGCACCTCCCCTTTTCCTAATCTGTCACCATTCAGATAATATTCTGCCTCCCTGTTTTTGCCACCAAAGTGGATAACCTTACATTTATCCACATTATACGGCATCTGCCATGCATTTGCCCACTCACCTAACCTGTCCAAGTCACTCTGCAGCCTCTTAGCATCCTCCTCACAGCTCACACTGCCACCCAGCTTAGTGTCATCTGCAAGCTTGGAGATATTACATTCAATTCCTTCGTCAAAATCATTAATGTACATTGTAAAGAGCTGGGTTCCCAGCACTGAGCCCTGCGGCACCCCACTAGTCACTGCCTGCCATTCTGAAAAGGACTCGTTTATTCCTACTCTCTGCTTCCTGTCTGCCAACCAGTTCTCTATCCACGTCAATACATCACCCCCAATACCATGTGCTTTAATTTTGCACAATCAGCTCTTGTATGAGACCTTGTCAAAAGCCTTCTGAAAGTCCAAATACACCAGATCCATTGGCTCTCCCTTGTCCACTCTACTAGTTACATCCTCAAAAAATTCTAGCAGATTTGTCAAGCATGATTTCCCTTTCATAAATCAATGCTGACTTGGACCGATCCTCTCACTGCTTACCAAATGCCCTGCTATTACATCTTTAATAATTGATTCCAACATTTTCCCGACTACCGATGTCAGACTAACTGGTCTATAATTCTCCGTTTTCTCTCTCCCTCCCTTTTTAAAAAAGTGGGGTTACATTAGTTATCCTCCAATCCATAGGAACTGATCCAGAGTCCATGGAATGTTGAAAAATGATCACCAATGCATCTACTATTTCTAGGGCCACATCCTTAAGTACTCTGGGATGCAGACTATCAGGCCCTGGGGATTTATCGGCCTTCAATCCCATCAATTTCCCTAATACAATTTCCTGACTAATAAAGATTTCCTTCAGTTCATCCTTCTCACGAGACCCTCGGTCCCCTAGTATTTCCAGAAGGTTATTTGTGTCTTCCTTAGTGAAGACAGAACCAAAGTATGTGTTCAATTGGTCTGCCATTTCTTGGTTCCCCATTATAAATTCATCTGATTCGGACTGCAAGGGACCTACATTTGTCTTCACTAATCTTTTTCTCTTCACATATCTATACAAGCCTTTGCAGTCAGTTTTTATGATCCCAGCAAGCTTCCTCTCATACTCTATTTTCCCCTTCCTAATTAACCCTTTGTCCTCCTCTGCTGAATTCTTAATTTCTCCCAGTCCTCAGGTTTGCTGCTATTTCTGGCCAATTTATATGCCTCTTCCTTGGATTTAACACTATCACTAATTGCCCTTGCTAGCCACAGTTGAGCCACCTTCCCCATTTCATTTTTACGCCAGACAGGGATATACAATTGTTGAAGTTCATCCATGTGATCTTTAAATGTTTGCCATTGCCTATCCACTGTCAACCCTTTAAGTATTGTTCACCAGTCGATCCTAGCCAATTCATGTCTCATACCATCGAAGTTACCTTTCTTTAAGTACAGGACCCTAGTCTCTGAATTAATTGTGTCACTCTTCATCTTAATGAAGAATTCTACCATGTTATGGTCACTCTTCCCCAAGGGGCCTCGCACAACAAGATTGCTAATGAATACTCTCTCATTACACATCACCCAGTCTAGGATGGTCTATTCTCTAACTGGTTCCTCGACATATTGGTCTAGAAAACCATCCCTTATACCACTGTAGTATACTACCACTGTAATATACACCTTGTAATATACACCTTGTAATATACAGCCTGTAATATATATCCTGTAACATACACACCCTGTAATATACACCCTTGGAATATACACCATTGTAATATACACCCCTGTAATATACATCCTGCAATATACACTCTGTACTATATACCCTGCTATATACATCCTGTAATATACTTACACTGTAATATACACACCCTATAATATACATCCTGTCTTATGCATCCTGAAATGAAAAGGAATTGAGTGTAATATCGCCAAGTTTGCAGATGACACTAAGCTGGGTAGCGGTGTGAGCTGTGAGGAGGATGCTAAGAGGCTGCAGGGTGACTTGGACAGGTTAGGTGAGTGGGCAAATGCATGGCAGATGCATTATAATGTGGATAAATGTGAGGTTATCCACTTTGGTGGCAAAAACACGAAGGCGGAATATTATCTGAATGGTGACAGATTAGGAAAAGGGGAGGTGCAACGAGACCTGGGTGTCATGGTACATCAATCATTGAAGGTTGACATGCAGGTACACCAGGCAGTGAAGAAGGCAAATGGTATGTTGGCCTTCATAGCGAGAGGATTTGAGTATAGGAGCAGGGAGGTCTTACTGCAGTTGTACAGGGCCTTGGTGAGGCCTCACCGGGAATATTGTGTTCAGTTTTGGTCTCCTAATGTGAGGAAGGACTTTCTTGCTATTGAGGGAGTACAGCGAAGGTTCACCAGACTGATTCCAGGGATGGCTGGACTGAGATATGAGGAGAGACTGGATCGACTGGGCTTGTATTCACTGGAGTTTAGACGGATGAGAGGGGATCTCATAGAAGCATATAAAATTCTGACGGGACTGGACAGGTTAGATGCAGGAAGATTGTTCCCGATGTTGGGGAAGTCCAGAACCAAGGGTCACAGTCTTAGGATAAGGGGTAGGCCATTTAGGACTGAGATGAGGAGAAACTTCTTCACTCAGAGAGTTATTAACCTGTGGAATTCCCTGCCGCAGAGAGTTGTTGATGCCAGTTCATTGGATATATTCGAGAGGGAGTTAGATATGGTCCTTACGGCTAAAGGGATCAAGGGGTATGGAGAGAAAGCAGGAAAGGGGTACTGAGGGAATGATCAGCCATGATCTTATTGAATGGTGGTGCAGGCTCAAAGGGCCGAATGGCCTACTCCTGCACCTATTTTCCAAGTTTCTATGTTTCTATGTACACCCATGCCATATACACCCTGTAATATACTTCCTGTAATATACATCCTGTAATATACACACCTGTAATATACACCTTGTGATTATACATCCTGTAATATACATTCTGCATTATATACCCTGTAATATACACTCTGTAATAACACCTTGTAATATATATCCTGTAATATAGACTCCCTATATTATACACCCCCTGTAATTATATATCCTGTAATATACATGCTGTAGTATATACCTCTTGTAATATACACACCCTGTCTTATACACCCCCTGTAATATACACCTCCTGTCATTTACATTCCCTGGAATATATACCCTGTAATATACACCCTTTTAATATACACCCTGTAATATACATCCCCAATTAATATACAACCTGTAATATACACCCCCTGTAATATACACACCTTGTAATATACATAGAAACATAGAAATAGGTGCAGGAGTAGGCCATTCGGCCCTTCGAGCCTGCACCGCCATTCAATGAGTTCATGGCTGAACATGCAACTTCAGTACCCCATTCCTGCTTTCTCGCCATACCCCATGATCCCCCTAGTAGTAAGGACTACATCTAACTCCTTTTTGAATATATTTAGTGAATTGGCCTCAACAACTTTCTGTGGTAGAGAATTCCACAGGTTCACGACTCTCTGGGTGAAGAAGTTTCTCCTCATCTCGGTCCTAAATGGCCTCCCCCTTATCCTTAGACTGTGACCCCTGGTTCTGGACTTCCCCAACACTGGGAACATTCTTCCTGCATCTAACCTGTCTAAACCCGTCAGAATTTTAAACGTTTCTATGAGATCCCCTCTCATTCTTCTGAACTCGAGTGAATACAAGCCCAGATGATCCAATCTTTCTTGATATGTTAGTCCCACCATCCCGGGAATCAGTCTGGTGAACCTTCGCTGCACTCCCTCAATAGCAAGAATGTCCTTCCTCAAGATGGAAGACCAAAACTGTACACAATACTCCAGGTGTGGCCTCCTGTAATATACAGCCCCTGTAATATACACCCTGTATTGTAATACACCCTGTATTGTAATGCACCGGCGTAGATTGAAAGTTGGTTAACTGATGGGAAACAGAGAGCAGGGTCTTTTTCGGGGACGCGGGCAGTGACTAGTGGGGTACCACAGGGATCAGTGCTGGGGCCCCAGCTATTCACAATATATATATATTATTTGAATGAGGGAACCAAATGTAATATTTCCAAGTTTGCTGACGACACAAAACTAGGTGGGATTGTGAGTTGTGAGGAGGATGCAAAGATGCTGCAAGGTGATTTAGATCGGTTGAGAGAGTGGGCAAACACATGGCAGATGCAGTATAACGTGGATAAATGTGAAGTTATCCACTTTGCTAGGAAATACATAAGGACAAGGTATTATTTAAATGGTGATGGCTTGGGAAGTGTGGATGTACAGAGGGTCCTGGGTGACCTTGTACACCAGGCATTGAAAGCAAACATGGTGCAGCAAGCAGTTGGGAAGACAAATGGTACGTTGGTCTTCATTGTAAGAGGATTTGAGTACAGGAGCAAGGATGTCTTACTACAGCTGTACAGGGCCTTGGTGAGACTGCACCTGGAGTATTGTGTGCAGTTTTGGTTACCTAAGGAAGGATATACCTGCCATAGAGGGAGTGCAGCGAAGATTCACCAGACTGATTCCTGGGATGGCGGGACTGTCTATGTGGAGAGATTGGGACGACTGGGCCTGTATTCACTGGAGTTTAGAAGGATGAGAGGGGATCTCATAGAATTATACAAGACTCTGATGGGACTGGACAGGTTAGATGCGGGAAGCATGTTCCCGATGTTGGGGAAGGCCAGAACCAGGGGACATAGTCTTAGGATAAGGGGTAAGCCATTTAGGACTGAGATGAGGAGAAATGTTTTCACTCAGAGGGTGGTGAACCTGTGGAATTCTCTACCACAGAAGGCTGTGGAGGCCAAGTCACTGAATATATTTAAAAGGGAGATAGATAGATTTCTCGACACAAAAGACATCAAGGGGTATGGGGAAAAAGCGGGAATATGAGATAGAGGATCAGTCATGATCATATTGAATGGCGGGGCAAGCACGAAGGGCCGAATGGCCTACTACTGCTGCTATTTTCTATGTCTCTATCCTCATTTAATATACATCCTGTAATATACACCCCTGTAATATACCCCTGTAATATAAACCCTGTAATATACATCCACTGTAAAATACATCCACTGTAAAATACCCCCTCTGTAATATACACACCCTGTAATATATACCCCATGTAATATACACAACCTTTAATATACACAACCTGTAACATATACACTCTGTAATATACACAATCTGTAATGTACACTCCCTATAATATACACAACCCGTAATATACAAAACCTGTTATATATACGCCCTGTAATATATACGCCCTGTAATATACATCCTGTAAGATACACACGCTGTAATATACACCCCCTGTAATATACAAATCCTGTAACATACACAACCTGAAATATACATCTAACTCTAATATACACACTGCAATATACACCCTGTAATATACATCCCATGTAATATGCACCCCCTGTAATATATACCCCTGTAATATACATCCCCTGTAATATACATCCCTTGTAATATACACCCATGTAATATACACTCCTGCAATATAAACTGCTTATAATATACACCCTGTAATATACACTTCTTGTAATATAAACCCTGTAACATACACCGTGTAATATACATCCTGTAATATACATCCTCTGTAATATACACCTGCTGTAATATACACCCTGTAATATACACCCTATAATATATGCACCCTGCAATATACACCCCTGTAATATACACAACCTGTAATATACACCCCCTGTAATATACACAACCTGTAATATATACACCCTGTAATATACACAACCTGGAATATACACCCCCTGTAATATACACAACCTGTAATATATACACCCTTTAATATACACCCTATAATATACATCCTGTAATATACACAACCTGTAATATTCACACCCTGTAATATACACACCCTGTAATATATACCCCATGTAATATACACAACCTTTAATATACACAACCTGTAACATATACACTCTGTAATATACACAATCTGTAATGTACACTCCCTGTAATATACACAACCCGTAATATACAAAACCTGTTATATATACGCCCTGTAATATATACGCCCTGTAATATACACACTGCAATATACACCCTGTAATATACATCCCATGTAATATGCACCCCCTGTAATATATACCCCTGTAATATACATCCCTTGTAATATACACCCATGTAATATACACTCCTGCAATATACACTGCTTATAATATACACCCTGTAATATGCACTTCTTGTAATATAAACCCTGTAACATACACCGTGTAATATACATCCTGTTATATACATCCTCTGTAATATACATCCCCTGTAATATACACCCTGTAATATACACCCTATAATATATACACCCTGCAATATACACCCCTGTAATATACACAACCTGTAATATACACCCCCTGTAATATACACAACCTGTAATATATACACCCTGTAATATACACAACCTGGAATATACACCCCCTGTAATATACACAACCTGTAATATATACACCCTTTAATATACACCCTATAATATACACAACCTGTAATATACACCCTGTAATATACACCTCCTGTAATATACACCCCCTGTAATATACACCCCTGTAATATACATCCTCAGGTAATATACACCTCTGTAATATACATCCTCAGGTAATATCCAACCTGTAATATTCACCCCGCTGTAATATACACACCCTTTCATATGCATCTCCTGTAATATACACCCCCTGTAATATACACCCCTGTAATATACATCCTCAGGTAATATACAACCTGTAATATACACCCCGCTGTAATATACACACCCTGTCATATGCGTCTCCTGTAATATACAGCCATTGTAATATACATCCTGTAACACCCCCTGTAATATACACCAGGTACTGTAATGTACCGGCATAGATTGAAAATTGGTTAACTGACAGGAAACAGAGAGCAGGGTCTTTTTCGGTGTGGTGGGCGGTGACTAGTGGGTACCACAGGGATCCGTGCTTGAGTCCTAGCTATTCACAATATATATATATTGTTTGAATGAGGGAACCAGGTGTAATATTTCCAAGTTTGCTGACGACACAAAACTCGGTGGGATTGTGAGTTGTGAGGAGGATGCAAAGATGCTGCAAGGTGATTTAGATCGGTTGAGTGAGTGGGCAAACACATGGCAGCTGCAGTATAACGTGGATAAATGTGAAGTTATCGCCTTTGGTAGGAAAAACATAAGGGCGAAGTATTATTTAAATGGTGATGGCTTGGGAAGTGTTGATGTACAGAGGGACCTTGTACACCAGTCATTGAAAGCAAACATGGTGCAGCAAGCAGTTAGGAAGACAAATGGTATGTTGGTCTTCGTTGTAAGAGGATTTGAGTACCGGAGCAAGGATGTCTTACTCCAGTTATACAGGGCCTTGGTGAGACCACACCTGGAGTATTGTGTGCAGTTTTGGTCTCCTTACCTAAGAAAGGATATACTTGCTATAGAGGGAGTGCAGCGAAGGTTCACCAGACTGATTCCTGGGATGGCTGGACTGTCTATGAGGAGAGAATGAGTTGACTAGGCCTGTATTCACTAGAGTTTAGAAAATTGAGAGGGGATTTCATTGAAACGTATAAAATTCTGACGGGGCTGGACAGACTGGATGCAGGGAGGATGTTTCCCCGAGGCTGGGAAGTCTAGAACAAGGGGTCACAGTCTCAGGATACGGGATAGGAAATCTAGGACCGAGATGAGGAGAAATGTTTTCACTCAGAGGGTGGTGAACCTGTGGAATTCTCTACCACAGACGGCTGTGGAGACCAAGTCACTGAATATATTTAAGAGGGAGATGAATAGATTTCTAGACACAAAAGGCATCAAGGGGAATGGGGGAAAAGCCGGAATATGATGTTATATACACAACCTGTAATATACACAACCTGTAACATACACACTCTATAATATACACAATCTGTAATATACACCCCCTGTAATATACACAACCTGTAATATACAAAACCTGTTATATATACACCCTGTAATATACACCCTGTAATATACACAACCTGTAATATACACACCATGTAATATACACAATCTGTAATATACACCACCTGTAATATGCACAAATTGTATTATACAAAACCTGTAATATATACACCCTGTAATATACACCCCCTGTAATATCCAACACCTGTAATATACACGCCCTGTAATATACACACCCTGTAATATACACCCCCTGTAATATACACAACCTGTAATATACAAAACCTGTCATATATACACCCTATAATCTACACCCCCTATAATATACACAACCTGTAATATACACAACTGTAACATACACACTCTGTAATATACACAATCTGTAATTATACACCCCCTGTAATATACACAACCTGTAATATACACAACTGTAACATACACACTCTGTAATATACACAATCTGTAATTATACACCCCCTGTAATATACACAAGCTGTAATATACAAAACCTGTTATATATACACCCTGTAATATACACCCTGTAATATACACAACCTGTAATATACACCCATGTAATATACACACCCTGTAATATACACAACCTGTAATATACAAAACATGTAATATACACACCCTGTAATATACACAACCTGTAATATACAAAATCTGTAATATATACACCCTGTAATCTACACCCCCTGTAATATACACAACCTGTAATATACACAACCTGTAACATACACACTCTGTAATAAACACAAACTGTAATATACACAACCTGTAATATACATGCCCTGTAATATACACCCTGTAAGATGCACCCCCTGTAATATACACACGCTTTAATATACATACCCTGTAACATACACACCCTGAAATATACATCTAACTCGAATATACACACTGCAATATACACCCTGTAATATACATCCCATGTAATATGCACACCCTGTAATATATACCCCTGTAATATACATTCCTGCAATATACATTGCTTATAATATATACCCTGTAATATACACCTCTTGTAATATAAAACCTGTAACATACACTGTGTAATATACATCCTGTAATATACACCCTCTGTAATATACACCTGCTGTAATATACACCCTGTAATATACATCCCCTGTAATATACACCCTGTAATATACACCGCTGCAATATACATAACCTGTAATTTACATACCCAGTAATATACACAAACTTGAATATACACCCCCTGTAATATACACAATCTGTAATATATATACACCCTTTAATATACATCCCCTGTAATATACACCCTGTAATATACAACCCTGTAATATACACACCCTGTAATAAACACACCCTGTAATGTACACAACCTGTAATATACACCCCCTGTAATATACACAACCTGTAATATACAAAACCTGTAATATACACAACCTGTAATATACATGCCCTGTAATCTACATGCCCTGTAATATACACCCTGTAATATACACCCCTGTAATATACACACCCTGTAATATACACACCCTGTAACATACACACCCTGAAATATACATCTAACTCTAATATACACACTACAATATACACCCTATAATATACATTCCATGAAATCTACACCCCCTGTAATATACACCCCTGTAATATACATCCCCTGTAATATACAACCCCTCTAATATACACTCCTGTAATATAGATCTCCTGTAATATACATCCCCTGCAATATACACCTCAGTAATATACACTCCTGCAATATACACTGCTTATAATATACTTTGTGTAATATACATCCTGTAATATACACCCTCTGTAATATGCACCTGCTGTAATATACAGCCTGTAATATACATGCCCTGTAGTATACACCCTGTAATATACACCCTTTAATTATATACACCCTGTTATATACAGCCTGTAAAATACACCCACTGTGATATACCACCTGTAATAGACACCTTGTAATATACACACACTGTAATATACACACCCTGTAATATACACCTCTTCTAATATACATCCCCTGTAATATATATCTTGTGTAATACACATCTCCTGCACTATACACCCCCTGTAATATACACCCCCTGTAATATACAGACCCTGTAATATACACCCTCTTTAATATACAGACCCTGTAATATACACCCTGTGTAATATGCACCCACTGTAATATACACCCTGTAATATAAACTCCCTGTAATATACACCCTGTACTGTACACCATGTAATATACACCCTGTAGTGTATACCTTGTAATATAAACCCTGTGATATACGCTCTGTAATATACACTCCCCGTAATATACACCCTGTAATATACACTCCCTGTAATATACACCCTGCAATGTACACCTTGTAATATACGTTCTGTAATATATACTCCCCATAACATACACCCTGTAATATACATTCCCTATAATATACACCCTGTAATGTACACACTGTAACATACACCTCCTGTAATATACACCACCGTTACTATACACCTGCTGTAATATAAACCTCCTGTAATACATACACCCTGTAATATATACACCCTGTAATATAAACACCCTGTAATATACACACTCTGTAATATACACCCTGTAATATACACATCCTGTAATATACACCTCCTGTATTATATACCTCCTGTAATATACACCCTGTAATATAAACCCCCTGTAATATAAAACTTGCAGATTGTGTTACAGATTCATTTAACGCCCCACTGTAAAGCACAGTGTAGATTTTGTTACAGATTGGATCCACCGATTCCTGTGGAATCTCTGCTTATTCTCCCTGTGTCTCCTACAGCTGTGCAGAAATGGAACACATTCACGCTGGACGGACTGTCAGTATTGGTTGTGTTGGGCTGGGAGTGGAGGGTCGTTACGTGAACATCGTTATCCCGGGCCACAGCAAAGTGCTGACGCTGTGTGAGGTGGAAGTGTTTGGAACACTCACACCTCAGCATTAAGCGGAGTTACATTCCTGAATGTGAGTATTAATCCCAACTCCTGACGGCAGCTCACTGCTTTCATCTCGGTCCGTTCACTCGCTCAGCTCCTGAATTCCCTCCCAGGGTTCAGGGTTCAAGGTTCAGGGGTCTGAGGCCTGAGGGCTTGGAGTTGCCCATCCCCATCAACTCCCAGGACCTGTGAGATACATCATCATAGGCAGTCCCTCGAAGCGAGGACTGACTTGCTCCCACGACGAAAAGAGATGAGTTCACAGGTGTTTCAGTGAAGGACCTAATATTCCGGATCCCGAACTACATCCCGAAGGGTGGAAGATGCCCGTGGGTGGATTGTTTTAACGTGGGGTGACCATTACACACCAGCCACCACACGGGCTTGACAGAGCCAGGTCTTGGTCCAGTGACAAGGGTTAACCAGGACCACTGGAGACCTGCTCTGCTGCACGGACCCAGTGTGCTCACACATATCGCAGTGTGGGCTGGGCCCGTGCTGCCCCTGGGTCCTCGCCTCTCCTGGGCCCCGATCACATCCCTCTACAATCTCTCGCCGCCCCCTCGCCCCGACCTCGCCGCTCCTGCTGTACCTGCCCCACGCTCCAATCACCGACCTGGACCGTGGTGATGTCACTCTTCACTGCCGTCGCCCTCCTGCACCAGCTCGCGGCGTACCCGGCCGCAGTACACCGTCACGCTGCCCACGGCCGGCACTCACCGCTCCGGTTATGGCCCCGACCTGCCGCTGATGGTCTCTCGCAGGTCGGGGCTGCCATGCTGCCCTTGTCCCTCTAAAGACTTGCATTTATATAGCGCCTTTCACAACCCCAGGACATCCCAAAGTGCTTTATAGCCAATGAAGTACTTTTAACGTCTAGCCATTGCTGTAATGCAGGAAACGCGGCAGCCAATTTGCGCACAGCAAGCTCCCACAAAGGACAATGTGCTAATGACCAGATAATCTGTTAATTGTGATGTTGATTATGGCCGTGACCTGTAAGAGACCATCGGCGGCAGGTAACGGCCATAAAAGGAGTGGCGAGCGGCCCCTGTGATATTACAGCGGTTATTTATGGCCATGTCTTTGTATCAGCAGGCCCTGGGGGGAGAGGCAGGGATCGGGGGGGAGGTCTTCTCAGGGCAAAGCGGGACGGGCAATAAATGTCAGCCTTGCCAGCGACCCCCACATCCCCGGAATGAAAAAATAAAATCTTGTTTCCTGACACGGTGATTTTTTTTCCAGAATTTCGGATTGACCCAAACTGAAACTGCCGCTTGTTGGGGAATATCCACTTTGTGCTTCCAGCTTCTGCAACCAATCCCCATTACTGCCAGCTTCTGATCCTGGGCACAGCTCCGGACAAACCTGCTTTCAGCAATGATTTTACACAATGAGGCTGCCTTTAAGGGTTTGTGCAACACATCCGAGAACAAACAGTCGATGGACTATCAGTAAAACATCATTGGTGGAGAAATCACGGGCACGGGGGCAGTGGTCAGTGAAAGGGAACCAGTGAGTGGGGAAAGTGTCTGAACAACACTGTGCCCAGGACATCGGGTACAGACTGATGGCATCAGTCCCAGGCCCATCCCACTGACTGCCCCACTCCTTTCATCCGATTCCTGCTCCAATGTAACATCTGCTGTTCTGAGCCGAGCCAGGATTAATCCTGGAGTCCGTGCAGTTTATCCCCATCACTGCCTGTCTGATAGGGCCCCTGTACTGACTCTCCATTCACTGTCTGCATTGGAGAGTTGCTGTTCTGTGAGGCTGTGTGTGTGACCTGTAACCTTTCTGCCGTTTCTGCCTGAATAAAGCAATAAAAGAGCTGACTGCTGATCCTTGTTGCTGTGTCCATTCTGTTCACTGAAACTGGTCCCCACCGAACGCTCAGAAATTCCTTCAACACAGTGTCCCTCCCCTGGAGGCAATATTGTTCACCTTTTCACATTCACATTTTCCCAATGTCCACACAGATCCTCCCCCTGGCTCCGCCCCTCCACCCGGGCCCCACCCCTCCGCCCGGGCTCCGCCCCCCACCCGGGCCCCGCCCCTCCACCCGGGCTCAGCCCCTCCCCTCCCGCCCCTGCACCCGGACTCCGCCCCTCCACCCAGGCTCCGCCCCTCCCCCCGGGCTCAGCCCCTCCCCTGGAGGAAATAGTGTTCACCTTTTCACATTCTCATAAGAACATAATAAATAGGTGCAGGAGTAGGCCATTCGGTCCTTTGAGCCTGCACCGCCATTCAATGAGTTCATAGCTGAACATGCAACTTCAGTACCCCATTCCTGCTTTCTCGCCATACCCCTTGATCCCCCTAGTGGTAAGGACTACATCCAACTCCTTTTTGAATATATTTAGTGAATTGGCCTCAACAACTTTCTGTGGTAGAGAATTTCACAGGTTCACCACTCTCTGGGTGAAGAAGTTTCTCCTCATCTCGGTCCTAAATGGCTTACCCCTTATCCTTAGACTGTGACCCCTAGTTCTGGACTTCCCCAACATCGGGAACATTCTTCCCACATCTGACCTGTCTAAACCCATCAGAATGTTATATGTTTCTATCAGATCCCCTCTCATTCTTCTAAATTCCAGTGAATTTAAGCCGAGTCAATCCAGTCTTTCTTCATATGTCAGTCCTGCCATCCCAGGAATCAGTCTGGTGAACCTTCGCTGCACTCCCTCAAAAGCAAGAATGTCCATCCTCAGATTATGAGACCAAAACTGAACACAATATTCCAGGTGAGGCCTCACCAAGGCCTTGTACAACTGTAGCAACACCTCCCTGCTCCTATACTCAAATCCCCTCGCTATGAAGGCCAACATACCATTTGCCTTCTGTACCGCCTGCTGTATCTGCATGCCAACTTTCAATGACTGATGTACCATGACACCCAGGTCTCGTTGCACCTCCCCTTTTCCTAATCTGTCACCATTCAGATAATATGCTGTCTTCCTGTTTTTGCCACCAAAGTGGATAACCTCACATTTATCTACATTATACTGCATCTGCCATGCATTTTCCCACTCACTTAACCTGTCCAAATCACCCTGCAGCCTCTTAGCATCCTCCTCACAGCTCACACTGCCACCCAGCTTAGTGTCATCTGCAAACTTGGAGATATTACATTCAATACCTTTGTCTAAATCATTAATGTATATTGTAAATAGCTGGGGTCCCAGCACTGAGCCCTGCGGCACCCCACTAGTCACTGCCTGCCATTCTGAAAAGGACCCATTTATTTCTACTCTTGGCTTCCTGTCTGCCAACCAGTTCTCTATTCACGTCAATACATTATCCCCAATACCATGTGCTTGTATTTGCACACAAATCTCTTGTGTGGGACATTGTCAAAAGCCTTTTGAAAGTCCAAATACACCACATCCACTGGTTCTCCCTTGTCCACTCTACTAGTTACATCCTCAAAAAATTCCAGAAGATTTGTCAAGCATGGTTTCACTTTCATAAATCCATGCTGACTTGGACCGATCCATAAGAACATAAGAACATAAGAATTAGGAACAGGAGTAGGCCATCTAGCTCCTCGAGCCGCCTGCTCCGCCATTCAACAAGATCATGGCTGATCTGGCCGTGGACTCAGCTCCACTTACCCGCCCGCTCCCCGTAACCCTTAATTCCCTTATTGGTTAAAAATCTATCTATCTTTGACTTGAATACATTCAATGAGCTAGCCTCAACTGCTTCCTTGGGCAGAGAATTCCATAGATTCACAACCCTCTGGGAGAAGAAATTCCTTCTCAACTCGGTTTTAAATTGGCTCCCCCGTATTTTGAGGCTGTGCCCCCTAGTTCTAGTCTCCCCGACCAGTGGAAACAACCTCTCTGCCTCTATCTTGTCTATCCCTTTCATTATTTTAAATGTTTCTATAAGATCACCCCTCATCCTTCTGAACTCCAACGAGTAAAGACCCAGTCTACTCAATCTATCATCATAAGGTAACCCCCTCATCTCCGGAATCAGCCTAGTGAATCGTCTCTGTACCCTCTCCAAAGCCAGTATATCCTTCCTTAATTAAGGTGACCAAAACTGCACGCAGTACTCCAGGTGCGGCCTCACCAATACCCTATACAGTTGCAGCAGGACCTCCCTGCTTTTGTACTCCATCCCTCTCGCAATGAAGGCCAACATTCCATTCGCCTTCCTGATTACCTGCTGCACCTGCAAACTAACTTTTTGGGATTCATGACCCCCAGGTCCCTCTGCACCGCAGCATGTTGTAATTTCTCCCCATTCAAATAATATTCCCTTTTACTGTTTTTTTTTCCAAGGTGGATGACCTCACATTTTCCGACATTGTATTCCATCTGCCAAACCTTAACCCATTCGCTTAACCTATCCAAATCTCTTTGCAGCCTCTCTGTGTCCTCTACACAACCCGCTTTTCCACTAATCTTTGTGTCATCTGCAAATTTTGTTACTCTACTCTCTGTCCCCTCTTCCAGGTCATCTACGTATATTGTAAACAGTTGTGGTCCCAGCACCGATCCCTGTGGCACACCACTAACCACCGATTTCCAACCCAAAAAGGACCCATTTATCCCGACTCTCTGCTTTCTGTTCGCCAGCCAATTCTCGATCCATGCTAATACATTTCCTCTGACTCCGCGTACCTTTATCTTCTGCAGTAACCTTTTGTGTGGCACCTTATCGAATGCCTTTTGGAAATCTAAATACACCACATCCATCGGTACACCTCTATCCACCATGCTCGTTAAATCCTCAAAGAATTCCAGTAAATTAGTTAAACATGATTTCCCCTTCATGAATCCATGTTGCGTCTGCTTGATTGCACTATTCCTATCTAGATGTCCCGCTATTTCTTCCTTAATGATAGTTTCAAGCATTTTCCCCACTACAGATGTTAAACTAACCTGCCTTTTGTCTGCCCCCTTTTTTAAACAGAGGCGTTACATTAGCTGCTTTCCAATCCGCTGGTACCTCCCCAGAGTCCAGAGAATTTTGGTAGATTATAACCAATGCATCTGCTTTCCAAATGTGCTGCTATTTCATCTTTAATAATTGATTCCAACATTTTCCCCACTACTGATGTCAGGCTAACCGGTCTATAATTCCCTGTTTTCTCTCTCCCTCCTTTCTTAAAAAGTGGTGTTACATTAGCTACCCTCCAGTCCATAGGAACTAATCCAAAGTCGATAGAATGTTGGAAAATGACCACCAATGCATCCTCTTTTCTAGGGCCACTTCCTTAAGTACTCTGGGATGCAGACTATCAGGCCCTGGGTATTTATCGGCCTCAATCCCATCAATTTCCCTAACACAATTTCCTGACTAATAAGGATTTCCTTCAGTTCCTTCTTCTCGCTAGACCCTCGCTCCCCGAGAATTTCCGGAAGGTTATTTGTGTCTTCCTTCGTGAAGACAGAACCAAAGTATTTGTTCAATTGGTCTGCCATTTCTTTGTTCCCCATTATACATTCACCTGAATCCGACTGCAAGGGACCTACGTTTGTCTTCACTAATCTTTTTCTCTTCACATATCTATAGAAGCTTTTGCAGTCAGTTTTTATGTTCCCAGCAAGCTTCCTCTCACACTGTATTTCCCCCTCCTAATTAAACCTTTTGTCCTCTTCTGCTGAATTCTAAATTTCTCCCAGTCCTCAGGTTTGCTGCTATTTCTGGCAAATTTATATCCCTCTTCCTTGGATTTAACACTATCCCAAATTTCCCTTGTTAGCCACGGTTGAGCCACCTTCCCCATTTTATTTTTACGCCAGACAGGGATGTACAATTGTTGAAGTTCATCCATGTGATCTTTAAATGTCTGCCATTGCCTATCCACCGTCAACCCAAAGTATGGCGGAGAGGCACGATTGGCGCGAATACATGACCTCATCTCTCTCATCTGGAGGGAGGAGAGCATGCCGGGAGATCTTAGAGATGCAGTGATTGTGACCATCTTTAAAAAAGGGGACCAGCTGACTGTGGCAACTACAGGGGAATCTCCCTGTTATCAGCCACTGGGGAAGTCATTGCTCGAGTCCTCCTCAATCGTCTTCTCCCTGTGGCCGAGGAGCTCCTCCCGGAGTCACAGTGCGGATTTCGTCCCCTCCGGGGCACAACAAACATGATCTTTGCAGCACGACAGCTGCGGGAAAAATGCAGGGAACAGCACCAGCCCTTATACATGGTCTTCTTCAAACTTACAAAGGTCTTTGACACTGTCAACCGTGAGGGTCTATGGAGCATTCTCCGCCATTTCGGATGCCCCCAAAAGTTTGTCAACGTCCTTCGTCTGCTCCACGATGACATGCAGGCCGTGATCCTGACCAATGGATCCATCACAGACCCAATCCACATCCGGACCAGGGTCAAACAGGGCTGTGTCATCACCCCAACCCTCTTCTCAATCTTCCTCACTGCCATGCTCCACCTCACAGTCAACAAGCTCCCCGCTGGAGTGGAACTAAACTACAGAACCAGTGGGAAGCTGTTTAACCTTCACCCTCTCCAGGCCAGGCCCAAGAACACCCCAACCTCTGTCGTCGAGCTACAGTACGCGGACGACGCCTGAGTCTACGCACATACAGAGGCTGAACTCCACAATATAGTCGATGTATTTACTGAGGCGTACGAAAGCATGGGCCTTACGCTTAACATCCGTAAGACAAAGGTCCTCCAGTAGCCTGTCCTCGCCGCACAGCACTGCCCCCCAGTCATCAAGATCCCCAGCACGGCCCTGGACAAGGTGGACCATTTCCCATACCTCGGGAGCCTCCTATCAACAAAGGCAGACATTGATGCAGAGATTCAGCATCGCCTCCAGTGCGCCAGTGCAGCCTTCGGCCGTCTGAGGAAAAGAGTGTTTGAAGACCAGGCCCTCAAATCTACCACCAGGCTCATGGTCTACAGGGCTGTAGTAATACCCGTCCTCCTGTATGGATCTGAGGCATGGACGATGTATAGAAGGCACCTCAAGTTGCTGGAGATATATCACCAACGATGTCTCCGCAAGATCCTGCAAATCCCCTGGGAGGACAGACGCACCAACATCAGCGTCCTCGACCAGGCCAACATCCCCAGTATTGCAGCACTGACCACACTCGATCAGCTTCGCTGGGCAGGCCACATTGTTCACATGCCTGACACAAGATTCCCAAAGCAAGCGCACTACTCGGAACTCCTTCACGGCAAACGAGCCAAAGGTGGGCAGAGGAAACGTTACAAGGACACCCTCAAAGCCTCCCTGGTAAAGTGCGACATCACCACTGACACCTGGGAGTCCCCGGCCAAAGACCGCCCGAAGTGGAGAAAGTGCATCCGGGAGGGCATTGAGATTCGAAGAGCTCAACGCCAAGAGCGTGAAGAGGTCAAGTGCAGACAGCGGAAGAAGCGTGCTACAAGGGTATTCCACATTCAGGAAGGATAGAATAAAAGGAAAAGGAGGTGGGGTAGCATTGCTGGTTAAGGAGGAGATTAATGCAATAGTTAGGAAGGACATTAGCTTGGATGATGTGGAATCTATATGGGTAGAGCTGCAGAACACCAAAGGGCAAAAAACATTAGTGGGAGTTGTGTACAGACCTCCAAACAGTAGTAGTGATGTTGGGGAGGGCATCAAACAGGAAATTAGGGGTGCATGCAATAAAGGTGCAGCAGTTATCATGGGTGACTTTAATATGCATACAGATTGGGCAAACCAAACTGGAAGCAATACGGTGGAGGAGGATTTCCTGGAGTACATAAGGGATGGTTTTCTAGACCAATATGTCGCGGAACCAACTAGGGGGGAGGCCACCTTAGACTGGGTGTTGTGTAACGAGAGAGGATTAATTAGCAATCTCGTTGTCCGAGGCCCCTTGGGGAAGAGTGACCATAATATGGTGGAATTCCGCATTAGGATGGAGAATGAAACAGTTAATTCAGAGACAATGGTCCAGAACTTAAAGAAGGGTAACTTTGAAGGTATGAGGCGTGAATTGGTTAGGATAGATTGGCGAATGATACTTAAGGGGTTGACTGTGGATGGGCAATGGCAGACATTTAGAGATCACATGGATGAACTACAACAATTGTACATCCCTGACTGGCGTAAAAATAAAAAAGGGAAGTTGGCTCAACCGTGGCTATCAAGGGAAATCAGGGATAGTATTAAAGCCAAGGAAGTGGCATACAAATTGGCCAGAAATAGCAGTGAACCCGGGGACTGGGAGAAATTTAGAACTCAGCAGAGGAGGACAAAGAGTTTGATTAGGGCAGGGAAAATGGAGTACGAGAAGAAGCTTGCAGGGAACATTAAGACGGATTGCAAAAGCTTCTATAGATATGTAAAGAGAAAAAGGTTAGTAAAGACAAACATAGGTCCCCTGCAGTCAGAATCAGGGGAAGTCATAACGGGGAACAAAGAAATGGCAGACCAATTGAACAAGTACTTTGGTTCGGTATTCACTAAGGAGGACACAAACAACCTTCCGTATATAAAAGGGGTCAGAGGGTTTAGTAAGAAGGAGGAACTGAGGAAAATCCTTATTAGTCGGGAAATTGTGTTGGGGAAATTGATGGGATTGAAGGCCGATAAATCCCCAGGGCCTGATGGACTGCATCCCAGAGTAATTAAGGAGGTGGCCTCGGAAATAGTGGATGCATTGACAGTCATTTTCCAACATTCCATTGACTCTGGATCAGTTCCTATGGAGTGGTGGGTAGCCAATGTAACCCCACTTTTTAAAAAAGGAGGGAGAGAGAAAACAGGGAATTATAGACCGGTCAGCCTGATATCGGTAGTGGGTAAAATGATGGAATCAATTATTAAGGATGTCATAGCAGTGCATTTGGAAAGAGGCGATATGATAGGTCCAAGTCAGCATGGATTTGTGAAAGGGAAATCATGCTTGACAAATCTTCTGGAATTTTTTGAGGATATTTCCAGCAGAGTGGACAAGGGAGAACCAGTTGATGTGGTGTATTTGGACTTTCAGAAGGCCTTCGACAAGGTCCCACACAAGAGATTAATGTGCAAAGTTAAAGCACATGGGTTTGGGGGTAGTGTGCTGACGTGGATTGAGAACTGGTTGTCAGACAGGAAGCAAAGAGTAGGAGTAAATGGGGACTTTTCAGAATGGCAGGCAGTGACTAGTGGGGTACCGCAAGGTTCTGTGCTGGGGCCCCAGCTGTTTACATTGTACATTAATGATTTAGATGAGGGGATTAAATGTAGTATCTCCAAATTTGCGGATGACACTAAGTTGGGTGGCAGTGTGAGCTGCGAGGAGGATGCTATGAGGCTGCAGAGTGACTTGGATAGGTTAGGTGAGTGGGCAAATGCATGGCAGATGAAATATAATGTGGATAAATGTGAGGTTATCCACTTTGGTGATAAAAACAGAGAGACAGACTATTATCTGAATGGTGACAGTTTAGAAAAAAGGGAGGTGCAACGAGACCTGGGTGTCATGGTACATCAGTCATTGAAGGTTGGCATGCAGGTACAGCAGGCGGTTAAGAAAGCAAATGGCATGTTGGCCTTCATAGCGAGGGGATTTGAGTACAGGGGCAGGGAGGTGTTACTACAGTTGTACAGGGCCTTGGTGAGGCCACACCTGGAGTATTGTGTACAGTTTTGGTCTCCTAACTTGAGGAAGGACGTTCTTGCTATTGAGGGAATGCAGCGAAGGTTCACCAGACTGATTCCCGGGATGATGGGACTGACATCTCACGAAAGACTGGATCAACTGGGCTTGTATTCACTGGGGTTCAGAAGAATGAGAGGGGACCTCATAGAAACGTTTAAAATTCTGATGGGTTTAGACAGGTTAGATGCAGGAAGAATGTTCCCAATGTTGGGGAAGTCCAGAACCAGGGGTCACAGTCTAAGGATAAGGGGTAAGCCATTTAGGACCGAGCTGAGGAGAAACTTCTTCACTCAGAGAGTGGTGAACCTGTGGAATTCTCTACCACAGAAAGTCGTTGAGGCCAATTCACTAAGTATATTCAAAAAGGAGTTAGATGTAGTCCTTACTACTCGGGGGATCAAGGGGTATGGCGAGAAAGCAGGAATGGGGTACTGAAGTTGAATGTTCAGCCATGAACTCATTGAATGGCGGTGCAGGCTCGAAGGGCCGAATGGCCTACTCCTGCACCTATTTTCTATGTTTTTATGTTTCTAAACCAGTCCCGCACCCCCCCACTTCCCCCGGCGTGTCTGTGCCATCTGTGACAGAGTCTGTGGCTCTCGTATTGGACTGTTCAGCCACCAAAAAACTCACTTCAGAAATGGAAGCAAGTCTTCCTCGATTCCGAGTGACTGCCTGTGATGATGATGATGCAGTACCGGTGAGTGTCTGCGGGTGGCGCTGCTGTAGATGAGGCTGCAGTACCGGTGAATGTCTGCGGGTGGCGCTGCTGTACATGAGGCTGCAGTACTGGTGCGTGTCTGCGGGTGGCGCTGCTGTACATGAGGCTGCAGTACCGGTGAGTGCCTGCGGGTGGCGGTGTTGTACATGAGGCTGCAGTACCGGTGAGTGCCTGCGGGTGGCGCTGCTGTAGAGGAGGTCGGTTTTAAGAAGCGTCACGAAGGAGGGAGGAGAGGTTCAGGGAGGGAGTTCCAGAGCTTGGGGCCCAGACACGGCCACCGATGATGGAGCGATTATAATCAGGGATGCTCAGGAGGGCAGAATTAGAGGAGTGCAGACATCTCCGGGAGTGGAGAGGTGTGGGGGTGGGGGGGTCAGGGAGAGGGGGTTGTGGGGTTGGAGGAGATTACGGAGATCGGGAAAGGGCGAGGACATGAAGGGATTTGAAAACAAGGATGAAAATTTTGAAATCATAGAATCGTAGAAGTTTACAGCACGGAAGGAGGCCATTCGGCCCATCGTGTCCGCACCGGCCGACCAAGAGCTACCCAGCCTAATCCCACTCTCCAGCTCTCGGTCCGTAGCCCTGCAGGTTACGGCACTTCAGGTGTACATCCAGGTGTTGTTTAAATGTGGTGAGGGTTTCTGCCTCTACCATCCTTTCAGGCCGTGAGTTCCAGACCCCACCACCCTCTGGGTGAAGACATTTCCCCTAAAATCCTCTCTAAACCTCCCAACCAGCTACTTTAAATCTATGCCCCCTGGTTGTTGACCCCTCTGCCAAGGGAAACAGGTCCTTCCTATCCATGCTATCCGGGCCCCTCATAATTTTTTACACCTCACTCAGGTCTCCCCTCAGCCTCCTCTGTTCCAAAGAAAATAAACCCAGCCTATCCAATCTTTCCTCATAGCCAACATTCCCCAGTCCAGGCAACATCCTCGTAAATCTCCTCTGCAACCTCTCTAGTGCAATCACATCTTTCCTGCAATCTGGTGACCAGAACTGCACGCAGTACTCCAGCTGTGGCCTAACTAGTGTTTTATACAGTTCAAGGAAAACCTTCCTGCTCTTGTATCCCATGCCTCGGCTAATAAAGGCAAGTATTCCGTATGCTTCTTAACCACCTTGTCCACCTGGCCTGCTATCTTCAGGGATCTGCGGACATTCACTCCAAGGTCCCTTTGTTCATCATGGGCGAATATATTCTACATATAGATTGGGCTAACTAAACTGGTAGCAATGCGGTGGAGTAGGATTTCCTGGAGTGTATTAGGAATGGTTTCTAGACCAATATGTCGAGGAATCAACTAGATGGTTGGCCATCCTAGACTGGGTGATGTGTAATCAGAAGGGACTAATTAACAATCTTGTTGTGCGAGGCCCCTTGGGGAAGAGTGACCATAATATGGTAGAATTCTTTATTAAGATGGAGAGTGACACAGTTAATTCAGAGACTAGGGTCCTGAACTTAAGGAAAGGTAACTTCGATGGTATGAGACGTGAATTGGCTAGAATAGACTGGCGAGTGATACTTAAAGGGTTGACGGTGGATAGGCAATGGCAAACATTTAAAGATCACATGGATGAACTATAAAAATTGTACATCCCTGTCTGGAGTAAAAATAAAACGGGGAAGGTGGCTCAACCGTGGCGAACAAGAGAAATTAAGAATAGTGTTAAAACCAAGGAAGAGGCATATAAATTGGCCAGAAAAAGCAGCAAACCTGAGGACTGGGAGACATTTTGTAATACAGCAGAGGAGGACAAAGGGTTTAATTAGGAGGGGGAAAATAGAGTATGAGAGGAAGCTTGCTGGCAACATAAAAACTGACTGTTAAAGCTTCTATAGATATGTGAAGAGAAAAAGATTAGTGAAAACAAATGTAGGTTCCTTGCAGTTGGATTCAGGTGAATTTATAATGGGGAATAAAGAAATGACAGACCAGTTGAACAAATACTTTGGTTCTGGTTTCACGAAGGAAAACATAAATAACCTTCCGGAAATACTAGGGGACCGAGGGTCTAGTGAGAAGGAAGAACTGAAGGAAATCCTTATTAGTAAGGAAATTGTATTCGGGAAATTGATGGGATTGAAGGCCGATAAATCCCCGGGGCCTGATAGTCTGCATCCCAGAGTACTTAAGGAAGTGGCCCTAGAAATAGTGGATGCATTGGCAATCATGTTACAACAGTCTATCAACTCTGGATCAGTTGGACTGCAGGGTAGCGAATGTAACACCATTTTTGAGAAAAGGAGGGAAAGAGAAAACAGGTAATTATAGACCGGTTAGCCTGACATCAATAGTGGGGAAAACATTGGAATCAATTATTAAAGATGAAATAGCAGCGTATTTGGAAAGCAGTGACAGGATCAGTCCAAGTCAGCATGGATTTATGAAAGGGAAATCATGCTTGACAAATCTTCTGGAATTTTTTGAGGTTGTAACTAGCAGAGTGGACAAGGGAGAACCAGTGGATGTGGTGTTTTGGACTTTCAAAAGGCTTTTGACAAGGTCCGACACAAGAGATTGGTGTGCAAAATTAAAGCACATGGTATTGGGGGTAATGTATTGATGTGGATAGAGAACTGGTTGGCAGACAGGAAGCAGAGAGTCGGGATAAACGGGTCCTTTTCAGAATGGCAGGCAGTGACTCGTGGAGTGCCGCAGGGCTCAGTGCTGGGAGCCCAGCTCTTTACAATATACATTAATGATTTGGATGAAGGAATTGAGTGTAATATCTCCAAGTGTGCAGATGACACTAAGCTGGGTGGTGATGTTAGCTGTGAGGAGGATGCTAAGAGGCTGCAGGGTGACTTGGTCAGGTTAGGTGAGTGGGCAAATGCATGGCAGATGCAGTATAATGTGGATAAATGTGAGGTTATCCACTTTGGGGGCAAAAGCACGAAGGCAGATTATCTGAATGGCGGCAGATTAGGAAAAAGGGAGACCTGGTTGTCATGATACTTCAGCAATTGAAAGTTGGCATGCAGGTACAGCAGGCAGTGAAGAAGGCAAATGATATGTTGGCCTTCATAGCTCGGGGATTTGAGTATAGGAGCAGGGAGGTCTTACTGCAGTTGTACAGGGCCTTGGTGAGGCCTCACCGGGAATATTGTGTTCAGTTTTGGTCTCCTAATCTGAGGATGGACGTTCTTGCTATTGAGGGAGTGCAGCGAAGGTTCACCAGACTGACTCCCGGGATGGCAGGACTGACATATGAGGAGAGACTGGATTGACTGGGCCTGTATTCACTGGAGTTTAGAAGGATGAAAGGGAATCTCATAGAAACATATAAAATTCTGACAGGACTGGACAGATTAGATGCGGGAAGAATGTTCCCGATGTTGGGGAAGTCCAGAACCAGGGGACACAGTCTAAGGATAAGGGGTAGGCCATTTAGGACTGAGATGAGGAGAAACTTCTTCACTCAGAGAGTTGTTAACCTGTGGAAGTCCCTGCCGCAGAGAGTTGTTGATGCCAGTTCATTGGATATATTCAAGAGGGAGTTAGATATGGCCCTAATGGTTAAAGAGATCAAGGGGTATGGAGAGAAAGCAGGAAAGGGGTACTGAGGTGAATGATCAGCCATGATCTTATTGAATGGTGGTGTAGGCTCGAAGGGCCGAATGGCTTACTCCTCCACCTATTTTCTATGTTTCTATGTTTCATCTACACTTATCAATGTCCTATCATTTACTGTGTATTCCCTTGCCTAGTTTGCCCTCCCCAAATGCATTACCTCACACTTCTCTGGATTGAATTCCATTTGCCACTGTTCTGCCCACCTGACCAGTCCATTGATATCCTCCTAGTTCTGGATCCCCCCACGAGGGGAAACATTCTCTCTGCATCCACCTTGTCAAGCCCCCTCAGTATCTTATATGTTTCAATAAGATCACCTCTCATTTTTCTAAACTCCAATGATTATAGGCCCAGCCTGCTCAACCTTTCTTCTTAAACCAACCCCTTCATCTCAGGAATCAACCTAGTGAACCTTCTCTACACTGCCTTCAATATCCCTCCTTAAACAGGGAAACCAAAGCTGTACTCAGTACTCCAGGTGTGGCCTCACCAATACCCTGTACAGTTGTAGCAGGACTTCTCTGCTTTTAAATTCTATCCCCCTTGCAATTAAGGCCAACATTCCATTTGCCTTCCCGATTATTGCTGTACTGCTTACTAACTGTTTGTGTTCCTGAACCCTTGTTTAAGAAGGGAGAAAGAGATAGACCGAGTAATTACAGGCCAGTCAGCCTAAACTTGGTGGTGGAAAAAAGTCCTGAGGGACAGGATAAATCTTTGTTTCGAAAGATACGGATTAATCAAGGACAGTCAGCATGGATTTGTTAAGGGAAGGTCGTGTCTGTCTAAACTGATGGAATTTTTCGAGGAGATAACCAGGAGGGTCGATGAGGACAGTGCGTATGATGCAGTGTCTGTAGATTTTAGCAAAGCTTTTGATAAGATCCCACATGGCAGACTGGGTCACAGACATGGCAGAAAGTAAAAGCCCATGGGATCCAGGGCAAAGTAGCAAGTTGGATCCAAAATTGTCTCAGAGGCAGGAAGCAAAGGGTAATGGTTGATGGGTGTTTTTGTGTCTGGAAGGATGTATCCAGTGGGGTTCCGCAGGGCTCAGTGCTGGGTCCCTTGCTTTTTGTGGTATATATCAATGACTTGGGGCTAGAAATTTGCCAGGTTTGCGCCCATATTACCACCAGTTTTGAGCGGAAAAAGTGTGTTTTTTGGCAATAAAATACTGTTTTGCCATTTTCCAAGTTTCACCCGTGGTTTAGCGCAGTGAAAAAATTATCACAACAGTGACAGGTGGTCAGATCTTCTCAAAACTGGATCTTACAAATGCCGACTTGCAGCTTGAACGAGATGAGCAGTCCAAGTAATGTCTGACTATAAATACTCATCTAGGCCTATATCAATTTAATAGGAGTGTCTTCCGCCCCTGCCATATTCCAAGGGGTGATGAACCAGATTTTGCAAGGTATTGAAGGAGTAGTATGTTATTTGAATGACACACTAATTTCAGCACCAAATAGGCAAATTCATAGTAACATATTGAATGAAGTCCTCAAATGGCTAGAGAAGCACAGAGTACGAGTGTCTGCTCATAAGTGTGAGTTATTTAAAAACTCAGTGGAGTACTTAGGGTACAGAGTAGACAAAGATGGTTTACATCCAACCAAGGGAAAGCTGGATGCAATCAGAAATGCACCCACTCCGAAGACTGTCACTGAACTTCGATCATTTTTGTGTCTTTTGAACTATTATGGGAACTTCCTACCAAATTTGGCTACAGTAGTACATCCACTGAATGAACTATTTAAAAAACAGGTCCATTGGAAGTGGTCAAAAGAATGCGATACAGCATTCAAGGAGTGTAAAAGCAAATTGGTAGAGAGCACCATGTTAGTTCACTGCGACATATCTAAGGATATCAAGCTAGCATGTGATGCCTCTCCGTATGGAGTTGGGGCAGTGATCTCTCATGTATCACATAGTGGGGAGGAGAGACCAATTGCTTTTGCTTCACGCACTCTCAGTGCCAGTGAGAGTAATTATGCGCAAATCGAAAGGGATGCTTTGGCATTAAGTTTTGGGGTCAAGAAGTTCCACAAATACTTGTATGGTTGTAAGTTCACCATCTTGTATGGACCATAAGCCCCTGACAGCAATCTTCCATCCAAAGTCCCCAGTTCCAACATTAGCTGCAGCCCGAATGCAGAGATGGGCTTTGATTTTGTCAGCATATACATATGATATCAGCTTGGATGATGCAGAATCTGTATGGGTGGAGCTACGGAATACCAAAGGGCAGAAAACACTAGTGGGAATTGTGTACAGACCACCAAACAGTAGTAATGAGGATGGGGACAGCATCAAACAAGAAATTAGGGATGTGTGCAATAAAGGTACAGCAGTTATCATGGGCGACTTTAATCTACATATTGACTGGGCTAACCAAAGTGTAGCAATGCAGTGGAGGAGGATTTCCTGGAGTGTATTTCGAATGGTTTTCCAGACCAATAAGTCAAGGAACCAACTAGAGGGCTGGCCATCCTAGACTGGGTGATATGTAATCAGAAGGGACTAATTAACAACCTTGTTGTGCGAGGCCCCTTGGGGAAGAGTGACCATAATATGGTGGAATTCTTTATTAAGATGGAGAGTGACACAGTTAATTCAGAGGCTAGGGTCCTGAACTTGGGGAAAGGTAACTTCGACGGTATGAGACGTGAATGGGCTAGAATAGACTGGCAAGTGATACTTAAAGGGTTGATGGTGGATAGGCAATGGCAAACATTTAACGGTCACATGGATGGACTTCAACAATTGTACAGCCCTGTCTGGAGTAAAAATAAAACGGGGAAGGTGGCTCAACCGTGGCTAACAAGAGAAATTAAGGACAGTGTAAAATCCAAGGAAGAGGCATATAAATTGGCCAGAAAAAGCAGCAAACCTGAGGACTGGGAGAATTTTGTAATACAGCAGAGGAGGACAAAGGGTTTAATTAGGAGGGGGAAATAGAGTATTAGAGGAAGCTTGCTGGGAACATAAAAGCTGACTGCAAAAGCTTCTAGAGATATGTGAAAAGAAAAAGATTAGTGAAAACAAACATTGGTCCCTTGCAGTCAGATTCAGGTGAATTTATAATGGGGAACAAATAAATGGCGGACCAGTTAAACAAATACTTTGGTTCTGTTTTCATGAAGGAAGACACAAATAATCTTCCGGAAATACTAGGGGACCGAGGGTCCAGTGAGAAGGAGGAACTGAAGGATATCCTTATAAAGCGGGAAATTGTGTTTGGGAAATTGATGGGATCGCAGGCCGATAAATCCCCAGGGCCGGATAGTCTGCATCCCAGAGTACTAAAGGAAGTGGCCATAAGGAAGTGCATTGGTGATCATTTTCCAACAGTCTATCGACTCTGGATCGGTTCCTATGGACTGGAGGGTAGCTAATGTAACATCACATTTTTAAAAAGGAGGGAGAGGAGACGGGTAGAAACATAGAAATATAGAAAATAGGTGCAGGAGTAGGCCATTCGGCCCTTCGAGTCTGCACCACCATTCAATGAGTTCATGGCTGAACATGCAACTTCAGTACCCCATTCCTGCTTTCTCGCCATATCCCTTCATCCCCCTAGTAGTAAGGACTACATCGAACTCAATTTTGAATATATTTAGTGAATTGGCCTCAACAACTTTCTGTGGTAGAGAATTCCACAGGTTCACCACTCTCTGGGTGAAGAAGTTTCTCCTCATCTCGGTCCTAAATGGCTTACCCCTTATCCTTAGACTGTGACCCCTGGTTCTGGACTTCCCCAACATTGGGAACATTCTTCCTGCATCTAACCAGTCTAAACCCATCATAATTTTAAACGTTTCTATGAGGTCCCCTCTCATTCTTCTGAACTCCAGTGAATACAAGCCCAGTTGATCCAGTCTTTCTTGATATGTCAGTCCCGCCATCCCGGGAATCAGTCTGGTGAACCTTCGCTGCACTCCCTCAATAGCAAGAATGTCCTTCCTCAAGTTAGGAGACCAAAACTGTACACAATACTCCAGGTGTGGCCTCACCAAGGCCCTGTACAACTGTACTCAAATCCCCTCGCTATGAAGGCCAACATGCCATTTGCTTTCTTAACCGCCTGCTGTACCTGCATGCCAACCTTCAATGACTGATGTACCATGACACCAGGTCTCATTGCACCTCCCCTTTTCCTAATCTGTCACCATTCAGATAATAGTCTGTCTCTCTGTTTTTACCACCAAAGTGGATAACCTCACAAATATCCACATTATACTTCATCTGCCATGCATTTGCCCACTCACCTAACCTATCCAAGTCACTCTGCAGCCTCATAGCATCCTCCTCGCAGCTCACACTGCCACCCAACTTAGTGTCATCCGCAAATTTGGAGATACTACATTTAATCCCCTCGTCTAAATCATAAATGTACAATGTAAACAGCTGGGGCCCCAGCACAGAACCTTGCGGTACCCCACTAGTCACTGCCTGCCATTCTGAAAAGTACCCATTTACTCCTACTCTTTGCTTCCTGTCTGACAACCAGTTCTCAATCCACGTCAGCACACTACCCCCAATCCCATGTGCTTTAACTTTGCACATTAATCTCTTGTGTGGGACCTTGTCGAAAGCCTTCTGAAAGTCCAAATACACCACATCAACTGGTTCTCCCTTTTCCACTCTACTGGAAACATCCTCAAAAAATTCTAGAAGATTTGTCAAGCATGATTTCCCTTTCACAAATCCATGCTGACTTGGACCTATCATGTCACCTCTTTCCAAATGCGCTGCTATGACATCCTTAATAATTGATTCCATCATTTTACCAACTACTGATGTCAGGCTGACCGGTCTATAATTCCCTGTTTTCTCTCTCCCTCCTTTTTTAAAAAGTGGGGTTACATTGGCTACCCTCCACTCCATGGGAACTGATCCAGATTCTATGGAATGTTGGAAAATGACTGTCAATGCATCCGCTATTTCCAAGGCCACCTCCTTAAGTACTCTGGGATGAAGTCCATCAGGCCCTGGGGATTTATCGGCCTTCAATCCCATCAATTTCCACAACACAATTTCCCAACTAATAAGGATTTCCCTCAGTTCCTCCTTCTTACTAGACCCTCTGATCCCTTTTATATCCGGAAGGTTGTTTGTGCCCTCCTTAGTGAATACCGAACCAAAGTACTTGTTCAATTGGTCTGCCATTTCCTTGTTCTCCGTTATGACTTCCCCTGATTCTGACTGCAGGGGACCTACGTTTGTCTTTACTAACCTTTTTCTCTTTACATATCTATTGAAACTTTTGCAGTCCGTCTTAATGTTCCCTGCAAGCTTCCTCTCGTACTCTATTTCCCCTGCCCTAATCAAACCCTTTGTCCTCCTCTGCTGAGTTCTAAATTTCTCCCAGCCCCCGGGTTCACCGCTATTTCTGGCCACTTCCTTGTCTTTAATACTATCCCTGATTTCCCTAGATAGCCACGGTTGAGCCACCTCCCCTTTTTTATTTTTACGCCAGACAGGAATGTACAATTGTTGTAGTTCATCCATGCGGTCTCTAAATGTCTGCCATTGCCCATCCACAGTCAACCCCTTAAGTATCATTCGCCAATCTATCCTAGCCAATTCACGCCTCATACCTTCAAAGTTAGCCTTCTTTAAGTTCTGGACCATGGTCTCTGAATTAACTGTTTCATTCTCCATCCTAATGTAGAATTCCACCATATTATGGTCACTCTTACCCAAGGGGCCTCGCACAACGAGATTGCTAATTAATCCTCTCTCATTACACAACACCCAGTCTAAGATGGCCTCCCCCCTAGTTAGTTCCTCGACATATTGGTCTAGAAAACCATCCCTTATGCACTCCAGGAAATCCTCCTCCACTGTATTTCTTCCAGTTTGGTTAGCCCAATCTATGTGCATATTAAAGTCACCCATGATAACTGCTGCACCTTTATTGCATGCAACCCTAATTTCCTGTTTGATATCCTCCCCAACATCAGTACTACTGTTTGGAGGTCTGTACACAACTCCCACTAACGTTTTTTGCTCTTTGGTGTTCTGCAGCTCTACCCATATAGATTCCACATCATCCAAGCTAATGTCCTTCCTAACTATTGCATTCATCTCCTCTTTAACCAGCAATGCTACCCCACCTCCTTTTCCTTTTATTCTATCCTTCCTGAGTTGAATACCCTTGGATGTTGAGTTCCCAGCCCTGATCATCCTGGAGCCACGTCTCTGTAATCCCAATCACATCATATTTGTTGACATCTATTTGCACAGTTAATTCATCCACCTTATTACGGATACTCCTTGCATTAAGACACAAAGCCTTCAGGCTTGTTTTTTTAACACCCTTTGTCCTTTTAGAATTATGATGTAGTGTGGCCCTTTTTGTTTCTTGCCTTTGTTTATTCAGCCTTCGACTATTGCTTTTTACCTTTCTACCATCTGTTTCTGACTCCATATTACTTCACCCTGTCTCACTGCATAGGTTCCCATTCCCCTGCCATATTAGTTTAAACACTCCAGAACTGCATTAGCAAATGTTACATAGAAACATAGAAACATAGAAAATAGGTGCAGGAGCAGCCATTCAGCCCTTCTAGCCTGCACCGCCATTCAATGAGTTCATGGCTGAACATGAAACTTCAGGACCCCATTCCTGCTTTCTCGCCATACCCCTTGATCCCCCGAGTAGTAAGGACTTCATCTAACTCCCTTTTGAATATATTTAGTGAATTGGCCCCAACCACTTTCTGTGGCAGAGAATTCCACAGGTTCACCACTCTCTGGGTGAAGAAGTCTCTCCTCATCTCGGTCCTAAATGGCTTACCCCTTATCCTTCGACTGTGACCCCTGGTTCTGGACTTCCCCAACATTGGGAACATTCTTCCTGCATCTAACCTCTAAACCCGTCAGAATGTTAAACGTTTCTATGCGGTCCCCTCTCATTCTTACCCCCAGGACATCAGTTCCAGTCCTGCCCAAGTGCAGACCGACCCTTTTGTACAGGTCCCACTTCCCCCAGAACTGGTTCCAATGTCCCAGGAATTTGAATCCCTCCCTCTTGCACCGCTGCTCAAGCCACGTATTTATTCTAACTATCCTGCTCCCTCTACTCTGATTAGCACGTGGCACTGGTAGCAATCCAGAGATTACTACCTTTGAGGTCCTACTTTTTAATTTAACTCCTAGCTCCCTAAATTCAGCTTCGAGGACCTCTTCTCGCTTCTTAGCAATATCGTTGGTACCTTCATGTACCACGAGAACTAGCTGTTCACCCTCCCTCTCCAGAATGCTCTGCAGCCGCTCCGAGACATCCTTGACCCTTGCACCAGGGAGGCAACGTACCATCCTGGAGTCTCAGTTGCGGCCGCAGAAACTCCTATCTATTCCCCTTACAATAGAGTCCCCTATCACTGTAGCTCTCCCACTCTTTTTCCCACCCTTCTGTGCAACAGAGCCACCCACGGTGCCATGAACCTGGCTGCTGGTGCCTTCCCCTGGTAAGTCATCTCCCCGAACAGTATCTAAAACGGTATATCTGTTTTGGAGGGAGATGACCACAGGGGACTCCTGCACTACCTTCCTGCTCTTGCCTTGTCTCTTGGTCACCCATTCACTATCTGTCCTAACCCTTACCTGCGGTGTGACCAACTCACTAAATGTACTATCCACAACATTCTCAGCATCGCGCATGCTCCAGAGTGAGTCCATCCGCAGTGCCAGTGCCGTCATGTGGTCTGTCAGGTGCTGCAGCTGGACACACTTCCCACACACATAGTAGTCAGGGACACTGGAAGCATCCCTGATTTCCCACATCGCACAGAAAGAGCATGACACTGCTCCGAGCTCTCCTGCCATGACTTAACCCTTAAATGAATTTACTTACTAAAATTTACTTAAACACCAAACAGCTACTTATTGGTTGGCTGCCAATGAAACCAATCTAAAAGTCAGTCTAATAGAGAGTTATAATTACCAGTCGAACAGCCAACCACTTACCAGCTTGGCTGTGACATCACCTCTCGATTTCGCACCCCTCTATCTTTGTCTGCAACTGGTTAGGCTGGTCTCTGGGCCTCCGTCTCCTACTCTCGCACTCCTTATCAGCTGCTCCAGTGTCAGCACTGGTCGGAAAAACAAGACAAAACAGCATCTGCCACCCCCGCTTGCCCGAACTCACCGACTTACCAAACTCACAAATGCCACTCTATGCTGCTGCACTCTGTGCTCTGCACGAGTTGCCTCTTTTTAATTATAGACGGGTCAGCCTGACATCAGTAGTGGGGAAAATGTTGGAATCAATTATTAAAGATGAAATAGCAGCACATTTGGAAAGCAGTGACAGGATCGGTCCAAGTCAGCATGGATTTATTAAAGGGAAATCATGCTTGACGAATCTTCTGGAATTTTTTGAGGATGTAACTAGTAGAGTGGACAAGGGAGAACCAGTGGATGTGGTGTATTTGGACTTTCAAAAGGCTTCTGACAAGGTCCCACACAAGAGATTGGTGTGCAAAATCAAAGCACATGGTATTGGGGGTAATGTACTGACGTGGATAGAGAACTGGTTGGCAGACAGGAAGCAGAGAGTCGGGATAAACGGGTCCTTTTCAGAATGGCAGGCAGTGACTAGTGGGGTGCCGCAGGGCTCAGTGCTGGGACCCCAGCTCTTTACATCATACATTAATGATTTGGACGAAGGAATTGAATGTAATATCTCCAAGTTTGCAGATGACATTAAGCTGGGTAGCGGTGTGAGCTGTGAGGAGGATGCTAAGAGGCTGCAGGGTGACTTGGACAGGTTAGGTGAGTGGGCAAATGCATGGCAGATGCTGTATAATGTGGATAAATGTGAGGTTATCCACTTTGGGGCCAAAAACCCAAAGGAAGAATATTATCTGAATGATGGCAGATTAGGAAAGGGGGAGGTGCAACGAGACCTGGGTGTCATGGTTCATCAGTCACTGAAAGTTGGCATGCAGGTACAGCAGACGGTGAAGAAGGCAAATGGTATGTTGGCCTTCATAGCGAGAGGATTTGAGTATAGAAGCAGGAAGATCTTACTGCAGTTGTACAGGGCCTTGGTGAGGCCTCACCTGGAGTATTGTGTTCAGTTTTGATCTCCTAATCGGAGGAAGGACGTTCTTGCTATTGAGGGAGTGCAGCGAAGGTTCACCAGACTGATTCCCGGGATGGCGGGACTGACATATCAAGAAAGACTGGATCAACTGGGCTTATATTCACTGGAGTTCAGAAGAATGAGAGGAGATCTCATAGAAACGTTAAAAATTCTGACGGGGTTAGACAGATTAGATGCAGGAAGAATGTTCCCAATGTTGGGGAAGTCCAGAACCAGGGGACACAGTATAAGGATAAGGGGTAAACCATTTAGGACCGAGATGAGGAGAAACTTCTTCACCCAGAGAGTGGTGAACCTGTGGAATTCTCTACCACAGAAAGTTGTTGGGGCCAATTCACTAAATATATTCAAAAAGGAGTTAGATGTAGTCCTTACTACTCGGGGGATCAAGGGGTATGGCGAGAAAGCAGGAATGGGGTACTGAAGTTGCATGTTCAGCCATGAACTCATTGAATGGCGGTGCAGGCTCGAAGGGCCGAATGGCCTACTCCTGCACCTGTTTTCTATGTTTCTATGTTTCGAAATGGTCTAAGGTCACTACAATTCAAGCACAACGCATTGTCTCGTGGAGTCATTATTAGAGCACCTTAAGATACAACAATTGGCGACGAGATTACGGGTACCTTCACGTGAAAATGTCTACCCTTGGTACGTTGCAGCAGTTCGCCGAGGGGGATGATTGGGACGCCTTTGTGGAGAGGCTCAACCATTTCTTCACAGCAAGCGACCTGGCAGGCCACACTGGCTGATAAGTGCAGAGCTATCCTGCTCACCAGTTGTGGGCCCACCGTCTATGGCCTCGTCAGGGACTTGCTGGCACCAGCGAAGACAACGACCAAGATGCAGGAGGAACTTGTAACGCTGATCCAAGAACAACTCAAGCCCAAAGAGAGCATCCTCACAGCCAGACACCGGTTTTATATACACCAACGGCCCGAAGGCCAGGAAATCGCGAAATATGCTGCAGACCTCAGGAGGATGGCGGCACTGTGTGATTCAGCGACCACCTCACCGAAGCGCTGTGGGATATCTTTGTCATTGGAATCGGCCATGAGGGTTTTCTTCATAAGCTACTGTCTGTGGATACCACAGTCACACTGCAGAAGGCCATCTCTGTGAGCCAGTCATTCATGACCTCGACCTGTGACTCTAGGCAGATGTCTCACCCTCAGGACTCAAACCCGGCAAGTACTGTGCACAGAGTGGTGCCTTTTAGAGGCTGGACTCTCGAACGTGAACCCTCTCAGGGGAGAGAGAGCAGGCCCCCGAGTCCCTTAACTCAGAGTCCGCCGAGGGGGGCTAATCGAGTAGCTCCATGCTGGTGTTACGGAGGGAATCACAGGGCTCACCAGTGCCGCTTCAAAGACTATGTGTACAAAGGTTGCAGCACAAAGGGCCACCTCCAGTGAAGGTGTAAGAGAAATATGACTCACTGTGTCGATGAAGAGTCTGCAGATGGCCATGAATCCAGCGTGGATTATGAAACGATAGTCAGAGAGGCAGCTCAGCCCCATGACGAGATATACAGCATGTTTACCTGCACCACCGAGTGTTCCCCGTTGAGGATGGAAATCGAGATAGATAGCGTTCCAGTCTTCATGGAAGTTGACACGGGGGCGAGCCAGTCAGTAATGAATCAAGAAACCTTTGGGAGACTATGGGACAATCAGGCTGAATGAACCAAGTTGGTCCCGGTTCAGGCAAAGCTGCACACCTACACCGATGAACTTATCCCAGTCGTTGGTAATGCGAATGTTAAGGTACTCCATGATGGCGCAGTGCATACGTTACCCCTGTGGATTGTTGCAGGTGATGGACCAACGCTACTCGGAAGAAGGTGGATGGAGAAGATCCATTGGAAGTGGGAAGACTTCACCCCTCCAGCGATCGATGTCCTCCGCGCTCAGAGGCAAAGCAAGCCCTCACCTGAGGGTGGACCCAGCACCAGAGAGCAGACCAGCACAGCACCCGAGGCACAGCACCCGAGGCACAGCACCCGAGGCACAGACCGCCCAGCAGGACTGCGTGGAGATGATCCAGCTGGGACGACCCGAGTGCACCTTCCAGGCTCCAGTGGCAGGACTCCGGAGGAAGAAAATCGGAGCCAGAGGCGACTTCCCAGCTTCGGAGACAGAACCCGGGGAGAAGAGGATCACCGCAGTCGACATCGTGGATGGAGGAAAGATCGTACCCGAACCACGAGGTGAGGTGCTGATGGAGCAACACGTGGCACCAAGCGGAGAAGAGGATTGGGGTAAAGATAGCAAGGCTCTCTTAAAGGAGGCCTGCAACCCAACACACTTAAAGGGACAGTCCCACATTCTCAATCAATCTAACAGCAACTATGAGTTAGATGTAAAGCCTGTAATTGATGATCAGAGTTGTGTGCATGCAATAAGCAAGGAAAAGTCGCACGATCGCGATCGGAACTACAGGTTATTCACAATGAGTAATGAAACGTTGTGCGATGTAGGATTTCAACTGGATTCAGTCAATGCAGCGGCAAACACCCATCGGGAGCACACAAGTCCAGTGAACTACCCAATGCTGCAGCCTGCGTCCCTGGGACCAGAGTGATGCACCACGGATTGTGGCCACAAGCAGCTAATATAGACAAGCTGCAGAGCAAGCGATCTCAGGAGAGCAACGGCACCGGTATCAATACCCTGCCCCCGATCGGCTCCACCTCTCAGGCACCCGATGGCACCAACCGCCACGAGCCTGATAGAGCAAACTGTGCTAAGGCGCAGCCCCCAGACTCCATCGCCACCAAGCTTACACCCGGGAACGAAGGGTCACCTACCACCACGGTTCTCCCAAATGGGATCGGGACCAGCCAGGATCCCAAACCAAACAACGCCCAGGCAAGCGAGTCAGCAGTTCCCTGAGCACTACCAGATGACTGCTCCTCAGAGAGCAGCAGTGACCCGGGGCACAAGGAGAGGACAGGGAGGTCACAGGCATCTGTGAACCTGCCCGACACTAGGAGCAACAGCAAAAGCCCCGAGAGCAGGCAACTTGAGCCAACCGGGTTCCCACTGCCAGCACCGGGCACCGGACCACCAGACTACCTGGACACACCCAGCAGTCCTGGCACTAGTTTGTCCTCACACACCGATGCTGACCACAGGTCTGACTCCACGTATATTCCAAGTATGTACCTCACCATCCAAATGTACTCACCTCACCACGGTACCACAAATGTAAAGCTGTAAATGCAATTTCTTTCTGGACTTGAATGTATATGAATGTAATGAGTCACCGGCACAATCTGTATGTGAGGGGGGAGAGAATGGAGTGGTCATGGACACACAAACAGAAGCCACCAGCACCTCTACTGCCAATGAAACACCAACCACTCACCCAAGATGGAAACGACCAAGGGTCAACCAGACAGAGCTAAACCCAGAGCACAGTCAATGCATGAAGGTGATTTGCACTAAGGACTTGGGGGAGAGTGATGTCATGTACCCTACATGGTTACTGTGTGTACTATTACAAGGTGTGCCACCAGAGGGCACAGCAGTGGGAGACTTGTAGGTGACCTGTACAGGTGTGCCTGGCCTAGTATAAAAGGCAGGCCACCAGGTGTGATCCTCCCTTTGGAGTTATCAATAAAGGACTAAGGTCACTGCTGTTCAAGTACATCACACCGCCTTGTGGAGTCATTATTAGAGCATCTGAAGATATAACACCAGCAGAGTTGTTTCTCAAATGACAGCCATGAACCAGATTCTCGTTGTTAAAACCAGACTTAGCACAGTCCGTAGAAGAGAAAAAATCAAGACAGAACGTGAATCATGATAGAGGTAGAGTAAAAGAGAGAAGTGTGAAATTAAACCAGAAGGTGAGAGTGAAGAACCATCACCATAAATGGTTAAAGTGGTTACCAGGAAGAGTGGTGAAGATATGTGGTCCTCGCACATATTTGGTCAGGATGTTTGATAATGGACAGGTTAGGTTTGTTCACATTGGTCATATTTTACCTACAGACATGGAAGGAGTTGAAGATGGGAATGATTCAATTATTTCTGACTCATCAGTTGTTTTGATATACCAATAGCAAATCCTAAATCCAATGTACTGGAAACAAACCCAGGAGAGAATCAGAAAGAAAGTCTGAGTTCGAGTCAGGCAGAGAAACAGTCTGAAGTTATAGAGTTCAAATGGAAATCAAGGGCATCCCTTGGAAAAAAAAACTTTCCTCAGGATCAGCCTAGAATGAGTCTCAGTCCGATACCATATTTGGAAGGTTCTGTTCGAGAGCGAAGGTATCCTCTTCGAAACAGAAAGCAAGTGGTTAAGTTTGATTTGTAAATATGGCAAAATAAGTCCATATCCTTTGTTATGTTCAACCATACACGTTATGTATGGTGATTGTTTGTTATAATTACTTCTTCATTAAGGAGGGAGAAGTGTAATAAATATATCTCCATCTGGTGGACTACTGTGGCACGGCAGCCAGTGCTGTTTACAACAATAAAGAGAGACCAAGTCACGTGACTGGCTTCCTAAAGTTATTAGCCATCTTAAAGCTGTGTGTGTTTGTGATGTCATACTGGAAACATAACATTCTGCCCCTCCGACAGTGCAGCGTTCCCTCAGTACTGCCCCTCCAACAGTGCAGTTCTCTCTCAGTACTGCCCCTCCGACAGTGCAGCTCTCTCTCAGTACTGCCCCTCCAACAGTGCAGCGCTCCCTCAGTACTGCCTCTCCAACAGTGCGGCGCTCCCTCATTACTGCCACTCCAACAGGGCAGCACCCCCGCAGTACTGCCCCTCCAACTGTGCAGCCTACCCTCAGTACTGCCCTCCAATATTGTAGCACTCCCTCAGTAATGCCCCTCCGGAGGTGTAGCGCTCCCTCAGTACTGCCCCTCCGACAGTGCTGCGCTCCCTCAGTACTGCCCCTCCAACAGTGCGGTGCTCCCTCAGTACTATCCCTCCCACAGTGTGGTGCTCCCTCAGTACTGCCCCTCCGACAGTGCAGCGCTCCCTCAGTACTGCCCCTCCAACAGTGCGGTGCTCCCTCAGTACTATCCCTCCCACAGTGTGGTGCTCCCTCAGTACTGCCCCTCCGACAGTGTAGCACTCCCTCAGTACTGCCCCTCCAACAGTGCAGCACTCCCTCAGTACGGCCCCTCCGACAGGTAAGCAAGCAACCACCACCAGTACCATTACAGCCATGGAAATGGCCTCCCAGGGTGTGGCAAAGGCTACATATTGATTTTGCTGAGTTAGATGGACAACAATTGTTCATTGTAATTGACAGCCATTCAAAGTGGGTTGAGGTGTTTCCAATGTGGAAAATAACAAGTAAAACATTGGACATTTTACAAAAATTATTTTCTACATTTGGCCTCCCTGAAGAAATTGTTTCTGATAATGGACCACAATTTCGTTCAGAAGAATTTGCACAATTCACGAGCAAAAATGGTGTGAAGCATACCAAGGTCCCACCATACCATCCTGCTTCGAATGGTGCAGCAGAGCGCACTGTACAAATTGTAAAATGTGCCCTCATAAAACAAATGTTAGATCCAAATCCAAGAAAATGACAGTTGTCACTGGATCACAAATTGGCTAATTTTTTGATTACATATTGAAATACTCCTCATACAACTACTGGTAGAACACCAGCAGAGTTGTATCTCAAACGATAGCCACGAACCAGATTCTCGTTGTTAAAACCAAATTTGGCACATTCTGTAGAAGAGACACAAATTAGACAAAAAGAGAGTCACGATAAAGGGAGATTAAAAGAGAGGAGTGAAATTAAACCAGAAGGTGAGAGTGAAGAACCATCACCATAAATGGTTAAAGTGGTTACCAGGAAGAATGGTGAAGATATGTGGTCCTTGCACATATTTGGTAAAGATGTTTGATAATGGACAGGTTAGGTTTGTGCATATTGATCATATTTTACCTAAAGACATGGAAGGAATTGAAGGTGGGAATGATTCAATTATTTCTAACTCATCAGATAGTTTTGATACACCAGTAGCAAATCCTAAATCCAATGTACTGGAAACAAATCCAGGAGAGAATCAGAATGAAAGTCTGAGTCCGAGTCAGGAAAACAAAGAGCCTGAAGTTAGAGTGAGTTCAAATGAAAATCAAGGAAATTCCGTGGAGGAAAATGTTCCTCAGGATGAGCCTCGAATGAGTGTGAAATCAACACCATGTTTGGAAGGTTCTGTTCGAGAGCGAAGGTATCCTCTTCGAAACAGGAAACAAGTGGTAACGTTACATTTGTAAAGATGTATAAAAATGAAAGTTATTTATGATGTTTGTTATGATGGCTTTTTCATTAAGGAGGGAGAAGTGTAATGTCTGTAAGCTGGTAATGTTTGTAGCTCCAAACTGTGGATGTGTACGTATTATGTACTGCAACTGTATAGTTAATCATTAAACAGAACAGGCTTTCCGGAGAGTTCCGAGAGAGCAGCCTGCTTGTTAGGAAGCTGTGTGTGCTGTGCTCTGTGAAGATATCACAGGTAGCAAGAATAGGAAAGCAAAATATTATATAAATGGAGAGAGACAACAGAATGCTGAGGATCAGAGGGATCTGGGTATCCTTGTATGTGGAGCACAAAAAGTTAGTCTGCAGGTACAGTAATAATCAGGAAGGCAAATGGAATGTTGGCCTTTATAGCAAGGGGGATAGAGTATAAAAGCAGAGAAGTCCAGCTACAACTGCACAGGATATTGGTGAAGCCACACCTGGAGTACTGCACTCCCTCAGTACTGGCCCTTCTGGTTCATCACCCCTTGGAATATGGCAGGGGCAGAAGACACTCCAAACGGTAGCCTATTAAATTGATATTGACCTAGATGAGTATTTATAGTCAAACATGACTTGGACTCCTCATCTAGTTCAAGCTGTAAGTAGGCATTCGTAAGATCCAGTTTTGAGAAGATCTGACCACCTGTCAGTGTTGTGAACAAATCTTCTATATTCTGCAATGTATTGGGGACATTACCCTCCAGAACCTGGTTTACGGTTACCTTATAATCACCACACAATCTTACTTTACCATTGGACTTAGGTACAACAACAATGGGTGTAGCCCAATTACATCGATCTATCTTACAAATAATGTTCTCAGTCTCTAGTCTTTTGAGTTCTTGCTCAACTTTCTCCTTGAGTGCATAGGTACGGAACGTGGCTTGTAGTAAACCGATCTAGCGTCGTTCTGTACCCTGACACTCACCTTGAAGCCTTGGATCAGACTGCCCGTTTCACAGAACACCTTCGGATACTGCTTGATAACCTCATCCGTTGATGAAAATCTCGCTTCCACACAGAAAATCTTACTCCAATCCAGCTTCAGTGAGCTCAACCAATTTCTTCCTAGTGAAGCAGACTTGTCCCCTTTCACTACTATTAGAGACAAGTTCTGAAATTGATCTTTATATTTCACCGGTACAGTGATACGACCTACCACAGGAATTTTCTCTCCCGAGTAGCCTCGCAGCTCTATCTTGGATTTCTCCAGTTGGAAATCACGCAATTTGTCGCGGTACAGTGACTCTGGTACTACACTCACGGATGCACCCGTGTCAATTTCCATTGGTATCTTGAATCCCGCAACATCTATGTGGATTTTGATGCTTTCCGAATCGCTGTCCGTTAACCTCGTGCTCCTGATGATGTGTAACTAACATCTCCTCGTCCTGTTGTTGTTCTTCCATGCTATGTAATCTCTTGGGATTTCTACTCATAGCTTTGAACGCTGGACTCATAGCTTTAAAAACTGGTTTACCCTTCAGTCGGCATGTCTTCGGAAGATGCCCAGTCTTCCTGCAGAAGAAACACTCTGCCTTCACGTATGGACAACTTTGAGCAATGTGTTGTCCCAGGCACCTATAGCACGACTTCGACGCTCGGGTAGATTTTCCAGTTTCTGAGACTTTCGGCCATGCCCGTCTTTTACTTTGAACCTGCAGGTGATTTACCTCAGTTGACTGACGACCGTAATCATTATTTAATTCTCGGGAATATTGTTCGGCCATGCCCATCGACCTCGCTGTCTGACAAGCAATCTCAAAAGTCAAGTCATCCGTCGTCAATAACTTCCTTCTGATCACATCATTTTTCACCCCACAAACAAAACAATCCCGTAATGCTCGGTTTTGAAAGTTTCCAAAATTGCAGTGCATTGACAGCTTTTTTAATACTATGATGTAATCAGCGATACTTTCATTTGCCTTTTGATTCCGAATCCCGAAGCGATAGCTTTCAGCAATTTCTAACGGTTTGGGGTGAGAGTGCTGCTCCAGCTTCGTTAAAATCTCTTTAAGCGTTGTGTCCTTTGGCTCATCAGCCACACGCAGATTTACAAGGGTTTCGTATAATGCTGGACCTGCCACTGTTAAGAAAATCGCTTTCTTACGTTCCAACACAGCCCGGTTCTGGATTGCATTGTCTGGAACTTCGATTACGTTATTTGCAGTGAAATACATTTTTAGCCGATCCACATATGCTTTAAAATGTTCCTGGTCGTGTGTATATTCACACAAATATCCGATTCCACCTGCCATCTTAAACTCTAGCTGTTCACACCGTGCGCTGTTTTTTTTACCTCTGATTTTGTAGCTTTTTTTTTCAAAGACAGAAACTTCCAAATTCTTCTGTCGGCTGGCTGAATCCTTCGCCAACAAAATTTAAGCTTTAAACATCCGAAAAATCCCATCCTCGGTCGCCAAATGTGATATCTTCACAGAGCACAGCACACACAGCTTCCTAACATGCAGGCTGCTCTCTCGGAACTCTCCGGAAAACCTGTTCTGTTTAATGATTAACTATACAGTTGCAGTACACAATACGTCCACATCCACAGTGTGGAGCTACAAGCATTACAAGCTGACAGACATTACAATACCAAAGTGGATAACCTCACATTTCCCACATTATACGGTGTAACCGATTGAATCGCGATCGAGGAACAAGAGCGATTGAAAGGAGTTGGACTTCACCTGTCTGCTGTTGGACGCACTGCTCGGTCCTGGGGAAGGTCAGCACGGATCCGGCTCTCGCTCTGCTCCGGCTCCAGGTCTCTCTCGCTCTGCTCCAGCTCCGGTTCTCTCTCTCTCTCCGCTCCAGCTCCGGGTCTCTCTCTCGCTCCACTCCGGCTCCGGGTCTCTCTCTCGCTCCGCTCCGGCTCCGGGTCTCTCTATCTCTACTCCAGCACCGGGTCTCTCTCACTCTCCGCTCCGGCTCCGGGTCTCTCCCTCTCTGCTCCGGCTCCGGGTCTCTCTCGCTCTGCTCCAGCTCCGGTTCTCTCTCTCTCTCCGCTCCGGCTCCGGGTCTCTCTCTCTCTGTTCCGGCTCCAGGTCTCTCTCGCTCTGCTCCGCCTCCGGGTCCCTCTCTCTCTCCGCTCCGGCTCCGGGTCTCTCTCTCTCTCCGCTCCAGCTCCGGGTCTCTCTCTCTCTCGCTCTGCTCCGGCTCCGGGTCTCTCTCACTCTGCTCCGGCTCCGGGTCTCTCTCACTTTGCTCCGGCTCCGGGTCTCTCTCGCTCTGCTCCGGCTCCGGGTCTCTCCCTCTCTGCTCCAGCTCCGGGTCTCTCTTGCTCTGCTCCGGCTCCGGGTCTCTCTCTCTCTCTCTCTTCTCCGGCTCCGGGTCTCTCTCTCTGCTCTGGCTCTAGGTCTCTCTCGCTCTGCTCCGGCTCTGGGTCTCTCTCGCTCTGCTCCGGCTCCGGGTCTCTCTCTCTCTCCGCTCCGGGTCTCTCTCTCTCTCTGCTCCGGCTCCGGGTCTCTCTCTCTCTCCGCTCCGGCTCCAGGTCTCGCTCTCTCCGCATCGGCTCCGGGTCTCTCTCTCTCTCCACTCCGGCTCCGGGTCTCTCTCTCTCTCGCTCTGCTCCGGCTCCGGGTCTCTCTCTCTCTCTCTGCTCCAGCTCCGGGTCTCTCTCTCTCTCGCTCTGTCCGGCTCCGGGTCTCTCGCTCTTTCTCCACTCCGGGTCTCTCCCTTGCTCTGCTCTGGCTCTGGGTCTCTCTCTCGCTCTGCTCCAATTCCGGGTCTCTCTCACTCTGCTCCAGTTCCAGGTCTCTCTCTCGCTCTGCTCCGGCTCCGGGTCTCTCTCTCTCCCCTCTCCGGCTCCGGGTCTTTCATCTCTCTCTGCTCCAGTTCCGGGTCTCTCTCTCTCCGCTCTGGCTACGGGTCTTTCTTTCTCTCTCTGCTCCGGCTCCGGGATTCTCCCTCTCTCTGCTCCGGCTCTGGGTCTTTCTCTCTCTCTCTGCTCCGGCTCCGGGTCTCTCTCTCTCTGCTCCAGCTCCAGGTCTCTCTCTCTCACTCTGCTCCGGCTCCGGGTCTCTCTCTCTCTCTCACTGCTCCGACTCCAGGTCTCTCTCTCGCTCTGCTCCGGCTCCGGGTTTCTCTCTCTCTCGCTTTCCTCCGGCTCCGGGTCTCTCTCTCTCTCCGCTCCGGCTCCGGGTATCTCTCTCTCTGCTCCGGCTCCGGGTCTCTCTCACTCTGCTCCGGCTCCGGGTCTCTCTCTCTCTCGCTCTGCTCCGGCTGCGGGTCTCTCTCGCTCTGCTCCGGCTCCGGGTCTCTCACTCTCTGCTCCGGCTCCGGGACTCTCTCTCTCTCCGCTCCGGCTCCGGGTCTCTCCCTCTCTGCTCCGGCTCCGGGTCTCTCTCGCTCTGCTCCAGCTCCGGTTCTCTCTCTCTCTCCGCTCCAGCTCCGGGTCTCTCTCTCGCTCCACTCCGGCTCCGGGTCTCTCTCTCGCTCCGCTCCGGCTCCAGGTCTCTCTCGCTCTGCTCCGGCTCCGGGTCTCTCTCTCTCTCTGCTCCAGCTCCGGGTCTCTCTCTCTCTCGCTCTGTCCGGCTCCGGGTCTCTCGCTCTCTCTCCACTCCGGGTCTCTCCCTTGCTCTGCTCCGGCTCTGGTTCTCTCTCTCGCTCTGCTCCAACTCCGGGTCTCTCTCACTCTGCTCCAGTTCCGGGTCTCTCTCTCGCTCTGCTCCAGCTCCGGGTCTCTCTCTCCCCGCTCCGGCTCCGGGTCTTTCATCCCTCTCTGCTCCAGTTCCGGGTCTCTCTCTCTCCGCTCTGGCTACGGGTCTTTCTCTCTCTGCTCCGGATCCGGGACTCTCCCTCTCTCTGCTCCGGCTCTGGGTCTCTCTCTCTCTCTCTCTCTCACTGCTCCAGCTCCAGGTCTCTCTCTCGCTCTGCTCCGGCTCCGGGTCTCTCTCTCTCTCGCTTTCCTCTGGCTCCGGGTCTCTCTCTCTCTCCGCTCCGGATCCAGGTCTCTCTCTCGCTTCTCCGGCTCCGGGTCTCTCGCTCTGCTCCTGCTCCGGGTCTCTCTCTCTCTCGCTCTGCTCCGGCTGCGGGATTCTCTCGCTCTGCTCCGGCTCCGGGTCTCTCACTCTCGGCTCCGGCTCCGGGTCTCTCTCTCTCTCCGCTCTGGCTCCGAGTCTCTCCCTCTCTGCTCCAGCTCCGGGTCTCTCTCGCTCTGCTCCAGCTCCGGTTCTCTCTCTCTCTCCGCTCCAGCTCCGGGTCTCTCTCTCGCTCCACTCCGGCTCCGGGTCTCTCTCTCGCTCCGCTCCGGCTCCGGGTCTCTCTATCTCTGCTCCAGCACCGGGTCTCTCTCTCTCTCCGCTCCGGCTCCGGGTCTCTCCCTCTCTGCTCCAGCTCCGGGTCTCTCTCGCTCTGCTCCAGCTCCGGTTCTCTCTCTCTCTCTGCTCCAGCTCCGGGTCTCTCTCCGCTCCGGCTCCGGGTCTCTCTCTCTCTGCTCCGGCTCCAGGTCTCTCTCGCTCTGCTCCGCCTCCGGGTCCCTCTCTCTCTCCGCACCGGCTCCGGGTCTCTCTCTCTCTCCGCTCCAGCTCCGGGTCTCTCTCTCTCTCGCTCTGCTCCGGCTCCGGGTCTCTCTCTCTCTCTCTCTGCTCCGGCTCCGGGTCTCTCTCGCTCTGCTCCGGCTCCGGGTCTCTCCCTCTCTGCTCCAGCTCCGGGTCTCTCTTGCTCTGCTCCGGCTCCGGGTCTCTCTCTCTCTCTCTCTCTCTTCTCCGGCTCCGGGTCTCTCTCTCTTTTCTGGCTCCAGGTCTCTCTCGCTCTGCTCCGGCTCCGGGTCTCTCTCCGCTCCAGCTCCGGGTCTCTCTCTCTCTGTACCGGCTCCGGGTCTCTCTCGCTCTGCTCCAGCTCCGGGTTTCTCTCTCTCTCCGCTCCGGCTCAGGGTCTCTCTCTCTCTCTGCTCCGGCTCCGGGTCTCTCTCTCTCTCCGCTCCGGCTCCAGGTGTCGCTCTCTCCGCATCGGCTCCGGGTCTCTCTCTCTCTCCGCTCCGGCTCCGGGTCTCTCTCTCTCTCGCTCTGCTCCGGCTCCGGGTCTCTCTCTCTCTCTGCTCCAGCTCCGGGTCTCTCTCTCTCTCGCTCTGTCCGGCTCCGGGTCTCTCGCTCTCTCTCCACTCCGGGTCTCTCCCTTGCACTGCTCCGGCTCTGGGTCTCTCTCTCGCTCTGCTCCAACTCCGAGTCTCTCTCACTCTGCTCCAGTTCCGGGTCTCTCTCTCTCTCTGCTCCGGCTCCGCGTCTCTGTCTCGCTCTGCTCCGGCTCCGGGTCTCTCTCGCTCTGCTCCGGCTCCGGCTCTCTCTCTCTCTCGCTCTGCTCCGGCTGCGGGTCTCTCTCGCTCAGCTCCGGCTCCAGGTCTGTCACTCTCTGCTCCGGCTCCGGGTCTCTCTCTCTCTCCGCTCCGGCTCCGGGTCTCTCCATCTCTGCTCCGGCTCCGGGTCTCTCTCGCTCTGCTCCAGCTCCGGTTCTCTCTCTCTCTCCGCTCCAGCTCCGGGTCTCTCTCTCGCTCCACTCCGGCTCCGGGTCTCTCTCTCGCTCCGCTCTGGCTCTGGGTCTCTCTATCTCTGCTCCACCATCGGGTCTCTCTCTCTCTCCGCTCCGGCTCCGGGTCTCTCCCTCTCTGCTCCGGCTCCGGGTCTCTCTCGCTCTGCTCCAGCTCCGGTTCTCTCTCTCTCTCCGCTCCAGCTCCGGGTCTCTCTCCGCTCCGGCTCCGGGTCTCTCTCTCTCTGCTCCGGCACCAGGTCTCTCTCGCTCTGCTCCGCCTCCGGGCCCCTCTCGCTCTACGCTCCGGCTCCGGGTCTCTCTCTCTCTCCGCTCCAGCTCCGGGTCTCTCTCTCTCTCACTCTGCTCCAGCTCTGGGTCTCTCTCACTTTGCTCCGGCTCCGGGTCTCTCTCGCTCTGCTCCGGCTCCGGGTCTCTCCCTCTCTGCTCCAGCTCCGGGTCTCTCTTGCTCTGCTCTGGCTCCGGGTCTCTCTCTCTCTCTCTCTCTTCTCCGGCTCCGGGTCTCTCTCTCTGCTCTGGCTCCAGGTCTCTCTCGCTCTGCTCCGGCTCCGGGTCTCTCTCCGCTCCAGCTCCGGGTCTCTCTCTCTTTGCACCGGCTCCGGGTCTCTCTCGCTCTGCTCCAGCTCCGGGTCTCTCTCTCTCTCCGCTCCGGCTCAGGGTCTCTCTCTCTCTCTGCTCCGGCTCCGGGTCTCTCTCTCTCTCCGCTCCGGCTCCAGGTCTCGCTCTCTCCGCATCGGCTCCGGGTCTCTCTCTCTCTCCGCTCCGGCTCCGGGTCTCTCTCTCTCTCGCTCTGCTCCGGCTCCGGGTCTCTCTCTCTCTCTGCTCCAGCTCCGGGTCTCTCTCTCTCTCGCTCTGTCCGGCTCCGGGTCTCTCGCTCTCTCTCCAATCCGGGTCTCTCCCTTGCACTGCTCCGGCTCTGGGTCTCTCTCTCGCTCTGCTCCAACTCCGGGTCTCTCTCGCTCTGCTCCGGCTCCGGGTCTCTCTCTCTCCCCGCTCCGGCTCTGGGTCTTTCATCTCTCTCTGCTCCAGTTCCGGGTCTCTCTCTCTCCGCTCTGGCTACGGCTCTTTCTTTCTCTCTCTGCTCCGGCTCCGGGTCTCTCTCTCTCTGCTCCGGCTCCGGGTCTCTCTCTCTCTGCTCAGGCTCCAGGTCTCTCTCTCTCTCTCTCTGCTCCGGATCCGGGTCTCTCTCTCGTTCTGCTCCGGCTCCGGGTCTCTCTCTCTCTCTCTGCTCCGGCTCCGCGTCTCTCTCTCTCTCTGCTCCGGCTCCGGGTCTCTCTCTCTCTGCTCAGGCTCCAGGTCTCTCTCTCTCTCTCTCTGCTCCGGCTCCGGGTCTTTCTCTCTCTCTCTGCTCCGGATCCGGGTCTCTCTCTCGTTCTGCTCCGGCTCCGGGTCTCTCTCTCTCTCTCTGCTCCGGCTCCGTGTCTCTGTCTCGCTCTGCTCCGGCTCCGGGTCTCTCTCGCTCTGCTCCAGCTCCGGCTCTCTCTCTCTCTCCGCTCCGGCTCCGGGTCTCTCCCTCTCTGCACCGGCTCCGGGTCTCTCTCGCTCTGCTCCAGCTCCGGTTCTCTCTCTCTCTCCGCTCCAGCTCCGGGTCTCTCTCTCGCTCCACTCCGGCTCCGGGTCTCTCTCTCGCTCCGCTCCGGCTCCGGGTCTCTCTATCTCTGCTCCACCATCGGGTCTCTCTCTCTCTCCGCTCCGGCTCCGGGTCTCTCCCTCTCTGCTCCGGCTCCGGGTCTCTCTCGCTCTGCTCCAGCTCCGGTTCTCTCTCTCTCTCCGCTCCAGCTCCGGGTCTCTCTCCGCTCCGGCTCCGGGTCTCTCTCTCTCTGCTCCGGCACCAGGTCTCTCTCGCTCTGCTCCGCCTCCGGGTCCCTCTCTCTCGACGCTCCGGCTCCGGGTCTCTCTCTCTCTCCGCTCCAGCTCCGGGTCTCTCTCTCTCTCGCTCTGCTCCGGCTCCGGGTCTCTCTCACTCTGCTCCAGCTCCCTGTCTCTCTCTCTCTCTCTCCGCTCCAGCTCCGGGTCTCTCTCTCTCTCGCTCTGCTCCGGCTCCGGGTCTCTCTCACTCTGCTCCAACTCCGGGTCTCTCTCTCTCTCGCTCTGCTCCGGCTCCGGGTCTCTCCCTCTCTGCTCCAGCTCCGGGTCTCTCTCGCTCTGCTCCGCCTCCGGGTCCCTCTCTCTCGACGCTCCGGCTCCGGGTCTCTCTCTCTCTCCGCTCCAGCTCCGGGTCTCTCTCTCTCTCGCTCTGCTCCGGCTCCGGGTCTCTCTCACTCTGCTCCGGCTCCGGGTCTCTCTCACTTTGCTCCGGCTCCGGGTCTCTCTCGCTCTGCTCCGGCTCCGGGTCTCTCCCTCTCTGCTCCAGCTCCGGGTCTCTCTTGCTCTGCTCTGGCTCCGGGTCTCTCTCTCTCTCTCTCTCTTCTCCGGCTCCGGGTCTCTCTCTCTGCTCTGGCTCCAGGTCTCTCTCGCTCTGCTCCGGCTCCGGGTCTCTCTCCGCTCCAGCTCCGGGTCTCTCTCTCTTTGCACCGGCTCCGGGTCTCTCTCGCTCTGCTCCAGCTCCGGGTCTCTCTCTCTCTCCGCTCCGGCTCAGGGTCTCTCTCTCTCTCTGCTCCGGCTCCGGGTCTCTCTCTCTCTCCGCTCCGGCTCCAGGTCTCGCTCTCTCCGCATCGGCTCCGGGTCTCTCTCTCTCTCCGCTCCGGCTCCGGGTCTCTCTCTCTCTCGCTCTGCTCCGGCTCCGGGTCTCTCTCTCTCTCTGCTCCAGCTCCGGGTCTCTCTCTCTCTTGCTCTGACCGGCTCCGGGTCTCTCGCTCTCTCTCCAATCCGGGTCTCTCCCTTGCACTGCTCCGGCTCTGGGTCTCTCTCTCGCTCTGCTCCAACTCCGGGTCTCTCTCGCTCTGCTCCGGCTCCGGGTCTCTCTCTCTCCCCGCTCCGGCTCTGGGTCTTTCATCTCTCTCTGCTCCAGTTCCGGGTCTCTCTCTCTCCGCTCTGGCTGTGGGTCTTTCTTTCTCTCTCTGCTCCGGCTCCAGGTCTCTCTCTCTCTGCTCAGGCTCCGGGTCTCTCTCTCTCTCAGCTCCGGCTCCGGGTCTCGCTCTCTCTCGCTCTGCTCCGGCTCCGGGTCTCTCTCTCTCTCTGCTCCAGCTCCGGGTCTCTCTCTCTCTCACTCTGTCCGGCTCCGGGTCTCTCTCTCTCCGCTCTGGCTGTGGGTCTTTCTTTCTCTCTCTGCTCCGGCTCTGGGTCTCTCTCTCGCTCTGCTCCAACTCCGGGTCTCTCTCACTCTGCTCCAGTTCCGGGTCTCTCTCTCGCACTGCTCCGGCTCCGGGTCTCTCTCTCTCCCCGCTCCGGCTCCGGGTCTTTCATCTCTCTCTGCTCCAGTTCCGGGTCTCTCTCTCTCCGCTCTGGCTACGGGTCTTTCTTTCTCTCTCTGCTCCGGCTCCGGGTCTCTCTCTCTCTGCTCCGGCTCCGGGTCTCTCTCTCTCTGCTCAGGCTCCAGGTCTCTCTCTCTCTCTCTCTGCTCCGGCTCCGGGTCTTTCTCTCTCTCTCTGCTCCGGATCCGGGTCTCTCTCTCGTTCTGCTCCGGCTCCGGGTCTCTCTCTCTCTCTCTGCTCCGGCTCCGCGTCTCTCTCTCTCTCTGCTCCGGCTCCGGGTCTCTCTCTCTCTGCTCAGGCTCCAGGTCTCTCTCTCTCTCTCTCTGCTCCGGCTCCGGGTCTTTCTCTCTCTCTCTGCTCCGGATCCGGGTCTCTCTCTCGTTCTGCTCCGGCTCCGGGTCTCTCTCTCTCTCTCTGCTCCGGCTCCGCGTCTCTGTCTCGCTCTGCTCCGGCTCCGGGTCTCTCTCGCTCTGCTCCAGCTCCGGCTCTCTCTCTCTCTCGCTCTGCTCCGGCTGCGGGTCTCTCTCGCTCAGCTCCGGCTCCGGGTCTGTCACTCTCTGCTCCGGCTCCGGGTCTCTCTCTCTCTCCGCTCCGGCTCCGGGTCTCTCCCTCTCTGCACCGGCTCCGGGTCTCTCTCGCTCTGCTCCAGCTCCGGTTCTCTCTCTCTCTCCGCTCCAGCTCCGGGTCTCTCTCTCGCTCCACTCCGGCTCCGGGTCTCTCTCTCGCTCCGCTCCGGCTCCGGGTCTCTCTATCTCTGCTCCACCATCGGGTCTCTCTCTCTCTCCGCTCCAGCTCCGGGTCTCTCTCTCGCTCCACTCCGGCTCCGGTTCTCTCTCTCTCTCTGCTCCAGCTCCGGGTCTCTCTCCGCTCCGGCTCCGGGTCTCTCTCTCTCTGCTCCGGCACCAGGTCTCTCTCGCTCTGCTCCGCCTCCGGGTCCCTCTCTCTCGACGCTCCGGCTCCGGGTCTCTCTCTCTCTCCGCTCCAGCTCCGGGTCTCTCTCTCTCTCGCTCTGCTCCGGCTCCGGGTCTCTCTCACTCTGCTCCAGCTCCCTGTCTCTCTCTCTCTCTCTCCGCTCCAGCTCCGGGTCTCTCTCTCTCTCGCTCTGCTCCGGCTCCGGGTCTCTCTCACTCTGCTCCAACTCCGGGTCTCTCTCTCTCTCTCTCTGCTCCAGCTCCGGGTCTCTCTTGCTCTGCTCCGGCTCCGGGTCTCTCTCTCTCCCCGCTCCGGCTCCAGGTCTCGCTCTCTCCGCATCGGCTCCGGGTCTCTCTCTCTCTCCGCTCCGGCTCCGGGTCTCTCTCTCTCTCCGCTCCGGCTCCAGGTCTCGCTCTCTCCGCATCGGCTCCGGGTCTCTCTCTCTCCCCGCTCCGGCTCCGGGTCTTTCATCTCTCTCTGCTCCAGTTCCGGGTCTCTCTCTCTCCGCTCTGGCTACGGGTCTTTCTTTCTCTCTCTGCTCCGGCTCCGGGTCTCTCTCTCTCTGCTCCGGCTCCGGGTCTCTCTCTCTCTGCTCAGGCTCCAGGTCTCTCTCTCTCTCTCTCTGCTCCGGCTCCGGGTCTTTCTCTCTCTCTCTGCTCCGGATCCGGGTCTCTCTCTCGCTCTGCTCCGGCTCCGGGTCTCTCTCTCTCTCTCTGCTCCGGCTCCGCGTCTCTCTCTCTCTCTGCTCCGGCTCCGGGTCTCTCTCTCTCTGCTCAGGCTCCAGGTCTCTCTCTCTCTCTCTCTGCTCCGGCTCCGGGTCTTTCTCTCTCTCTCTGCTCCGGATCCGGGTCTCTCTCTCGTTCTGCTCCGGCTCCGGGTCTCTCTCTCTCTCTCTGCTCCGGCTCCGCGTCTCTCTCTCGCTCTGCTCCAGCTCCCTGTCTCTCTCTCTCTCTCTCCGCTCCAGCTCCGGGTCTCTCTCTCTCTTGCTCTGCTCCGGCTCCGGGTCTCTCTCACTCTGCTCCAACTCCGGGTCTCTCTCTCTCTCGCTCTGCTCCGGCTCCGGGTCTCTCTCTCTCTCTCTCTCTTCTCCGGCTCTGGGTCTCTCTCTCTGCTCTGGCTCCAGGTCTCTCTCGCTCTGCTCCGGCTCCGGGTCTCTCTCCGCTCCAGCTCCGGGTCTCTCTCTCTTTGCACCGGCTCCGGGTCTCTCTCGCTCTGCTCCAGCTCCGGGTCTCTCTCTCTCTCCGCGCCGGCTCAGGGTCTCTCTCTCTCTTTGCTCCGGCTCCGGGTCTCTCTCTCTCTCCGCTCCGGCTCCAGGTCTCGCTCTCTCCGCATCGGCTCCGGGTCTCTCTCTCTCTCCGCTCCGGCTCCGGGTCTCTCTCTCTCTCGCTCTGCTCCGGCTCCGGGTCTCTCTCTCTCTCTGCTCCAGCTCCGGGTCTCTCTCTCTCGCTCTGTCCGGCTCCGGGTCTCTCGCTCTCTCTCCACTCCGGGTCTCTCCCTTGCACTGCTCCGGCTCTGGGTCTCTCTCTCGCTCTGCTCCAACTCCGGGTCTCTCTCACTCTGCTCCAGTTCCGGGTCTCTCTCTCGCTCTGCTCCGGCTCCGGGTCTCTCTCTCTCCCCGCTCCGGCTCTGGGTCTTTCATCTCTCTCTGCTCCAGTTCCGGGTCTCTCTCTCTCCGCTCTGGCTATGGGTCTTTCTTTCTCTCTCTGCTCCGGCTCCAGGTCTCTCTCTCTCTGCTCAGGCTCCAGGTCTCTCTCTCTCTCTCAGCTCCGGCTCCGGGTATTTCTCTCTCTCTCTGCTCCAGATCCGGGTCTCTCTCTCGCTCTGCTCCGGCTCCGGGTCTCTCTCTCTCTCTCTCTGCTCCGGCTCCGCGTCTCTCTCTCTCCCGGCTCCGGCTCCGGGTCTCTCTCTCTCTGCTCCGGCAACGGGTCTCTCTCTCTCTCTCTCTCTGCTCCGGCTCCGGGTCTTTCTCTCTCTCTCTGCTCCGGATCCGGGTCTCTCTCTCGCTCTGCTCCGGCTCCGGGTCTCTCTCTCTCTCTCTGCTCCGGCTCCGCGTCTCTGTCTCGCTCTGCTCCGGCTCCGGGTCTCTCTCTCTCTGCTCAGGCTCCAGGTCTCTCTCTCTCTCTCTCTGCTCCGGCTCCGGGTCTCCCTCTCTCTCTCTGCTCCGGCTCCGGGTCTCTCACTCTCTCTCTGCTCCGGCTCCGCGTCATCTGTCTCGTTCTGCTCCGGCTCCGGGTCTCTCTCTCTCTGCTCCGGCTCCGGGTCTCTCTCGCTCTCCGCTACGGCTCCGAGTCGCTCTCTCGCTCTGCTCCGGCACCAAGTCTCTCTCTCGCTCTTCTCTGGCTCCGGGTCTCTCGCTCTGCTCCGGCTCCAAGTCTCGCTCTCGCTCTTCTCTGGCTCCGGGTCTCTCTCTCTGCTCTGGCTCCGGGTCGCTCTCTCGCTCTGCTCCAGCTACTGGGTCTCTCCATCTCTGCTCCGGCTCCGGGTCTCTCTCTCTCCCCGCTCCGGCTCCGGGTCTTTCATCTCTCTCTGCTCCAGTTCCGGGTCTCTCTCTCTCCGCTCTGGCTATGGGTCTTTCTTTCTCTCTCTGCTCCGGCTCCGGGTCTCTCTCTCTCTGCTCCGGCTCCGGGTATTTCTCTCTCTCTCTGCTCCAGATCCGGGTCTCTCTCTCTCGCTCTGCTCTGGCTCCGGGTCTCTCTCTCTCTCTCTGCTCCGGCTCCGCGTCTCTCTCTCTCTGCTCCGGCTCCGGGTCTTTCTCTCTCTCTCTGCTCCGGATCCGGGTCTCTCTCTCGCTCTGCTCTGGCTCCGGGTGTCTCTCTCTCTCTCTGTTCCGGCTCCGCGTCTCTGTCTCGCTCTGCTCCGGCTCCGGGTCTCTCTCTCTCTGCTCAGGCTCCAGGTCTCTCTCTCTCTCTCTCTGCTCCGGCTCCGGGTCTCTCTCTCTCTCTCTGCTCCGGCTCCGCGTCATCTGTCTCGCTCTGCTCCGGCTCCGGGTCTCTCTCTCTCTGCTCCGGCTCCGGGTCTCTCTCGCTCTCCGCTACGGCTCCGAGTCGCTCTCTCGCTCTGCTCCGGCTCCAAGTCTCTCTCTCTCTGCTCTGGCTCCGGGTCGCTCTCTCGCTCTGCTCCAGTTCCGGATCTCTCCCTCTCTGCTCCGGCTCCGGGTCTCTCTCTCTCTCTGCTCCGGCTCCGGGTCTCTCTCTCTCTCCCCGCTCCGGCTCCGGGTCTTTCATCTCTCTCTGCTCCAGTTCCGGGTCTCTCTCTCTCCGCTCTGGCTATGGGTCTTTCTTTCTCTCTCTGCTCCGGCTCCGGGTCTCTCTCTCTCTGCTCCGGCTCCGGGTATTTCTCTCTCTGCTCCAGATCCGGGTCTCTCTCTCTCGCTCTGCTCCGGCTCCGGGTCTCTCTCTCTCTCTCTGCTCCGGCTCCGCGTCTCTCTCTCTCTGCTCCGGCTCCGGGTCTTTCTCTCTCTCTCTGCTCCGGATCCGGATCTCTCTCTCGCTCTGCTCCGGCTCCGGGTGTCTCTCTCTCTCTCTGTTCCGGCTCCGCGTCTCTGTCTCGCTCTGCTCCGGCTCCGGGTCTCTCTCTCTCTGCTCAGGCTCCAGGTCTCTCTCTCTCTCTCTCTGCTCCGGCTCCGCGTCATCTGTCTCGCTCTGCTCCGGCTCCAGGTCTCTCTCTCTCTGCTCCGGCTCCGGGTCTCTCTCGCTCTCCGCTACGGCTCCGAGTCGCTCTCTCGCTCTGCTCCGGCTCCAAGTCTCTCTCTCTCTGCTCTGGCTCCGGGTCGCTCTCTCGCTCTGCTCCAGTTCCGGATCTCTCCCTCTCTGCTCCGGGTCTCTCTCTCTCTCTGCTCCGGCTCCGGGTCTCTCTCTCTCTGCTCCGGCTCCGGGTCTCTCTCTCTCTCTGCTCCGGCTCCGGGTCTCTCTCTCTCTGCTCCGGCTCCGGGTCTCTCTCGCTCTGCTCCAGCTCCGGGTCTCTCCCTCTCTGCTCCGGCTCCGGGTCTCTCTCTCTCTCTGGTCCGGCTCCGGGTCTCTCTCTGCTCCGGCTCCGGCTCCGGGTCTCTCTCGCTCTACTCCGGCTCCGGGTCTCTCTCTCTCGATCACTCTCTCTGCTCCGGCTCCGGGTCTCTCTCTCGCTCTGCTCCGGCTCCGGGTCTCTCTCTATCCGCTCCGGCTCCGGGTCTCTCTCTCGCTCTGCTCCAGCTCCAGGTCTCTCTCTCGCTCTGCTACGGCTCCGGGTCTCTCTCTCTCTCCGCTCCGGCTCCGGGTCTCTCTCTCTCTCTCTGCTCCGGCTCCGGGTATCTCTCTCGCTCTGCTCTGGTTCCGGGTCTCTCTCTCGCTCTTCTCTGGCTCCGGGTCTCTCTCTCTGCTCCGGCTCCGGCTCCGGGTCTCTCTCTCGCTCTGCTCCGGCTCCAGATTTCTCTCTCTCTGCTCCGGCTCCGGGTCTCTCTCTCTCTCCGCTACGGCTCCGGGTCGCTCTCGCGTTCTGCTCCGGTTCCTTGTCTCTCTCGCTCTGCTCTGGCTCCGGGTCTCTCTCTCTCTCTGCTCCGGCTCCGGGTCTCTCTCTCGCTCTGCTCCGGCTCCGGGTCTCTCTCTCTCTCTGCTCCGGCTCCGGGTCTCTCTCTCTCTGCTCCGGCTCCGGGTCTCTCTCTCACTCTCGCTCTGCTCCGGCTCCAAGTCTCTCTCTCTCTGCTCTGGCTCCGGGTCTCTCTCGCTCTTCTCCGGCTCCGGGTCTCTCTCTCTCTCGATCTGCTCCGGCTCCAGGTCTCTCTGTCGCTGCTCCGGCTCCGGGTCTCTCTCTCTCTCCGCTACGGCTCCGGGTTGCTCTCTCGCTCTGCTCCGGCTCCGGGTATCTCTCTCTTTCTGCTCCGGCTGCGGGTCTCTCTCTCTCTCCGCTACGGCTCCGGGTCGCTCTCTCGCTCTGCTCCGGTTCCGGGTCTCTCTCTCTCTCTGCTCCGGCTCCAGGTCTCGCTCTCTCTGCTCCGGCTCCAGGTCTCTCTCCCTCTCTGCTCCGGCTCCGCGTCTCTCTCTCACGCTCTGCTCCGGCTCCGTGTCTCTCTCTCTCGCTCTGCTCCAGCTCCGGGTCTCTCCCTCTCTGCTCCGGCTCCGGGTCGTTCTCTCGCTCTGCTCTAGCTCCGGGTCTCTCCCTCTCTGCTCCGGCTCCAGGTCTCTCTCGCTCTGCTCCGGCTCCGGGTCTCTCTCTCTCGCTCTCTCTCTCTGCTCCGGCTCCGGGTCTCTCTCTCGCTCTGCTCCGGCTCCGGGTCTCTCTCTCTCTCTGCTCCGGCTCCGGGTCTCTCCCTCTCTGCTCCGGTTCCTTGTCTCTCTCGCTCTGCTCTGGCTCCGGTTCTCTCTCTCTGCTCCGGCTCCGGGTCTCTCTCTCGCTCTGCTCCGGCTCCGGGTCTCTCTCTTGCTCTGCTCCGGCTCCGGGTCTCTCTCTCTCTCCGCTACGGCTCCAGGTCTCCCTCTCTCTGCTCCGGCTCCAGGTCTCTCTCCCTCTCTGCTCCGGCTCCGCGTCTCTCTCTCACGCTCTGCTCCGGCTCCGGGTCTCTCTCTCTCGCTCTGCTCCAGCTCCGGGTCTCTCCCTCTCTGCTCCGGCTCCGGGTCGTTCTCTCGCTCTGCTCTAGCTCCGGGTCTCTCCCTCTCTGCTCCGGCTCCAGGTCTCTCTCGCTCTGCTCCGGCTCCGGGTCTCTCTCGCTCTGCTCCGGCTCCGGGTCTCTCTCTCTCGCTCTCTCTCTCTGCTCCGGCTCCGGGTCTCTCTCTCGCTCTGCTCCGGCTCCGGGTCTCTCTCTCTCTCTGCTCCGGCTCCGGGTCTCTCTCTCTCAGCTCCGGCTCAGGGTCTCTCTCTCACTCTCGCTCTGTTCCGGCTCCAAGTCTCTCTCTCTCTACTCTGGCTCCGGGTCTCTCTCGCTCTGTTCCGGCTCCAGGTCTCTCTCTCTGTCTGCTCCGGCTCCAGGTCTCTCTCTCTCTGCTCCGGCTCCGGGTCTCTCTGTCTCTCTGCTCCGGCTCCGGGTCTCTCTCTCTCTGCTCCGGCTCCGCATCTCTCTCTCACTCTGCTCTGGCTCCGGGTCTCTCTCTCGCTCTGCTCTGGCTCCAGGTCTCTCTCTCTCTGCTCCGGCTCCGGGTCTCTCTCTCTCTCCGCTACGGCTCCGGGTTGCTCTCTCGCTCTGCTCCGGCTCCGGGTCTCTCTCTTTTTCTGCTCCGGCTGCGGGTCTCTCTCTCTCTCCGCTCCGGCTCCGGGTCTCTCTCTCGCTCTGCTCCGGCTCCAGGTCTCTCTCTCTCTGCTCCGGCTCCGGGTCTCTCTCTCTCTCCGCTACGGCTCTGGGTTGCTCTCTCGCTCTGCTCCGGCTCCGGGTCTCTCTCTCTTTCTGCTCCGGCTGCGGGTCTCTCTCTCTCTCCGCTACGGCTCCGGGTCGCTCTCTCTCTCTGCTCCGGCTCCGGGTCTCTCTCTTGCTCTGCTCCGGCTCCGGGTCTCTCTCTTGCTCTGCTCCGGCTCCGGGTCTCTCTCTCTCTCCGCTACGGCTCCGGGTCTCTCTCTCTCTCTGCTCCGGCTCCGGGTCTCTCTCTTGCTCTGCTCCGGCTCCGGGTCTCTCTCTCTCTCTGCTCCGGCTCCGGGTCTCTCTCTCTCTCTCTGCTCCGGCTCCAGGTCTCTCTCTTGCTCTGCTCCGGCTCCGGGTCTCTCTCTCTCTCTGCTCCGGCTCCGGGTCTCTCTCTCTCTCTCTGCTCCGGCTCCATGTCTCCCTCTCTCTGCTCCGGCTCCGGGTCTCTCTCTCTCTCTGCTACGGATCCGGGTTGCTCTCTCGCTCTGCTCCGGCTCCGGGTCTCTCTCTCTTTCTGCTCCGGCTGCGGGTCTCTCTCTCTCTCCGCTACGGCTCCGGGTCGCTCTCTCGCTCTGCTCCGGTTCCGGGTCTCTCTCGCTCTGCTCTGGCTCCGGGTCTCTCTCTCGCTCTGCTCCACCTCCGGGTCTCTCTCTCTCCGCTACGGCTCCGGGTCTCTCTCTCTCTCTGCTCCGGTTCCGGGTCTCTCTTGCTCTTGCTCTGCTCCGGCTCCGGGTCTCTCTCTCTCTCTCTGCTCCGGCTCCAGGTCTCTCTCTCTCTATCTCCGCTCCGGCTCCAGGTCTCTCTCTCTCTGCTCCGGCTCCATGTCTCCCTCTCTCTGCTCCGGCTCCAGGTCTCTCTCTCTCTGCTCCGGCTCCATGTCTCCCTCTCTCTGCTCCGGCTCCAGGTCTCTCTCTCTCTCTGCTCCGGCTCCGGGTCGCTCTCCCTCTCTGCTCCGGCTCCAGGTCTCTCTCTCTCTGCTCCGGCTCCGGGTCTCTCTCTCTCTCCGCTACGGCTCCGGGTTGCTCTCTCGCTCTGCTCCGGCTCCGGGTATCTCTCTCTTTCTGCTCCGGCTGCGGGTCTCTCTCTCTCTCCGCTACGGCTCCGGGTTGCTCTCTCGCTCTGCTCCGGCTCCGGGTATCTCTCTCTTTCTGCTCCGGCTGCGGGTCTCTCTCTCTCTCCGCTACGGCTCCGGGTCGCTCTCTCGCTCTGCTCCGGTTCCGGGTCTCTCTCTCTCTCTGCTCCGGCTCCAGGTCTCGCTCTCTCTGCTCCGGCTCCAGGTCTCTCTCCCTCTCTGCTCCGGCTCCGCGTCTCTCTCTCACGCTCTGCTCCGGCTCCGGGTCTCTCTCTCTCGCTCTGCTCCAGCTCCGGGTCTCTCCCTCTCTGCTCCGGCTCCGGGTCGTTCTCTCGCTCTGCTCTAGCTCCGGGTCTCTCCCTCTCTGCTCCGGCTCCAGGTCTCTCTCGCTCTGCTCCGGCTCCGGGTCTCTCTCTCTCGCTCTCTCTCTCTGCTCCGGCTCCGGGTCTCTCTCTCGCTCTGCTCCGGCTCCGGGTCTCTCTCTCTCTCTGCTCCGGCTCCGGGTCTCTCCCTCTCTGCTCCGGTTCCTTGTCTCTCTCGCTCTGCTCTGGCTCCGGGTCTCTCTCTCTGCTCCGGCTCCGGGTCTCTCTCTCGCTCTGCTCCGGCTCCGGGTCTCTCTCTTGCTCTGCTCCGGCTCCGGGTCTCTCTCTCTCTCCGCTACGGCTCCAGGTCTCCCTCTCTCTGCTCCGGTTCCAGGTCTCTCTCCCTCTCTGCTCCGGCTCCGCGTCTCTCTCTCACGCTCTGCTCCGGCTCCGGGTCTCTCTCTCTCGCTCTGCTCCAGCTCCGGGTCTCTCCCTCTCTGCTCCGGCTCCGGGTCGTTCTCTCGCTCTGCTCTAGCTTCGTGTCTCTCCCTCTCTGCTCCGGCTCCAGGTCTCTCTCGCTCTGCTCCGGCTCCGGGTCTCTCTCGCTCTGCTCCGGTTCCGGGTCTCTCTCTCTCAGCTCCGGCTCAGGGTCTCTCTCTCTCTGCTCCGGCTCAGGGTCTCTCTCTCACTCTCGCTCTGTTCCGGCTCCAAGTCTCTCTCTCTCTACTCTGGCTCCGGGTCTCTCTCGCTCTGTTCCGGCTCCAGGTCTCTCTCTCTCTCTGCTCCGGCTCCAGGTCTCTCTCTCTCTGCTCCGGCTCCGGGTCTCTCTGTCTCTCTGCTCCGGCTCCGGGTCTCTCTCTCTCTGCTCCGGCTCCGCATCTCTCTCTCACTCTGCTCTGGCTCCGGGTCTCTCTCTCGCTCTGCTCTGGCTCCAGGTCTCTCTCTCTCTGCTCCGGCTCCGGGTCTCTCTCTCTCTCCGCTACGGCTCCGGGTTGCTCTCTCGCTCTGCTCCGGCTCCGGGTCTCTCTCTTTTTCTGCTCCGGCTGCGGGTCTCTCTCTCTCTCCGCTCCGGCTCCGGGTCTCTCTCTCGCTCTGCTCCGGCTCCAGGTCTCTCTCTCTCTGCTCCGGCTCCGGGTCTCTCTCTCTCTCCGCTACGGCTCCGGGTTGCTCTCTCGCTCTGCTCCGGCTCCGGGTCTCTCTCTCTTTCTGCTCCGGCTGCGGGTCTCTCTCTCTCTCCGCTACGGCTCCGGGTCACTCTCTCTCTCTGCTCCGGCTCCGGGTCTCTCTCTTGCTCTGCTCCGGCTCCGGGTCTCTCTCTTGCTCTGCTCCGGCTCCGGGTCTCTCTCTCTCTCCGCTACGGCTCCGGGTCTCTCTCTCTCTCTGCTCCGGCTCCGGGTCTCTCTCTTGCTCTGCTCCGGCTCCGGGTCTCTCTCTCTCTCTGCTCCGGCTCCGGGTCTCTCTCTCTCTCTGCTCCGGCTCCGGGTCACTCTCTCTCTCTGCTCCGGCTCCGGGTTGCTCTCTCGCTCTGCTCCGGCTCCGGGTCTCTCTCTCTTTCTGCTCCGGCTGCGGGTCTCTCTCTCTCTCCGCTACGGCTCCGGGTCACTCTCTCTCTCTGCTCCGGCTCCGGGTCTCTCTCTCTCTCTCTGCTCCGGCTCCGGGTCTCTCTCTTGCTCTGCTCCGGCTCCGGGTCTCTCTCTCTCTCTGCTCCGGCTCCGGGTCTCTCTCTCTCTCTGCTCTGGCTCCGGGTCGCTCTCCCTCTCTGCTCCGGCTCCACGTCTCTCTCTCTCGCTCTGCTCCGGCTCCAGGTGTCTCTCTCTCTGCTCCGGCTCCGGTTCTCTCTCTCTCTCCGCTACGGCTCCGGGTCTCTCTCTCGCTCTGCTCCGGCTCCAGGTCTCTCTCTCTCTGCTCCGGCTCCAGGTCTCTCTCTCTCTATCTCCGCTCCGGCTCCAGGTCTCTCTCTCTCTGCTCCGGCTCCATGTCTCCCTCTCTCTGCTCCGGCTCCAGGTCTCTCTCTCTCTCTGCTCCGGCTCCAGGTCTCTCTCTCTCTGCTCCGGCTCCATGTCTCCCTCTCTCTGCTCCGGCTCCAGGTCTCTCTCTCTCTCTGCTCCGGCTCCGGGTCGCTCTCCCTCTCTGCTCCGGCTCCAGGTCTCTCTCTCTCTATCTCCGCTCCGGCTCCAGGTCTCTCTCTCTCTGCTCCGGCTCCAGGTCTCTCTCTCTCTGCTCCGGCTCCGGGTCTCTCTCCCTCTCTGCTCCGCTCCGCGTCTCTCTCTCTCGCTCTGCTCCGGCTCCGGGTCTCTCTCTCTCTCTGCTCCGGCTCCGGGTCTCTCTCTCGCTCTGCTCCGGCTCCAAGTCTCTCTCTCTCTGCTCTGGCTCCGGGTCGCTCTCTCGCTCTGCTCCAGCTCCGGGTCTCTCCCTCTCTGCTCCGGCTCCGGGTCGTTCTCTCGCTCTGCTCCAGCTCCGGGTCTCTCCCTCTCTGCTCCGGCTCCGGGTCTCTCTCGCTCTGCTCCGGCTCCGGGTCTCTCTCTCTCGTTCTCTCTCTCTGCTCCGGCTCCGGGTCTCTCTCTATCCGCTCCGGCTCCGGGTCACTCTCTCTCTCTGCTCCGGCTCCGGGTCTCTCTCTCTCTGCTCCGGCTCCGGGTCTCTCTCTCTCTCCGCTCCGGCTCCGGGTCTCTCTCACTCTCTCTGCTCCGGATCCGGGTCTCTCTCTCTCTCTGCTCCGGCTCCGGGTATCTCTCTCTCTCTCTCTGCTCCGGCTCCGGGTCTCTCTCTCGCTCTGCTCCGGCTCCGGGTCTCTCTCTCTCTCTCTGCTCCGGCTCCGGGTCTCCCTCTCTCTCTCTGCTCCGGCTCCGGGTCTCTCGCTCTCTCTCTGCTCCGGCTCCGGGTCTCTCTCTCGCTCTGCTCCGGCTCCAGATTTCTCTCTCGCTCTGCTCCGGCTCCAGATTTCTCTCTCTCTGCTCCGGCTCCGGGTCTCTCTCTCTCTCCGCTACGGCTCCGGGTCGCTCTCGCGTTCTGCTCCGGTTCCTTGTCTCTCTCGCTCTGCTCTGGCTCCGGGTCTCTCTCTCTCTCTGCTCCGGCTCCGGGTCTCTCTCTCGCTCTGCTCCGGCTCCGGGTCTCTCTCTCTCTGCTCCGGCTCCGGGTCTCTCTCTCACTCTCGCTCTGCTCCGGCTCCAAGTGTCTCTCTCTCTGCTCTGGCTCCGGGTCTCTCTCGCTCTTCTCCGGCTCCGGGTCTCCCTCTCTCTCGATCTGCTCCGGCTCCAGGTCTCTCTGTCGCTGATCCGGCTCCAGGTCTCTCTCGCTCTGCTCCGGCTCCAGGTCTCTCTCTCTCTGCTCCGGCTCCGGGTCTCTCTCTCTCTCCGCTACGGCTCCGGGTTGCTCTCTCGCTCTGCTCCGGCTCCGGGTATCTCTCTCTTTCTGCTCCGGCTGCGGGTCTCTCTCTCTCTCCGCTACGGCTCCGGGTCGCTCTCTCGCTCTGCTCCGGTTCCGGGTCTCTCTCTCTCCGCTGCGGCTCCAGGTCTCTCTCCCTCTCTGCTCCGGCTCCGCGTCTCTCTCTCACGCTCTGCTCCAGCTCCGGGTCTCTCTCTCTCGCTCTGCTCCAGCTCCGGGTCTCTCCCTCTCTGCTCCGGCTCCGGGTCGTTCTCTCGCTCTGCTCTAGCTCCGGGTCTCTCCCTCTCTGCTCCGGCTCCAGGTCTCTCTCGCTCTGCTCCGGCTCCGGGTCTCTCTCTCTCGCTCTCTCTCTCTGCTCCGGCTCCGGGTCTCTCTCTCGCTCTGCTCCGGCTCCGGGTCTCTCTCTCTCTCTGCTCCGGCTCCGGGTCTCTCCCTCTCTGCTCCGGTTCCTTGTCTCTCTCGCTCTGCTCTGGCTCCGGTTCTCTCTCTCTGCTCCGGCTCCGGGTCTCTCTCTCGCTCTGCTCCGGCTCCGGGTCTCTCTCTTGCTCTGCTCCAGCTCCGGGTCTCTCTCTCTCTCCGCTACGGCTCCAGGTCTCCCTCTCTCTGCTCCGGCTCCAGGTCTCTCTCCCTCTCTGCTCCGGCTCCGCGTCTCTCTCTCACGCTCTGCTCCGGCTCCGGGTCTCTCTCTCTCGCTCTGCTCCAGCTCCGGGTCTCTCCCTCTCTGCTCCGGCTCCGGGTCGTTCTCTCGCTCTGCTCTAGCTCCGGGTCTCTCCCTCTCTGCTCCGGCTCCAGGTCTCTCTCGCTCTGCTCCGGCTCCGGGTCTCTCTCGCTCTGCTCCGGCTCCGGGTCTCTCTCTCTCGCTCTCTCTCTCTGCTCCGGCTCCGGGTCTCTCTCTCGCTCTGCTCCGGCTCCGGGTCTCTCTCTCTCTCTGCTCCGGCTCCGGGTCTCTCTCTCTCAGCTCCGGCTCAGGGTCTCTCTCTCTCTGCTCCGGCTCAGGGTCTCTCTCTCACTCTCGCTCTGTTCCGGCTCCAAGTCTCTCTCTCTCTACTCTGGCTCCGGGTCTCTCTCGCTCTGCTCCGGCTCCAGGTCTCTCTCTCTCTGCTCCGGCTCCGGGTCTCTCTGTCTCTCTGCTCCGGCTCCGGGTCTCTCTCTCTCTGCTCCGGCTCCGCATCTCTCTCTCACTCTGCTCTGGCTCCGGGTCTCTCTCTCGCTCTGCTCTGGCTCCAGGTTGCTCTCTCGCTCTGCTCCGGCTCCGGGTCTCTCTCTTTTTCTGCTCCGGCTGCGGGTCTCTCTCTCTCTCCGCTCCGGCTCCGGGTCTCTCTCTCGCTCTGCTCCGGCTCCAGGTCTCTCTCTCTCTGCTCCGGCTCCGGGTCTCTCTCTCTCTCCGCTACGGCTCCGGGTTGCTCTCTCGCTCTGCTCCGGCTCCGGGTCTCTCTCTCTTTCTGCTCCGGCTGCGGGTCTCTCTCTCTCTCCGCTACGGCTCCGGGTCGCTCTCTCTCTCTGCTCCGGCTCCGGGTCTCTCTCTTGCTCTGCTCCGGCTCCGGGTCTCTCTCTTGCTCTGCTCCGGCTCCGGGTCTCTCTCTCTCTCCGCTACGGCTCCGGGTCTCTCTCTCTCTCTGCTCCGGCTCCGGGTCTCTCTCTTGCTCTGCTCCGGCTCCGGGTCTCTCTCTCTCTCTGCTCCGGCTCCGGGTCTCTCTCTCTCTCTCTGCTCCGGCTCCATGTCTCCCTCTCTCTGCTCCGGCTCCAGGTCTCTCTCTCTCTCTGCTCTGGCTCCGGGTCGCTCTCCCTCTCTGCTCCGGCTCCACGTCTCTCTCTCTCGCTCTGCTCCGGCTCCAGGTGTCTCTCTCTCTGCTCCGGCTCCGGTTCTCTCTCTCTCTCCGCTACGGCTCCGGGTCTCTCTCTCGCTCTGCTCCGGCTCCAGGTCTCTCTCTCTCTCTGCTACGGATCCGGGTTGCTCTCTCGCTCTGCTCCGGCTCCGGGTCTCTCTCTCTTTCTGCTCCGGCTGCGGGTCTCTCTCTCTCTCCGCTACGGCTCCGGGTCGCTCTCTCGCTCTGCTCCGGTTCCGGGTCTCTCTCGCTCTGCTCTGGCTCCGGGTCTCTCTCTCTGCTCCGGCTCCGGGTCGCTCTCTCGCTCTGCTCCACCTCCGGGTCTCTCTCTCTCTCTGTTCCGGCTCCGGGTCTCTCTCTCTCCGCTACGGCTCCGGGTCTCTCTCTCTCTCTGCTCCGGTTCCGGGTCTCTCTTGCTCTTGCTCTGCTCCGGCTCCGGGTCTCTCTCTCTCTCTCTGCTCCGGCTCCAGGTCTCTCTCTCTCTATCTCCGCTCCGGCTCCAGGTCTCTCTCTCTCTGCTCCGGCTTCATGTCTCCCTCTCTCTGCTCCGGCTCCAGGTCTCTCTCTCTCTCTGCTCCGGCTCCATGTCTCCCTCTCTCTGCTCCGGCTCCAGGTCTCTCTCTCTCTCTGCTCCGGCTCCGGGTCGCTCTCCCTCTCTGCTCCGGCTCCAGGTCACTCTCTCTCTATCTCCGCTCCGGCTCCAGGTCTCTCTCTCTCTGCTCCGGCTCCAGGTCTCTCTCTCTCTGCTCCGGCTCCGGGTCTCTCTCCCTCTCTGCTCCGCTCCGCGTCTCTCTCTCTCGCTCTGCTCCGGCTCCGGGTCTCTGTCGCTCTAGTCCGGCTCTGGGTCTCTCTCTCTCTGCTCCGGCTCCAGGTCTCTCTCTCACTGCTCCGGCTCCAGATCTCTCTCTCGCTCTGCTCCGGTTCCGGGTCTCTCTCTCGCTCTGCTCTGGCTCCGGGTCTCTCTCACTGCTCCGGCTCCGGGTCTCTCTCTCACTTAGCTCCGGCTCCGGGTCTCTCTCTTGCTCTGCTCCGGCTCCGGGTCTCTCTCTCCCTGCTCCGGCTCCAGGTCACTCTCTCTCTCTCTGCTCCGGCTCTGGGTCTCTCTCTCTCTCTCTGCTCCGGCTCCAGGTCTCTCTCTCTCTCTCTGCTCCGGCTCCGGGTCTCTCTCTCTCTCTGCTCCGGCTCCGGGTCTCTCTCTCTCTCTCTTCTCCGGCTCCGGGTCTCTCTCTCTCTCTCTGCTCCGGCTCCGGGTCTCTGTCTTGCTCGGCTCCGGCTCCGGGTCTCTCTCTCTCTGCTCCGGCTCCGGGTCTCTCTCTCTCTCTGCTCCGGCTCCGGGTCTCTCTCTCTATGCTCCGACTCCGGGTCTCTCTCGCTCTACTCCGGCTCCGGGTCTCTCTCTCTCGCTCTCTCTCTCTGCTCCGGCTCCGGGTCTCTCTCTCACTCTGCTCCGGCACCGGGTCTCTCTCTCTCCGCTCCGGCTCCGGGTCTTCTCTCGCTCTGCTCCAGCTCCGGGTATCTCTTTCGCTCTGCTCCGGCTCCGGGACTTTATCTCTCTCTGCTCCGGCTCCGGGTCCCTCTCTCTCTCTCTGCTCCGGCTCCGGTTCTCTCTCTCTCTCTGCTCCGGCTCCGGGTATCTCTCTCACTCTGCTCCGGTTCCGGGTCTCTCTCTCGCTCTGCTCTGGTTCCGGGTCTCTCTCTCGCTCTGCTCTGGCTCCGGGTCTCTCTCTCTGCTCCGGCTCCAGGTCTCTCTCTCGCTCTGCTCCAGCTCTGCGTCTCTCTCTTGCTCTGCACCGGCTCCGGGTCTCTCTCTTTTTCTGCTCCAGCTCCGGGTCTCTCTCTCTCTGCTCCGGCTCCAGGTCTCTCTCTCTCTGCTCCGGCTCCGGGTCTCTCTCTCTCTCCGCTACGGCTCCGGGTTGCTCTCTCGCTCTGCTCCGACTCTGAGTCTCTCTCTCTTTCTGCTCCGGCTGCGGGTCTCTCTCTCTCTCCGCTACGGCTCCGGGTCGCTCTCTCGCTCTGCTCCAGTTCCGGGTCTCTCTCGCTCTGCTCTGGCTCCGGGTCTCTCTCTCTGCTCCGGCTCCGGGTCTCTCTCTCGCTCTGCTCCGGCTCCGGGTCTTTCTCTTGCTCTGCTCCACCTCCGGGTCTCTCTCTCTCTCTGTTCCGGCTCCGTGTCTCTCTCTCTCCGCTACGGCTCCGGGTCTCTCTCTCTCTCTGCTCCGGTTCCGGGTCTCTCTCGCTCTCGCTCTGCTCCGGCTCCGGGTCTCTCTCTCTCTCTCTGCTCCGGCTCCAGGTCTCTCTCTCTCTATCTCTGCTCCGGCTCCAGGTCTCTCTCTCTCTGCTCCGGCTCCAGGTGTCTCTCTCTCTGCTCCGGCTCCGGTTCTCTCTCTCTCTCCGCTACGGCTCCGGGTCGCTCTCTCTCTATCTCTGCTCCGGCTCCAGGTCTCTCTCGCTCTGCTCCGGCTCCAGGTCTCTCTCTCTCTGCTCCGGCTCCGGGTCTCTCTCTCTCTCTGCTACGGATCCGGGTTGCTCTCTCGCTCTGCTCCGGCTCCGGGTCTCTCTCTCTTTCTGCTCCGGCTGCGGGTCTCTCTCTCTCTCCGCTACGGCTCCGGGTCGCTCTCTCGCTCTGCTCCGGTTCCGGGTCTCTCTCGCTCTGCTCTGGCTCCGGGTCTCTCTCTCTGCTCCGGCTCCGGGTCGCTCTCTCGCTCTGCTCCACCTCCGGGTCTCTCTCTCTCTCTGTTCCGGCTCCGGGTCTCTCTCTCTCTCTCCGCTACGGCTCCGGGTCGCTCTCTCGCTCTGCTCCGGTTCCTTGTCTCTCTCGCTGTGCTCCGGCTCCGGGTCTCTCTCTTTCTCTGCTCCGGCTCCGGGTCTCTCTCTCTCTCTGCACCGGCTCCGGGTCTCTCTCTCTCTGCTCCGGCTCCGGGTCTCTCTCTCACTCTCGCTCTGCTCCGGCTCCAAGTCTCTCTCTCTCTGCTCTGGCTCCGGGTCTCTCTCGCTCGGCTCCGGCTCCGGGTCGCTCTCCCTCTCTGCTCCGGCTCCACGTCTCTCTCTCTCGCTCTGCTCCGGCTCCAGGTGTCTCTCTCTCTGCTCCGGCTCCAGGTCTCTCTCTCTCTGCTCCGGCTCCGGGTCTCTCTCCCTCTCTGCTCCGCTCCGCGTCTCTCTCTCTCGCTCTGCTCCGGCTCCGGGTCTCTGTCGCTCTAGTCCGGCTCTGGGTCTCTCTCTCTCTGCTCCGGCTCCAGGTCTCTCTCTCACTGCTCCGGCTCCGGATCTCTCTCTCGCTCTGCTCCGGTTCCGGGTCTCTCTCTCGCTCTGCTCTGGCTCCGGGTCTCTCTCACTGCTCCGGCTCCGGGTCTCTCTCTCACTTAGCTCCGGCTCCGGGTCTCTCTCTTGCTCTGCTCCGGCTCCGGGTCTCTCTCTCCCTGCTCTGGCTCCAGGCCACTCTCTCTCTCTCTGCTCCGGCTCCAGGTCTCTCTCTCTCTCTCTGCTCCGGCTCCGGGTCTCTCTCTCTCTCTGCTCCGGCTCCGGGTCTCTCTCTCTCTCTCTGCTCCGGCTCCGGGTCTCTCTCTCTCTCTGCTCCGGCTCCGGGTCTCTCTCTCTCTCTCTGCTCCGGCTCCGGGTCTCTCTCTCTCTCTCTGCTCCGGCTCCGCGTCTCTGTCTCGCTCTGCTCCGGCTCCGGGTCTCTCTCTCTCTGCTCCGGCTCCGGGTCTCTCTCTCTCTCTGCTCCGGCTCCGGGTCTCTCTCTCTGTGCTCCGACTCCGGGTCCCTCTCGCTCTACTCCGGCTCCGGGTCTCTCTCTCTCGCTCTCTCTCTCTGCTCCGGCTCCGGGTCTCTCTCTCACTCTGCTCCGGCACCGGGTCTCTCTCTCTCCGCTCCGGCTCCGGGTCTCTCTCTCGCTCTGCTCCAGCTCCGGGTATCTCTTTCGCTCTGCTCCGGCTCCGGGACTTTCTCTCTCTCTGCTCCGGCTCCGGGTCTCTCTCTCTCTCTCTGCTCCGGCTCCGGTTCTCTCTCTCTCTCTGCTCCGGCTCCGGGTATCTCTCTCACTCTGCTCCGGTTCCGGGTCTCTCTCTCGCTCTGCTCTGGTTCCGGGTCTCTATCTCGCTCTGCTCTGGCTCCGGGTCTCTCTCTTTTTCTGCTCCAGCTCCGGGTCTCTCTCTCTCTGCTCCGGCTCCAGGTCTCTCTCTCTCTGCTCCAGCTCCGGGTCTCTCTCTCTCTCCGCTACGGCTCCGGGTTGCTCTCTCGCTCTGCTCCGGCTCCGGGTCTCTCTCTCTTTCTGCTCCGGCTGCGGGTCTCTCTCTCTCTCCGCTACGGCTCCGGGTCGCTCTCTCGCTCTGCTCCGGCTCCGTGTCTCTCTCTCTCCGCTGCGGCTCCGGGTCTCTCTCTCTCTCTGCTCCGATTCCGGGTCTCTCTCGCTCTCGCTCTGCTCCGGCTCCGGGTCTCTCTCTCTCTCTCTGCTCCGGCTCCAGGTCTCTCTCTCTCTATCTCTGCTCCGGCTCCAGGTCTCTCTCTCTCTGCTCCGGCTCCATGTCTCCCTCTCTCTGCTCCGGCTCCAGGTCTCTCTCTCTCTGCTCCGGTTCCGGGTCTCTCTTGCTCTCGCTCTGCTCCGGCTCCGGGTCTATCTCTCTCTCTCTCTCTGCTCCGGCTCCAGGTCTCTCTCTCTCTCTGCTCCGGCTCCAGGTCTCTCTCTCTCTGCTCCGGCTCCATGTCTCCCTCTTTCTGCTCCGGCTCCAGGTCTCTCTCTCTCTCTGCTCCGGCTCCGGGTCGCTCTCCCTCTCTGCTCCGGCTCCACATCTCTCTCGCTCTGCTCCGGCTCCAGGTGTCTCTCTCTCTGCTCCGGCTCCAGGTGTCTCTCTCTCTGCTCCGGCTCCGGGTCTCTCTCTCTGTGCTCCGGCTCCGGGTCTCTCTCCCTCTCTGCTCCGCTCCGCGTCTCTCTCTCTCGCTCTGCTCCGGCTCCGGGTCTCTGTCGCTCTAGTCCGGCTCTGGGTCTCTCTCTCTCTGCTCCGGCTCCAGGTCTCTCTCTCTCTGCTCCGGCTCCGGGTCTCTCTCTCTCTGCTCCGGCTCCAGGTCTCTCTCTCACTGCTCCGGCTCCGGATCTCTCTCTCGCTCTGCTCCGGCTCCAGGTCTCTCTCTCTCTGCTCCGGCTCTGGGTCTCTCTCTCTCTGCTCCGGCTCCAGGTCTCTCTCTCACTGCTCCGGCTCCGGATCTCTCTCTCGCTCTGCTTCGGTTCCGGGTCTCTCTCTCGCTCTGCTCTGGCTCCGGGTCTCTCTCGCTGCTCCGGCTCCGGGTCTCTCTCTCACTCTGCTCCGGCTCCGGGTCTCTCTCTTGCTCTGCTCCGGCTCCGGGTCTCACTCTCCCTGCTCCGGCTCCAGGTCTCTCTCTCTCTCTCTGCTCCGGCTCCTGGTCTCCCTCTCTCTCTCTGTTCCGGCTCCGGGTCTCTCTCTCTCTTTCTGCTCCGGCTCCGGGTCTCTGTCTCGCTCTGCTCCGGCTCCGGGTCTCTCTCTCTCTGCTCCGACTCCGGGTCTCTCTCTCTCTCTGCTCTGGCTCCGGGTCGCTCTCTCGCTCTGCTCCAGCTCCGGGTCTCTCTCTCTCTGCTCCGGCTCCGGGTCTCTCTCTCTCTCTGCTCCGGCTCCGGGTCTCTCTCTCTATGCTCCGACTCCGGGTCTCTCTCGCTCTACTCCGGCTCCGGGTCTCTCTCTCTCACTCTCTCTCTCTGCTCCGTCTCCGGGTCTCTCTCTCACTCTGCTCCGGCTCCGGGTCTCTCTCTCTCCGCTCCGGCTCCGGGTCTCTCTCTCGCTCTGCTCCAGCTCCGGGTATCTCTTTCGCTCTGCTCCGGCTCCGGGACTCTCTCTCTCTCTGCTCCGGCTCCGGGTCTCTCTCTCTCTCTCTGCTCCGGCTCCGGTTCTCCCTCTCTCTCTGCTCCGGCTCCGGGTATCTCTCTCACTCTGCTCCGGTTCCGGGTCTCTCTCTCGCTCTGCTCTGGTTCCGGGTCTCTCTCTCGCTCTGCTCTGGCTCCGGGTCTCTCTCTCTCTGCTCCGGCTCCAGGTCTCTCTCTCGCTCTGCTCCAGCTCTGCGTCTCTCTCTTGCTCTGCTCCGGCTCCGGGTCTCTCTCTCTCTCTGCTCCGGCTCCGGGTCTCTCTCTCTCTGCTCCGCCTCCAGGTCTCTCTCTCTCTCTCTGCTCCGGCTCCGGGTCTCTCAACCTCTCTGCTCCGCTCCGCGTCTCTCTCTCTCGCTCTGCTCCGGCTCCGGGTCCCTGTCGCTCTAGTCCGGCTCTGGGTCTCTCTCTCTCTGCTCCGGCTCCAGGTCTCTCTCTCTCTGCTCCGGCTCCGGATCTCCCTCTCGCTCTGCTCCGGTTCCGGGTCTCTCTCTCTCTCTGCTCCGGCTCCAGGTCTCTCTCTCGCTCTGCTCCGGCTCCGCGACTCTCTCTCTCTCTGCTCTGGCTCCGGGTCTCTCTTTCTCTCTGCTCCAGCTCCGGCTCCGGGTCTCTCTCTCTCTCTCTGCTCCGGCTCCGGGTCTCTGTCTCTCTCTGCTCCGGCTCCGGGTCTCTTTCTCTCTGCTCCGGCTCCGGGTCACTCTCGCTCTGCTCCAGCTCCAGGTCTCTCTTTCTCTGCTCCGGCTCCGGGTCTCTCTCTCTCTCCGCTACGGCTCCGGGTCGCTCTCTCGCTCTGCTCCGGTTCCTTGTCTCTCTCGCACTGCTCTGGCTCCGGGTCTCTCTCTCTGTTCCGGCTCCGGGTCTCTATCTCGCTCTGCTCTGGCTCCGGGTCTCTCTCTCTGCTCCGGCTCCGGGTCGCTCTCTCGCTCTGCTCCACCTCCGGGTCTCTCTCTCTCTCTGTTCCGGCTCCGGGTCTCTCTCTCTCCGCTACGGCTCCGGGTCTCTCTCTCTCTCTGCTCCGGTTCCGGGTCTCTCTTGCTCTTGCTCTGCTCCGGCTCCGGGTCTCTCTCTCTCTCTCTCTGCTCCGGCTCCAGGTCTCTCTCTCTCTCTCTCTGCTCCGGTTCCGGGTCTCTCTTGCTCTTGCTCTGCTCCGGCTCCGGGTCTCTCTCTCTCTCTCTCCGCTACGGCTCCGGGTCTCTCTCTCTCTCTGCTCCGGTTCCGGGTCTCTCTTGCTCTTGCTCTGCTCCGGCTCCAGGTCTCTCTCTCTCTATCTCCGCTCCGGCTCCAGGTCTCTCTCTCTCTGCTCCGGCTCCATGTCTCCCTCTCTCTGCTCCGGCTCCAGGTCTCTCTCTCTCTCTGCTCCGGCTCCAGGTCTCTCTCTCTCTGCTCCGGCTCCATGTCTCCCTCTCTCTGCTCCGGCTCCAGGTCTCTCTCTCTCTCTGCTCCGGCTCCGGGTCGCTCTCCCTCTCTGCTCCGGCTCCAGGTCTCTCTCTCTCTATCTCCGCTCCGGCTCCAGGTCTCTCTCTCTCTGCTCCGGCTCCAGGTCTCTCTCTCTCTGCTCCGGCTCCGGGTCTCTCTCCCTCTCTGCTCCGCTCCGCGTCTCTCTCTCTCGCTCTGCTCCGGCTCCGGGTCTCTGTCGCTCTAGTCCGGCTCTGGGTCTCTCTCTCTCTGCTCCGGCTCCAGGTCTCTCTCTCACTGCTCCGGCTCCGGATCTCTCTCTCGCTCTGCTCCGGTTCCGGGTCTCTCTCTCGCTCTGCTCTGGCTCCGGGTCTCTCTCACTGCTCCGGCTCCGGGTCTCTCTCTCACTTAGCTCCGGCTCCGGGTCTCTCTCTTGCTCTGCTCCGGCTCCGGGTCTCTCTCTCCCTGCTCCGGCTCCAGGTCACTCTCTCTCTCTCTGCTCCGGCTCTGGGTCTCTCTCTCTCTCTCTGCTCCGGCTCCAGGTCTCTCTCTCTCTCTCTGCTCCGGCTCCGGGTCTCTCTCTCTCTCTGCTCCGGCTCCGGGTCTCTCTCTCTCTCTCTGCTCCGGCTCCGGGTCTCTCTCTCTCTCTCTGCTCCGGCTCCGGGTCTCTGTCTCGCTCTGCTCCGGCTCCGGGTCTCTCTCTCTCTGCTCCGGCTCCGGGTCTCTCTCTCTCTCTGCTCCGGCTCCGGGTCTCTCTCTCTATGCTCCGACTCCGGGTCTCTCTCGCTCTACTCCGGCTCCGGGTCTCTCTCTCTCGCTCTCTCTCTCTGCTCCGGCTCCGGGTCTCTCTCTCACTCTGCTCCGGCACCGGGTCTCTCTCTCTCCGCTCCGGCTCCGGGTCTTCTCTCGCTCTGCTCCAGCTCCGGGTATCTCTTTCGCTCTGCTCCGGCTCCGGGACTTTCTCTCTCTCTGCTCCGGCTCCGGGTCTCTCTCTCTCTCTCTGCTCCGGCTCCGGTTCTCTCTCTCTCTCTGCTCCGGCTCCGGGTATCTCTCTCACTCTGCTCCGGTTCCGGGTCTCTCTCTCGCTCTGCTCTGGTCCCGGGTCTCTCTCTCTCTCTGCTCCAGCTCCGGGTCTCTCTCTCTCTGCTCCGGCTCCAGGTCTCTCTCTCTCTGCTCCGGCTCCGGGTCTCTCTCTCTCTCCGCTACGGCTCCGGGTTGCTCTCTCGCTCTGCTCCGGCTCTGGGTCTCTCTCTCTTTCTGCTCCGGCTGCGGGTCTCTCTCTCTCTCCGCTACGGCTCCGGGTCGCTCTCTCGCTCTGCTCCAGTTCCGGGTCTCTCTCGCTCTGCTCTGGCTCCTGGTCTCTCTCTCTGCTCCGGCTCCGGGTCTCTCTCTCGCTCTGCTCCGGCTCCGGGTCTTTCTCTTGCTCTGCTCCACCTCCGGGTCTCTCTCTCTCTCTGTTCCGGCTCCGTGTCTCTCTCTCTCCGCTACGGCTCCGGGTCTCTCTCTCTCTCTGCTCCGGTTCCGGGTCTCTCTCGCTCTCGCTCTGCTCCGGCTCCGGGTCTCTCTCTCTCTCTCTGCTCCGGCTCCAGGTCTCTCTCTCTCTATCTCTGCTCCGCCTCCAGGTCTCTCTCTCTCTGCTCCGGCTCCATGTCTCCCTCTCTCTGCTCCGGCTCCAGGTCTCTCTCTCTCTGCTCCGGTTCCGGGTCTCTCTTGCTCTCGCTCTGCTCCGGCTCCGGGTCTATCTCTCTCTCTCTCTGCTCCGGCTCCAGGTCTCTCTCTCTCTCTCTGCTCCGGCTCCAGGTCTCTCTCTCTCTGCTCCGGCTCCATGTCTCCCTCTCTCTGCTCCGGCTCCAGGTCTCTCTCTCTCTCTGCTCCGGCTCCGGGTCGCTCTCCCTCTCTGCTCCGGCTCCACATCTCTCTCTCTCGCTCTGCTCCGGCTCCAGGTGTCTCTCTCTCTGCTCCGGCTCCAGGTGTCTCTCTCTCTGCTCCGGCTCCGGGTCTCTCTCTCTCTCTCTGCTCCGGCTCCGGTTCTCTCTCTCTCTCTGCTCCGGCTCCGGGTATCTCTCTCACTCTGCTCCGGTTCCGGGTCTCTCTCTCGCTCTGCTCTGGTTCCGGGTCTCTATCTCGCTCTGCTCTGGCTCCGGGTCTCTCTCTCTGCTCCGGCTCCAGGTCTCTCTCTCGCTCTGCTCCAGCTCTGCGTCTCTCTCTTGCTCTGCACCGGCTCCGGGTCTCTCTCTTTTTCTGCTCCAGCTCCGGGTCTCTCTCTCTCTCTGCTCTGGTTCCGGGTCTCTATCTCGCTCTGCTCCGGCTCCGGGTCTCTCTCTCTCTGCTCCGGCTCCAGGTCTCTCTTTCTCTCCGCTACGGCTCCGGGTTGCTCTCTCGCTCTGCTCCGGCTCCGGGTCTCTCTCTCTTTCTGCTCCGGCTGCGGGTCTCTCTCTCTCTCCGCTACGGCTCCGGGTCGCTCTCTCGCTCTGCTCCGGTTCCGGGTCTCTCTCGCTCTGCTCTGGCTCCGGGTCTCTCTCTCTGCTCCGGCTCCGGGTCTCTCTCTCGCTCTGCTCCGGCTCCGGGTCTTTCTCTTGCTCTGCTCCACCTCCGGGTCTCTCTCTCTCTCTGTTCCGGCTCCGTGTCTCTCTCTCTCCGCTGCGGCTCCGGGTCTCTCTCTCTCTCTGCTCCGATTCCGGGTCTCTCTCGCTCTCGCTCTGCTCCGGCTCCGGGTCTCTCTCTCTATCTCTGCTCCGGCTCCAGGTCTCTCTCTCTCTATCTCTGCTCCGGCTCCAGGTCTCTCTCTCTCTGCTCCGGCTCCATGTCTCCCTCTCTCTGCTCCGGCTCCGGGTCTATCTCTCTCTCTCTCTGCTCCGGCTCCAGGTCTCTCTCTCTCTCTGCTCCGGCTCCAGGTCTCTCTCTCTCTGCTCCGGCTCCATGTCTCCCTCTTTCTGCTCCGGCTCCAGGTCTCTCTCTCTCTCTGCTCCGGCTCCGGGTCGCTCTCCCTCTCTGCTCCGGCTCCACATCTCTCTCTCTCGCTCTGCTCCGGCTCCAGGTGTCTCTCTCTCTGCTCCGGCTCCAGGTGTCTCTCTCTCTGCTCCGGCTCCGGGTCTCTCTCTCTCTGCTCCGGCTCCGGGTCTCTCTCCCTCTCTGCTCCGCTCCGCGTCTCTCTCTCTCGCTCTGCTCCGGCTCCGGGTCTCTGTCGCTCTAGTCCGGCTCTGGGTCTCTCTCTCTCTGCTCCGGCTCCAGGTCTCTCTCTCTCTGCTCCGGCTCCGGGTCTCTCTCTCTCTGCTCCAGCTCCAGGTCTCTCTCTCACTGCTCCGGCTCCGGATCTCTCTCTCGCTCTGCTCCGGCTCCAGGTCTCTCTCTCTCTGCTCCGGCTCTGGGTCTCTCTCTCTCTGCTCCGGCTCCAGGTCTCTCTCTCACTGCTCCGGCTCCGGATCTCTCTCTCGCTCTGCTTCGGTTCCGGGTCTCTCTCTCGCTCTGCTCTGACTCCGGGTCTCTCTCACTGCTCCGGCTCCGGGTCTCTCTCTCACTCTGCTCCGGCTCCGGGTCTCTCTCTTGCTCTGCTCCGGCTCCGGGTCTCACTCTCCCTGCTCCGGCTCCAGGTCACTCTCTCTCTCTCTGCTCCGGCTCTGGGTCTCTCTCTCTCTCTCTGCTCCGGCTCCAGGTCTCTCTCTCTCTCTCTGCTCCGGCTCCGGGTCTCTCTGTCTCTCTGCTCCGGCTCCGGGTCTCTCTCTCTCTCTCTGCTCCGGCTCCTGGTCTCCCTCTCTCTCTCTGTTCCGGCTCCGGGTCTCTCTCTCTCTCTCTGCTCCGGCTCCGGGTCTCTGTCTCGCTCTGCTCCGGCTCCGGGTCTCTCTCTCTCTGCTCCGACTCCGGGTCTCTCTCTCTCTCTGCTCTGGCTCCGGGTCGCTCTCTCGCTCTGCTCCAGCTCCGGGTCTCTCCCTCTCTGCTCCGGCTCCGGGTCTCTCTCTCTCTCTGCTCCGGCTCCGGGTCTCTCTCTCTATGCTCCGACTCCGGGTCTCTCTCGTTCTACTCCGGCTCCGGGTCTCTCTCTCTCGCTCTCTCTCTCTGCTCCGTCTCCGGGTCTCTCTCTCACTCTGCTCCGGCTCCGGGTCTCTCTCTCTCCGCTCCGGCTCCGGGTCTCTCTCTCGCTCTGCTCCAGCTCCGGGTATCTCTTTCGCTCTGCTCCGGCTCCGGGACTCTCTCTCTCTCTGCTCCGGCTCCGGGTCTCTCTCTCTCTCTCTGCTCCGGCTCCGGTTCTCCCTCTCTCTCTGCTCCGGCTCCGGGTATCTCTCTCACTCTGCTCCGGTTCCGGGTCTCTCTCTCTCTCTCTGCTCCGGCTCCGGGTCTCTCTCCCTCTCTGCTCCGCTCCGCGTCTCTCTCTCTCGCTCTGCTCCGGCTCCGGGTCTCTGTCGCTCTAGTCCGGCTCTGGGTCTCTCTCTCTCTGCTCCGGCTCCAGGTCTCTCTCTCTCTGCTCCGGCTCCGGATCTCTCTCTCGCTCTGCTCCGGTTCCGGGTCTCTCTCTCTCTCTGCTCCGGCTCCAGGTCTCTCTCTCGCTCTGCTCCGGCTCCGCGACTCTCTCTCTCTCTGCTCTGGCTCCGGGTCTCTCTTTCTCTCTGCTCCAGCTCCGGCTCCGGGTCTCTCTCTCTCTCTCTGCTCCGGCTCCGGGTCTCTGTCTCTATCTGCTCCGGCTCCGGGTCTCTTTCTCTCTGCTCCGGCTCCGGGTCACTCTCGCTCTGCTCCAGCTCCAGGTCTCTCTTTCTCTGCTCCGGCTCCGGGTCTCTCTCTCTCTCTCCGCTACGGCTCCGGGTCGCTCTCTCGCTCTGCTCCGGTTCCTTGTCTCTCTCGCTCTGCTCTGGCTCCGGGTCTCTCTCTCTGTTCCGGCTCCGGGTCTCTCTCTCGCTCTGCTCTGGCTCCGGGTCTCTCTCTGTTCCGGCTCCGGGTCTCTCGCTCGCTCTGCTCCGGCTCCGGGTCTCTCTCTTTCTCTGCTCCGGCTCCGGGTCTCTCTCTCTCTGCTCCGGCTCCGGGTCTCTCTCTCACTCTCGCTCTGCTCCGGCTCCAAATCTCTCTCTCTCTGCTCTGGCTCCGGGTCTCTCTCTCTCTGCTCCGGCTCCAGGTCTCTCTCTCTCTATCTCTGCTCCGACTCCAGGTCTCGCTCTCTCTGCTCCGGCTCCAGGTCTCCCTCTCTCTGCTCCGGCTCCAGGTCTCTCTCTCTCTGCTCCGGCTCCGGGTCTCTCTCCCTCTCTGCTCCGGCTCCGTGTCTCTCTCACTCTCGCTCTGCTCCGGCTCCAGGTCTCTCTCTCTCTGCTCCGGCTCCAGGTCTCTCCCTCTCTGCTCCGCTCCGCGTCTCTCTCTCTCGCTCTGCTCCGGCTCCGGGTCTCTGTCGCTCTAGTCCCGCTCTGGGTCTCTCTCTCTCTGCTCCGGCTCCAGGTCTCTCTCTCTCTGCTCCGGCTCCATATCTCTCTCTCGCGCTGCTCCGGTTCCGATTCTCTCTCTCGCTCTGCTCTGGCTCCGGGTCTCTCTCTCTGCTCCGGCTCCGGGTCTCTCTCTCGCTCTGCTCCGGCTCCGGGTCTCTCTCTTGCTCTGCTCCGGCTCCGGGTCTCTCTCTCCCTGCTCCGGCTCCAGGTCAGTCTCTCTCTCTCTGCTCTGGCTCTGGGTCTCTCTCTCTCTCTCTGCTCCGGCTCCAGGTGTCTCTCTCTCTGCTCCGGCTCCGGGTCTCTCTCTCTCTCTGCTCCGGCTTCGGGTCACTCTCTCTCTCTCTCTGCTCCGGCTCCGGGTCTCCCTCTCTCTCTCTGTTCTGGCTCCGGGTCTCTCTCTCTCTCTGCTCCGGCTCCGGGTCTCTGTCTCGCTCTGCTCCGGCTCCGGGTCTCTCTCTCTCTGCTCCGGCTCCGGGTCTCTCTCTCTCTCCGCTATGGCTCCGAGTCGCTCTCTCGCTCTGCTCCAGCTCCGGGTCTCTACCTTTCTGCTCCGGCTCCGGGTCTTTCTCTCTCTCTGCTCCGGTTCCGGGTCTCTCTCTTGCTCTGCTCCGGCTCCGGGTCTCTCTCTCTCTCTGCTCCGGCTCCGGGTCTCTCTCTCTCTCTGCTCCGGCTCCGGGTCTCTCTCTCTCTGCTCCGGCTGCGGGTCTCTCTCTCTCTCCGCTACGGCTCCGGGTCGCTCTCTCGCTCTGCTCCGGATCCGGGTCTCTCTCTCGCTCTGCTCTGGCTCCAGGTCTCTCTCTCTCTGCTCCGGCTCCGGGTCTCTCTCTCTCTGCTCCGGCTCCGGGTCTCTCTCTCTCTCCGCTACGGCTCCGGGTCGCTCTCTCGCTCTGCTCCAGTTCCGGGTCTCTCTCGCTCTGCTCTGGCTCCGGGTCTCTCTCTCTGCTCCGGCTCCGGGTCTCTCTCTCTCTCTGCTCCGGCTCCGGGTCACTCTCTTGCTCTGCTCCACCTCCGGGTCTCTCTCTCTCTCTGTTCCGACTCCGGGTCTCTCTCGCTCTACTCCGGCTCCGGGTCTCTCTCCCTCGCTCTCTCACTCTGCTCCGGCTCCGGGTCTCTCTCTCTCCGCTCCGGCTCCGGGTCTCTCACTCGCTCTGCTCCAGCTCCGGGTATCTCTTTCGCTCTGCTCCGGCTCCGGGACTCTCTCTCTCTCTGCTCCGGCTCCGGGTCTCTCTCTCTCTCTCTGCTCCGGCTCCGGTTCTCTCTCTCTCTCTGCTCCGGCTCCGGGTATCTCTCTCACTCTGCTCCGGTTCCGGGTCTCTCTCTCGCTCTGCTCTGGTTCCGGGTCTCTCTCTCTCTCTGCTCTGGCTCCGGGTCTCTCTCTCTCTGCTCCGGCTCCAGGTCTCTCTCTCGCTCTGCTCCAGCTCTGCGTCTCTCTCTTGTTCTGCTCCGGCTCCGGGTCTCTCTCTCTCTCTGCTCCGGCTCCGGGTCTCTCTCTCTCTGCTCCGCCTCCAGGTCTCTCTCTCCCTCTCTGCTCCGGCTCCGGGTCTCTCTCCCTCTCTGCTCCGCTCCGCGTCTCTCTCTCTCGCTCTGCTCCGGCTCCGGGTCTCTGTCGCTCTAGTCCGGCTCTGGGTCTCTCTCTCTCTGCTCCGGCTCCAGGTCTCGCTCTCGCTCTGCTCCGGCTCCGCGTCTCTCTCTTGCTCTGCTCCGGCTCCGGGTCTCTTTCTCTCTGCTCCGGCTCTGGGTCACTCTCGCTCTGCTCCAGCTCCAGGTCTCTCTTTCTCTGCTCCGGCTCCGGGTCTCTCTCTCTCTCTCCGCTACGGCTCCGGGTCGCTCTCTCGCTCTGCTCCGGTTCCTTGTCTCTCTCGCTCTGCTCTGGCTCCGGGTCTCTCTCTCTGTTCCGGCTCCGGGTCTCTCTCTTGCTCTGCTCCAGCTCCGGGTCTCTCTCTTTCTCTGCTCCGGCTCCGGGTCTCTCTCTCTCTCTGCACCGGCTCCGGGTCTCTCTCTCTCTGCTCCGGCTCCGGGTCTCTCTCTCACTCTCGCTCTGCTCCGGCTCCAAGTCTCTCTCTCTCTGCTCTGGCTCCGGGTCTCTCTCGCTCTGCTCCGGCTCCGGGTCTCTCTCTCTCTCGCTCTGCTCCGGCTCCAGGTCTCTCTCTCTCTCTGCTCCGGCTCCAGGTCTCTCTCTCTCTGCTCCGGCTCCAGGTCTCTCTCTCTCTCTGCTCCGGCTCCGGGTCTCTCTGTCTCTCTGCTCCAGCTCTGGGTCTCTCTCTCGCTCTGCTCCGGCTCCGGGTCTCTCTCTCGCTCTGCTCCGGCTCCAGGTCTCTCTCTCTCTGCTTCGGCTCCGGGTCTCTCTCTCTCTCTCTGCTCCGGCTCCGGGTCTCTCTCCCTCTCTGCTCCGCTCCGCGTCTCTCTCTCTCGCTCTGCTCCGGCTCCGGGTCTCTGTCGCTCTAGTCCGGCTCTGGGTCTCTCTCTCTCTGCTCCGGCTCCAGGTCTCGCTCTCGCTCTGCTCCGGCTCCGCGTCTCTCTCTTGCTCTGCTCCGGCTCCGGGTCTCTTTCTCTCTGCTCCAGCTCTGGGTCTCTCTCTCGCTCTGCTCCGGCTCCGGGTCTCTCTCTCGCTCTGCTCCGGCTCCAGGTCTCTCTCTCTCTGCTCCGGCTCCGGGTCTCTCTCTCTCTCCGCTACGGCTCCGGGTTGCTCTCTCGCTCTGCTCCGGCTCCGGGTCTCTCTCTCTTTCTGCTCCGGCTGCGGGTCTCTCTCTCTCTCCGCTACGGCTCCGGGTCGCTCTCTCGCTCTGCTCCAGTTCCGGGTCTCTCTCGCACTGCTCTGGCTCTGGGTCTCTCTCTCTGCTCCGGCTCCGGGTCTCTCTCTCGCTCTGCTCCGGCTCCGGGTCTCTCTCTTGCTCTGCTCCGGCTCCGGGTCTCTCTCTTGCTCTGCTCCGGCTCCGGGTCTCTCTCTCTCTCTGCTCCGGCTCCGGGTCTCTCACTCTCCGCTACGGCTCCGGGTCTCTCTCTCTCTCTGCTCCGGTTCCGGGTCTCTCTCACTCTCGATCTGCTCCGGCTCCGGGTCCCTCTCTCTCTATCTCTGCTCCGGCTCCAGGTCTCTCTCTCTCTATCTCTGCTCCGGCTCCAGATCTCGCTCTCTCTGCTCCGGCTCCAGGTCTCCCTCTCTCTGCTCCGGCTCCAGGTCTCTCTCTCTCTGCTCCGGCTCCGGGTCTCTCTCCCTCTCTGCTCCGGCTCCGCGTCTCTCTCACTCTCGCTCTGCTCCGGCTCCAGGTCTCTCTCTCTCTGCTCCGGCTCCAGGTCTCTCCCTCTCTGCTCCGCTCCGCGTCTCTCTCTCTCGCTCTGCTCCGGCTCCGGGTCTCTGTCGCTCTAGTCCGGCTCTGGGTCTCTCTCTCTCTGCTCCGGATCCAGGTCTCTCTCTCTCTGCTCCGGCTCCATATCTCTCTCTCGCGCTGCTCCTGTTCGGGGTCTCTCTCTCTCTCTGCTCCGGCTCCAGGTCTCTCTCTCTCTGCTCCGGCTCCGGGTCTCTCTCTCTCTCTGCTCCGGCTCCGGGTCTCTCTCTCTCTCTCTGCTCCGGCTCCGGGTCTCTTTCTCTCTGCTCCGGCTCTGGGTCACTCTCGCTCTGCTCCAGCTCCAGGTCTCTCTTTCTCTGCTCCGGCTCCGGGTCTCTCTCTCTCTCTCTCTCCGCTACGGCTCCGGGTCGCACTCTCGCTCTGCTCCGGTTCCTTGTCTCTCTCGCTCTGCTCTGGCTCCGGGTCTCTCTCTCTGTTCCGGCTCCGGGTCTCTCTCTCGCTCTGCTCCGGCTCCGGGTCTCTCTCTTTCTCTGCTCCGGCTCCGGGTCTCTCTCTCTCTCTGCACCGGCTCCGGGTCTCTCTCTCTCTGCTCCGGCTCCGGGTCTCTCTCTCACTCTCGCTCTGCTCCGGCTCCAAGTCTCTCTCTCTCTGCTCTGGCTCCGGGTCTCTCTCGCTCTGCTCCGGCTCCGGGTCTCTCTCTCTCTCGCTCTGCTCCGGCTCCAGGTCTCTCTCTCTCTCTGCTCCGGCTCCAGGTCTCTCTCTCTCAACTCCGGCTCCAGGTCTCTCTCTCTCTCTGCTCCGGCTCCGGGTCTCTCTCTCTCTCTGCTCCGGCTCCGGGTCTCTCTCTCTCTGCTCCGGCTCCGCATCTCTCTCGCTCTGCTCTGGCTCCGGGACACTCTTTCTCTCTGCTCCAGCTCCGGGTCTCTCTCTCGCTCTGCTCCGGCTCCGGGTCTCTCTCTCGCTCTGCTCCGGCTCCAGGTCTCTCTCTCTCTGCTCCGGCTCCGGGTCTCTCTCTCTCTCCGCCATGGCTCCGGGTTGCTCTCTCGCTCTGCTCCGGCTCCGGGTCTCTCTCTCTTTCTGCTCCGGCTGCGGGTCTCTCTCTCTCTCCGCTCCGGCTCCGGGTCGCTCTCTCGCTCTGCTCCAGTTCCGGGTCTCTCTCGCTCTGCTCTGGCTCTGGGTCTCTCTCTCTGCTCCGGCTCCGGGTCTCTCTCTCGCTCTGCTCTGGCTCTGGGTCTCTCTCTCTGCTCCGGCTCCAGGTCTCTCCCTCTCTGCTCCGCTCCGCCTCTCTCTCTCTCGCTCTGCTCCGGCTCCGGGTCTCTGTCGCTCTAGTCTGGCTCTGGGTCTCTCTCTCTCTGCTCCGGCTCCAGGTCTCTCTCTCTCTGCTCCGGCTCCATATCTCTCTCTCGCGCTGCTCCTGTTCGGGGTCTCTCTCTCTCTCTGCTCCGGCTCCAGGTCTCTCTCTCTCTGCTCCGGCTCCGGGTCTCTCTCTCTCTCTGCTCCGGCTCCGGGTCTCTCTCTCTCTCTCTGCTCCGGCTCCGGGTCTCTTTCTCTCTGCTCCGGCTCTGGGTCACTCTCGCTCTGCTCCAGCTCCAGGTCTCTCTTTCTCTGCTCCGGCTCCGGGTCTCTCTCTCTCTCTCTCTCCGCTACGGCTCCGGGTCGCACTCTCGCTCTGCTCCGGTTCCTTGTCTCTCTCGCTCTGCTCTGGCTCCGGGTCTCTCTCTCTGTTCCGGCTCCGGGTCTCTCTCTCGCTCTGCTCCGGCTCCGGGTCTCTCTCTTTCTCTGCTCCGGCTCCGGGTCTCTCTCTCTCTCTGCACCGGCTCCGGGTCTCTCTCTCTCTGCTCCGGCTCCGGGTCTCTCTCTCACTCTCGCTCTGCTCCGGCTCCAAGTCTCTCTCTCTCTGCTCTGGCTCCGGGTCTCTCTCGCTCTGCTCCGGCTCCGGGTCTCTCTCTCTCTCGCTCTGCTCCGGCTCCAGGTCTCTCTCTCTCTCTGCTCCGGCTCCAGGTCTCTCTCTCTCAACTCCGGCTCCAGGTCTCTCTCTCTCTCTGCTCCGGCTCCGGGTCTCTCTGTCTCTCTGCTCCGGCTCCGGGTCTCTCTCTCTCTGCTCCGGCTCCGCATCTCTCTCGCTCTGCTCTGGCTCCGGGACACTCTTTCTCTCTGCTCCAGCTCCGGGTCTCTCTCTCGCTCTGCTCCGGCTCCGGGTCTCTCTCTCGCTCTGCTCCGGCTCCAGGTCTCTCTCTCTCTGCTCCGGCTCCGGGTCTCTCTCTCTCTCCGCCATGGCTCCGGGTTGCTCTCTCGCTCTGCTCCGGCTCCGGGTCTCTCTCTCTTTCTGCTCCGGCTGCGGGTCTCTCTCTCTCTCCGCTCCGGCTCCGGGTCGCTCTCTCGCTCTGCTCCAGTTCCGGGTCTCTCTCGCTCTGCTCTGGCTCTGGGTCTCTCTCTCTGCTCCGGCTCCGGGTCTCTCTCTCGCTCTGCTCTGGCTCTGGGTCTCTCTCTCTGCTCCGGCTCCAGGTCTCTCCCTCTCTGCTCCGCTCCGCCTCTCTCTCTCTCGCTCTGCTCCGGCTCCGGGTCTCTGTCGCTCTAGTCTGGCTCTGGGTCTCTCTCTCTCTGCTCCGGCTCCAGGTCTCTCTCTCTCTGCTCCGGCTCCGGGTCTCTCTCTCTCTCTGCTCCGGCTCCGGGTCTCTCTCTCTCTCTCTGCTCCGGCTCCGGGTCTCCCTCTCTCTCTCTGTTCTGGCTCCGGGTCTCTCTCTCTCTGCTCCGGCTCCGGGTCTCTGTCTCGCTCTGCTCCGGCTCCGGGTCTCTCTCTCTCTGCTCCGGCTCCGGGTCTCTCTCTCTCTCCGCTATGGCTCCGAGTCGCTCTCTCGCTCTGCTCCAGCTCCAAGTATCTCTCTCTCTGCCCTGGCTCCGGGTCGCTCTCTCGCTCTGCTCCAGCTCCGGGTCTCTCCCTTTCTGCTCCGGCTCCGGGTCTCTCTCTCTCTCTGCTCCAGCTCCGGGTCTCTCTCTCGCTCTGCTCCGGTTCCGGGTCTCTCTCTTGCTCTGCTCCGGCTCCGGGTCGCTCTCTCGCTCTGCTCCGGTTCCTTGTCTCTCTCGCTCTGCTCTGGCTCCGGGTCTCTCTCTCTGTTCCGGCTCCGGGTCTCTCTCTCTGTTCCGGCTCCGGGTCTCTCTCTCGCTCTGCTCCGGCTCCGGGTCTCTCTCTTTCTCTGCTCCGGCTCCGGGTCTATTTCTCTGCTCCGGCTCCGGGTCTCTCTCTCACTCTGCACCGGCTCCGGGTCTCTCTCTCTCTGCTCCGGCTCCGGGTCTCTCTCTCGCTCTGCTCCGGCTCCGGGTCTCTCTCTTGCTCTGCTCCGGCTCCGGGTCTCTCTCTCTCTCTGCTCCGGCTCCGGGTCTCTCTCTCACTCTCGCTCTGCTCCGGCTCCAAGTCTCTCTCTCTCTGCTCTGGCTCCAGGTCTCTCTCGCTCTTCTCCGGCTCCGGGTCTCTCTCTCTCTCGCTCTGCTCCGGCTCCAGGTCTCTCTCTCTCTCTGCTCCGGCTCCAGGTCTCTCTCTCTCTGCTCCGGCTCCAGGTCTCTCTCTCTCTGCTCCGGCTCCAGGTCTCTCTCTCTCTGCTCCGGCTCCGGGTCTCTCTCTCACTCTGCTCCGACTCCGGGTCTCTCTTTCTCTGCTCCGGCTCCGCGTCTCTCTCGCTCTGCTCTGGCTCCGGGTCTCTCTCTCTCTCTGCTCCAGCTCCGGGTCTCTCTCTCGCTCTGCTCCGGATCCGGGTCTCTCTCTCTCTCTGCTCCGGCTCCGGGTCTCTGTCTCTCTCTGCTCCGGCTCCGGGTCTCTCTTTCTCTGCTCCGGCTCCGGGTCTCTCTCTCTCTCCGCTACGGCTCCGGGTCGCTCTCTCGCTCTGCTCCGGTTCCTTGTCTCTCTCGCTCTGCTCTGGCTCCGGGTCTCTCTCTCTGCTCCGGCTCCGGGTCTCTCTCTTTCTCTGCTCCGGCTCCGGGTCTCTCTCTCTCTATGCTCCGGCTCCGGGTCTCTCTCTCCCTGCTCCGGCTCCGGGTCTCTGTCTCTCTGCTCCAGCTCCAGGTCTCTCTCTCTCTGCTCCGGCTCCAGGTCTCTCTCTCTCTGCTCCGGCTCCGGGTCTCTCTGTCTCTCTGCTCCGGCTCCGGGTCTCTCTCTCTCTGCTCCGGCTCCGCGTCTCTCTCGCTCTGCTCTGGCTCCGGGACTCTCTTTCTCTCTGCTCCAGCTCCGGGTCTCTCTCTCGCTCTGCTCCGGCTCCGGGTCTCTCTCTCGCTCTGCTCCGGCTCCAGGTCTCTGTTTCTCTGCTCCGGCTCCGGGTCTCTCTCTCTCTCCGCTACGGCTCAGGGTTGCTCTCTCGCTCTGCTCCGGCTCCGGGTATCTCTCTCTTTCTGCTCCGGGCTGCGGGTCTCTCTCTCTCTCCGCTATGGCTCCGGGTCGCTCTCTCGCTCTGCTCCGGCTCCGGGTCTCTCTCTCTCGCTCTGCTCCAGCTCCGGGTCTCTACCTCTCTGCTCCGGCTCCGGGTCGTTCTCTCGCTCTGCTCTAGCTCCGGGTCTCTCCCTCTCGCTCTCTCTTTCTGCTCCGGCTCCGGGTCTCTCTCTCGCTCTGCTCCGGCTCCGGGTCTCTCTCTCTCTCTGCTCCGGCTCCGGGTCTCTCTCTCTCTGCTCCGGCTCAGGGTCTCTCTCTCACTCTCGCTCTGCTCCGGCTCCAAGTTTCTCTCTCTCTGCTCTGGCTCCGGGTCTCTCTCGCTCTGCTCCGGCTCCGGGTCTCTCTCTCTCTCTCGCTCTGCTCCGGCTCCAGGTCTCGCTCTCTCTCTGCTCCGGCTCCGGGTCTCTCTCTCCCTGCTCCGGCTCCAGGTCACTCTCTCTCTCTCTGCTCTGGCTCTGGGTCTCTCTCTCTCTCTGCTCCGGCTCCAGGTCTCTCTCTCTCTGCTCCGGCTCCGGGTCTCTCTCTCTCTCTGCTCCGGCTCCGGGTCTCTCTCTCTCTCTCTGCTCCGGCTCCGGGTCTCCCTCTCTCTCTCTGTTCTGGCTCCGGGTCTCTCTCTTTCTGCTCCGGCTCCGGGTCTCTGTCTCGCTCTGCTCCGGCTCCAGGTCTCTCTCTCTCTGCTCCGGCTCCGGGTCTCTCTCTCTCTCCGCTATGGCTCCGAGTCGCTCTCTCGCTCTGCTCCAGCTCCAAGTATCTCTCTCTCTGCCCTGGCTCCGGGTCGCTCTCTCGCTCTGTTCTAGCTCCGGGTCTCTCCCTTTCTGCTCCGGCTCCGGGTCTCTCTCTCTCTCTGCTCCAGCTCCGGTTCTCTCTCTCGCTCTGCTCCGGTTCCGGGTCTCTCTCTTGCTCTGCTCCGGCTCCGGGTCGCTCTCTCGCTCTGCTCCGGTTCCTTGTCTCTCTCGCTCTGCTCTGGCTCCGGGTCTCGCTCTCTGTTCCGGCTCCGGGTCTCTCTCTCGTTCTGCTCCGGCTCCGGGTCTCTCTCTTTCTCTGCTCCGGATCCGGGTCTCTCTCTCTCTCTGCACCGGCTCCGGGTCTCTCTCTCTCTACTCCGGCTCCGGGTCTCTCTCTCGCTCTGCTCCGGCTCCGGGTCTCTCTCTCTCTCTGCTCCGGCTCCAGGTCTCTCTCTCTCTGCTCCGGCTCCAGGTCTCTCCCTCTCTGCTCCGCTCCGCGTCTCTCTCTCTCGCTCTGCTCCGGCTCCGGGTCTCTGTCGCTCTAGTCCGGCTCTGGGTCTCTCTCTCTCTGCTCCGGATCCAGGTCTCTCTCTCTCTGCTCCGGCTCCATATCTCTCTCTCGCGCTGCTCCTGTTCGGGGTCTCTCTCTCGCTCTGCTCTGGCTCCGGGTCTCTCTCTCTGCTCCGGCTCCGGGTCTCTCTCTCGCTCTGCTCCGGCTCCGGGTCTCTCTCTTGCTCTGCTCCGGCTCCGGGTCTCTCTCTCCCTGCTCCGGCTCCAGGTCACTCTCTCTCTCTCTGCTCTGGCTCTGGGTCTCTCTCTCTCTCTGCTCCGGCTCCAGGTCTCTCTCTCTCTGCTCCGGCTCCGGGTCTCTCTCTCTCTCTCTGCTCCGGCTCCGGGTCTCTCTCTCTCTCTCTGCTCCGGCTCCGGGTCTCCCTCTCTCTCTCTGTTCTGGCTCCGGGTCTCTCTCTCTCTGCTCCGGCTCCGGGTCTCTGTCTCGCTCTGCTCCGGCTCCGGGTCTCTCTCTCTCTGCTCCGGCTCCGGGTCTCTCTCTCTCTCCGCTATGGCTCCGAGTCGCTCTCTCGCTCTGCTCCAGCTCCAAGTATCTCTCTCTCTGCCCTGGCTCCGGGTCGCTCTCTCGCTCTGCTCCAGCTCCGGGTCTCTCCCTTTCTGCTCCGGCTCCGGGTCTCTCTCTCTCTCTGCTCCAGCTCCGGGTCTCTCTCTCGCTCTGCTCCGGTTCCGGGTCTCTCTCTTGCTCTGCTCCGGCTCCGGGTCGCTCTCTCGCTCTGCTCCGGTTCCTTGTCTCTCTCGCTCTGCTCTGGCTCCGGGTCTCTCTCTCTGTTCCGGCTCCGGGTCTCTCTCTTTCTCTGCTCCGGCTCCGGGTCTCTCTCTCACTCTGCTCTGGCTCCGGGTCTCTCTCTCTGTTCCGGCTCCGGGTCTCTCTCTCGCTCTGCTCGAGCTCCGGGTCTCTCTCTTTCTCTGCTCCGGCTCCGGGTCTCTCTCTCTCACTGCACCGGCTCCGGGTCTCTCTCTCTCTGCTCCGGCTCCGGGTCTCTCTCTCACTCTCGCTCTGCTCCGGCTCCAAGTCTCTCTCTCTCTGCTCTGGCTCCGGGTCTCTCTCGCTCTGCTCCGGCTCCGGGTCTCTCTCTCTCTCGCTCTGCTCCGGCTCCAGGTCTCTCTCTCTCTCTGCTCCAGCTCCGGTTCTCTCTCTCGCTCTGCTCCGGTTCCGGGTCTCTCTCTTGCTCTGCTCCGGCTCCGGGTCGCTCTCTCGCTCTGCTCCGGTTCCTTGTCTCTCTCGCTCTGCTCTGGCTCCGGGTCTCGCTCTCTGTTCCGGCTCCGGGTCTCTCTCTCGTTCTGCTCCGGCTCCGGGTCTCTCTCTTTCTCTGCTCCGGATCCGGGTCTCTCTCTCTCTCTGCACCGGCTCCGGGTCTCTCTCTCTCTGCTCCGGCTCCGGGTCTCTCTCTCGCTCTGCTCCGGCTCCGGGTCTCTCTCTCTCTCTGCTCCGGCTCCAGGTCTCTCTCTCTCTGCTCCGGCTCCAGGTCTCTCCCTCTCTGCTCCGCTCCGCGTCTCTCTCTCTCGCTCTGCTCCGGCTCCGGGTCTCTGTCGCTCTAGTCCGGCTCTGGGTCTCTCTCTCTCTGCTCCGGATCCAGGTCTCTCTCTCTCTGCTCCGGCTCCATATCTCTCTCTCGCGCTGCTCCTGTTCGGGGTCTCTCTCTCGCTCTGCTCTTGCTCCGGGTCTCTCTCTCTGCTCCGGCTCCGGGTCTCTCTCTCGCTCTGCTCCGGCTCCGGGTCTCTCTCTTGCTCTGCTCCGGCTCCGGGTCTCTCTCTCCCTGCTCCGGCTCCAGGTCACTCTCTCTCTCTCTGCTCTGGCTCTGGGTCTCTCTCTCTCTCTGCTCCGGCTCCAGGTCTCTCTCTCTCTGCTCCGGCTCCGGGTCTCTCTCTCTCTCTCTGCTCCGGCTCCGGGTCTCTCTCTCTCTCTCTGCTCCGGCTCCGGGTCTCCCTCTCTCTCTCTGTTCTGGCTCCGGGTCTCTCTCTCTCTGCTCCGGCTCCGGGTCTCTGTCTCGCTCTGCTCCGGCTCCGGGTCTCTCTCTCTCTGCTCCGGCTCCGGGTCTCTCTCTCTCTCCGCTATGGCTCCGAGTCGCTCTCTCGCTCTGCTCCAGCTCCAAGTATCTCTCTCTCTGCCCTGGCTCCGGGTCGCTCTCTCGCTCTGCTCCAGCTCCGGGTCTCTCCCTTTCTGCTCCGGCTCCGGGTCTCTCTCTCTCTCTGCTCCAGCTCCGGGTCTCTCTCTCGCTCTGCTCCGGTTCCGGGTCTCTCTCTTGCTCTGCTCCGGCTCCGGGTCGCTCTCTCGCTCTGCTCCGGTTCCTTGTCTCTCTCGCTCTGCTCTGGCTCCGGGTCTCTCTCTCTGTTCCGGCTCCGGGTCTCTCTCTTTCTCTGCTCCGGCTCCGGGTCTCTCTCTCACTCTGCTCTGGCTCCGGGTCTCTCTCTCTGTTCCGGATCCGGGTCTCTCTCTCGCTCTGCTCGAGCTCCGGGTCTCTCTCTTTCTCTGCTCCGGCTCCGGGTCTCTCTCTCTCTCTGCACCGGCTCCGGGTCTCTCTCTCTCTGCTCCGGCTCCGGGTCTCTCTCTCACTCTCGCTCTGCTCCGGCTCCAAGTCTCTCTCTCTCTGCTCTGGCTCCGGGTCTCTCTCTCTCTGCTCTGGCTCCGGGTCTCTCTCGCTCTGCTCCGGCTCCGGGTCTCTCTCTCTCTCGCTCTGCTCCGGCTCCAGGTCTCTCTCTCTCTCTGCTCTGGCTCCAGGTCTCTCTCTCTCTGCTCCGGCTCCAGGTCTCTCTCTCTCTCTGCTCCGGCTCCGGGTCTCTCTGTCTCTCTGCTCCGGCTCCGGGTCTCTCTCTCTCTGCTCCGGCTCCGCATCTCTCTCGCTCTGCTCTGGCTCCGGTACACTCTTTCTCTCTGCTCCAGCTCTGGGTCTCTCTCTCGCTCTGCTCCGGCTCCGGGTCTCTCTCTCGCTCTGCTCCGGCTCCAGGTCTCTCTCTCTCTGCTCCGGCTCCGGGTCTCTCTCTCTCTCCGCTACGGCTCCGGGTTGCTCTCTCGCTCTGCTCCGGCTCCGGGTCTCTCTCTCTTTCTGCTCCGGCTGCGGGTCTCTCTCTCTCTCCGCTACGGCTCCGGGTCGCTCTCTCGCTCTGCTCCAGTTCCGGGTCTCTCTCGCACTGCTCTGGCTCTGGGTCTCTCTCTCTGCTCCGGCTCCGGGTCTCTCTCTCGCTCTGCTCCGGCTCCGGGTCTCTCTCTTGCTCTGCTCCGGCTCCGGGTCTCTCTCTTGCTCTGCTCCGGCTCCGGGTCTCTCTCTCTCTCTGCTCCGGCTCCGGGTCTCTCACTCTCCGCTACGGCTCCGGGTCTCTCTCTCTCTCTGCTCCGGTTCCGGGTCTCTCTCGCTCTCGATATGCTCCGGCTCCGGGTCCCTCTCTCTCTATCTCTGCTCCGGCTCCAGGTCTCTCTCTCTCTATCTCTGCTCCGGCTCCAGATCTCGCTCTCTCTGCTCCGGCTCCAGGTCTCCCTCTCTCTGCTCCGGCTCCAGGTCTCTCTCTCTCTGCTCCGGCTCCGGGTCTCTCTCCCTCTCTGCTCCGGCTCCGCGTCTCTCTCACTCTCGCTCTGCTCCGGCTCCAGGTCTCTCTCTCTCTGCTCCGGCTCCAGGTCTCTCCCTCTCTGCTCCGCTCCGCGTCTCTCTCTCTCGCTCTGCTCCGGCTCCGGGTCTCTGTCGCTCTAGTCCGGCTCTGGGTCTCTCTCTCTCTGCTCCGGATCCAGGTCTCTCTCTCTCTGCTCCGGCTCCATATCTCTCTCTCGCGCTGCTCCTGTTCGGGGTCTCTCTCTCTCTCTGCTCCGGCTCCAGGTCTCTCTCTCTCTGCTCCGGCTCCGGGTCTCTCTCTCTCTCTGCTCCGGCTCCGGGTCTCTCTCTCTCTCTCTGCTCCGGCTCCGGGTCTCTTTCTCTCTGCTCCGGCTCTGGGTCACTCTCGCTCTGCTCCAGCTCCAGGTCTCTCTTTCTCTGCTCCGGCTCCGGGTCTCTCTCTCTCTCTCTCTCCGCTACGGCTCCGGGTCGCTCACTCGCTCTGCTCCGGTTCCTTGTCTCTCTCGCTCTGCTCTGGCTCCGGGTCTCTCTCTCTGTTCCGGCTCCGGGTCTCTCTCTCGCTCTGCTCCGGCTCCGGGTCTCTCTCTTTCTCTGCTCCGGCTCCGGGTCTCTCTCTCTCTCTGCACCGGCTCCGGGTCTCTCTCTCTCTGCTCCGGCTCCGGGTCTCTCTCTCACTCTCGCTCTGCTCCGGCTCCAAGTCTCTCTCTCTCTGCTCTGGCTCCGGGTCTCTCTCGCTCTGCTCCGGCTCCGGGTCTCTCTCTCTCTCGCTCTGCTCCGGCTCCAGGTCTCTCTCTCTCTCTGCTCCGGCTCCAGGTCTCTCTCTCTCAACTCCGGCTCCAGGTCTCTCTCTCTCTCTGCTCCGGCTCCGGGTCTCTCTGTCTCTCTGCTCCGGCTCCGGGTCTCTCTCTCTCTGCTCCGGCTCCGCATCTCTCTCGCTCTGCTCTGGCTCCGGGACACTCTTTCTCTCTGCTCCAGCTCCGGGTCTCTCTCTCGCTCTGCTCCGGCTCCGGGTCTCTCTCTCGCTCTGCTCCGGCTCCGGGTCTCTCTCTTGCTCTGCTCCGGCTCCGGGTCTCTCTCTTGCTCTGCTCCGGCTCCGGGTCTCTCTCTCTCTCTGCTCCGGCTCCGGGTCTCTCACTCTCCGCTACGGCTCCGGGTCTCTCTCTCTCTCTGCTCCGGTTCCGGGTCTCTCTCGCTCTCGATCTGCTCCGGCTCCGGGTCCCTCTCTCTCTATCTCTGCTCCGGCTCCAGGTCTCTCTCTCTCTATCTCTGCTCCGGCTCCAGATCTCGCTCTCTCTGCTCCGGCTCCAGGTCTCCCTCTCTCTGCTCCGGCTCCAGGTCTCTCTCTCTCTGCTCCGGCTCCGGGTCTCTCTCCCTCTCTGCTCCGGCTCCGCGTCTCTCTCACTCTCGCTCTGCTCCGGCTCCAGGTCTCTCTCTCTCTGCTCCGGCTCCAGGTCTCTCCCTCTCTGCTCCGCTCCGCGTCTCTCTCTCTCGCTCTGCTCCGGCTCCGGGTCTCTGTCGCTCTAGTCCGGCTCTGGGTCTCTCTCTCTCTGCTCCGGATCCAGGTCTCTCTCTCTCTGCTCCGGCTCCATATCTCTCTCTCGCGCTGCTCCTGTTCGGGGTCTCTCTCTCTCTCTGCTCCGGCTCCAGGTCTCTCTCTCTCTGCTCCGGCTCCGGGTCTCTCTCTCTCTCTGCTCCGGCTCCGGGTCTCTCTCTCTCTCTCTGCTCCGGCTCCGGGTCTCTTTCTCTCTGCTCCGGCTCTGGGTCACTCTCGCTCTGCTCCAGCTCCAGGTCTCTCTTTCTCTGCTCTGGCTCCGGGTCTCTCTCTCTCTCTCTCTCCGCTACGGCTCCGGGTCGCTCTCTCGCTCTGCTCCGGTTCCTTGTCTCTCTCGCTCTGCTCTGGCTCCGGGTCTCTCTCTCTGTTCCGGCTCCGGGTCTCTCTCTCGCTCTGCTCCGGCTCCGGGTCTCTCTCTTTCTCTGCTCCGGCTCCGGGTCTCTCTCTCTCTCTGCACCGGCTCCGGGTCTCTCTCTCTCTGCTCCGGCTCCGGGTCTCTCTCTCACTCTCGCTCTGCTCCGGCTCCAAGTCTCTCTCTCTCTGCTCTGGCTCCGGGTCTCTCTCGCTCTGCTCCGGCTCCGGGTCTCTCTCTCTCTCGCTCTGCTCCGGCTCCAGGTCTCTCTCTCTCTCTGCTCCGGCTCCAGGTCTCTCTCTCTCAACTCCGGCTCCAGGTCTCTCTCTCTCTCTGCTCCGGCTCCGGGTCTCTCTCGCTCTGCTCCGGCTCCGGGTCTCTCTCTCGCTCTGCTCCGGCTCCAGGTCTCTCTCTCTCTGCTCCGGCTCCGGGTCTCTCTCTCTCTCCGCCATGGCTCCGGGTTGCTCTCTCGCTCTGCTCCGGCTCCGGGTCTCTCTCTCTCTTTCTGCTCCGGCTGCGGGTCTCTCTCTCTCTCCGCTCCGGCTCCGGGTCGCTCTCTCGCTCTGCTCCAGTTCCGTGTCTCTCTCGCTCTGCTCTGGCTCTGGGTCTCTCTCTCTGCTCCGGCTCCGGGTCTCTCTCTCGCTCTGCTCTGGCTCTGGGTCTCTCTCTCTGCTCCGGCTCCAGGTCTCTCCCTCTCTGCTCCGCTCCGCCTCTCTCTCTCTCGCTCTGCTCCGGCTCCGGGTCTCTGTCGCTCTAGTCTGGCTCTGGGTCTCTCTCTCTCTGCTCCGGCTCCAGGTCTCTCTCTCTCTGCTCCGGCTCCGGGTCTCTCTCTCTCTCTGCTCCGGCTCCGGGTCTCTCTCTCTCTCTCTGCTCCGGCTCCGGGTCTCCCTCTCTCTCTCTGTTCTGGCTCCGGGTCTCTCTCTCTCTGCTCCGGCTCCGGGTCTCTGTCTCGCTCTGCTCCGGCTCCGGGTCTCTCTCTCTCTGCTCCGGCTCCGGGTCTCTCTCTCTCTCCGCTATGGCTCCGAGTCGCTCTCTCGCTCTGCTCCAGCTCCAAGTATCTCTCTCTCTGCCCTGGCTCCGGGTCGCTCTCTCGCTCTGCTCCAGCTCCGGGTCTCTCCCTTTCTGCTCCGGCTCCGGGTCTCTCTCTCTCTCTGCTCCAGCTCCGGGTCTCTCTCTCGCTCTGCTCCGGTTCCGGGTCTCTCTCTTGCTCTGCTCCGGCTCCGGGTCGCTCTCTCGCTCTGCTCCGGTTCCTTGTCTCTCTCGCTCTGCTCTGGCTCCGGGTCTCTCTCTCTGTTCCGGCTCCGGGTCTCTCTCTCGCTCTGCTCCGGCTCCGGGTCTCTCTCTTTCTCTGCTCCGGCTCCGGGTCTCTTTCTCTGCTCCGGCTCCGGGTCTCTCTCTCACTCTGCACCGGCTCCGGGTCTCTCTCTCTCTGCTCCGGCTCCGGGTCTCTCTCTCGCTCTGCTCCGGCTCCGGGTCTCTCTCTTGCTCTGCTCCGGCTCCGGGTCTCTCTCTCTCTCTGCTCCGGCTCCGGGTCTCTCTCTCACTCTCGCTCTGCTCCGGCTCCAAGTCTCTCTCTCTCTGCTCTGGCTCCAGGTCTCTCTCGCTCTTCTCCGGCTCCGGCTCCAGGTCTCTCTCTCGCTCTGCTCCGGCTCCAGGTCTCTCTCTCTCTCTGCTCCGGCTCCAGGTCTCTCTCTCTCTGCTCCGGCTCCAGGTCTCTCTCTCTCTGCTCCGGCTCCAGGTCTCTCTCTCTCTGCTCCGGCTCCGGGTCTCTCTCTCACTCTGCTCCGACTCCGGGTCTCTCTTTCTCTGCTCCGGCTCCGCGTCTCTCTCGCTCTGCTCTGGCTCCGGGTCTCTCTCTCTCTCTGCTCCGGATCCGGGTCTCTCTCTCTCTCTGCTCCGGCTCCGGGTCTCTGTCTCTCTCTGCTCCGGCTCCGGGTCTCTTTCTCTCTGCTCCGGATCCGGGTCACTCTCGCTCTGCTCCAGCTCCAGGTCTCTCTTTCTCTGCTCCGGCTCCGGGTCTCTCTCTCTCTCCGCTACGGCTCCGGGTCGCTCTCTCGCTCTGCTCCGGTTCCTTGTCTCTCTCGCTCTGCTTTGGCTCCGGGTCTCTCTCTCTGCTCCGGCTCCGGGTCTCTCTCTTTCTCTGCTCCGGCTCCGGGTCTCTCTCTCTCTATGCTCCGGCTCCGGGTCTCTCTCTCCCTGCTCCGGCTCCGGGTCTCTGTCTCTCTGCTCCAGCTCCAGGTCTCTCTCTCTCTGCTCCGGCTCCAGGTCTCTCTCTCTCTGCTCCGGCTCCGGGTCTCTCTGTCTCTCTGCTCCGGCTCCGGGTCTCTCTCTCTCTGCTCCGGCTCCGCGTCTCTCTCGCTCTGCTCTGGCTCCGGGACTCTCTTTCTCTCTGCTCCAGCTCCGGGTCTCTCTCTCGCTCTGCTCCGGCTCCGGGTCTCTCTCTCGCTCTGCTCCGGCTCCAGGTCTCTGTTTCTCTGCTCCGGCTCCGGGTCTCTCTCTCTCTCCGCTACGGCTCAGGGTTGCTCTCTCGCTCTGCTCCGGCTCCGGGTATCTCTCTCTTTCTGCTCCGGGCTGCGGGTCTCTCTCTCTCTCCGCTATGGCTCCGGGTCGCTCTCTCGCTCTGCTCCGGCTCCGGGTCTCTCTCTCTCGCTCTGCTCCAGCTCCGGGTCTCTACCTCTCTGCTCCGGCTCCGGGTCGTTCTCTCGCTCTGCTCTAGCTCCGGGTCTCTCCCTCTCGCTCTCTCTTTCTGCTCCGGCTCCGGGTCTCTCTCTCGCTCTGCTCCGGCTCCGGGTCTCTCTCTCTCTCTGCTCCGGCTCCGGGTCTCTCTCTCTCTGCTCCGGCTCAGGGTCTCTCTCTCACTCTCGCTCTGCTCCGGCTCCAAGTTTCTCTCTCTCTGCTCTGGCTCCGGGTCTCTCTCGCTCTGCTCCGGCTCCGGGTCTCTCTCTCTCTCTCGCTCTGCTCCGGCTCCAGGTCTCGCTCTCTCTCTGCTCCGGCTCCGGGTCTCTCTCTCCCTGCTCCGGCTCCAGGTCACTCTCTCTCTCTCTGCTCTGGCTCTGGGTCTCTCTCTCTCTCTGCTCCGGCTCCAGGTCTCTCTCTCTCTGCTCCGGCTCCGGGTCTCTCTCTCTCTCTGCTCCGGCTCCGGGTCTCTCTCTCTCTCTCTGCTCCGGCTCCGGGTCTCCCTCTCTCTCTCTGTTCTGGCTCCGGGTCTCTCTCTTTCTGCTCCGGCTCCGGGTCTCTGTCTCGCTCTGCTCCGGCTCCAGGTCTCTCTCTCTCTGCTCCGGCTCCGGGTCTCTCTCTCTCTCCGCTATGGCTCCGAGTCGCTCTCTCGCTCTGCTCCAGCTCCAAGTATCTCTCTCTCTGCCCTGGCTCCGGGTCGCTCTCTCGCTCTGTTCTAGCTCCGGGTCTCTCCCTTTCTGCTCCGGCTCCGGGTCTCTCTCTCTCTCTGCTCCAGCTCCGGTTCTCTCTCTCGCTCTGCTCCGGTTCCGGGTCTCTCTCTTGCTCTGCTCCGGCTCCGGGTCGCTCTCTCGCTCTGCTCCGGTTCCTTGTCTCTCTCGCTCTGCTCTGGCTCCGGGTCTCGCTCTCTGTTCCGGCTCCGGGTCTCTCTCTCGTTCTGCTCCGGCTCCGGGTCTCTCTCTTTCTCTGCTCCGGATCCGGGTCTCTCTCTCTCTCTGCACCGGCTCCGGGTCTCTCTCTCTCTACTCCGGCTCCGGGTCTCTCTCTCGCTCTGCTCCGGCTCCGGGTCTCTCTCTCTCTCTGCTCCGGCTCCAGGTCTCTCTCTCTCTGCTCCGGCTCCAGGTCTCTCCCTCTCTGCTCCGCTCCGCGTCTCTCTCTCTCGCTCTGCTCCGGCTCCGGGTCTCTGTCGCTCTAGTCCGGCTCTGGGTCTCTCTCTCTCTGCTCCGGATCCAGGTCTCTCTCTCTCTGCTCCGGCTCCATATCTCTCTCTCGCGCTGCTCCTGTTCGGGGTCTCTCTCTCGCTCTGCTCTGGCTCCGGGTCTCTCTCTCTGCTCCGGCTCCGGGTCTCTCTCTCGCTCTGCTCCGGCTCCGGGTCTCTCTCTTGCTCTGCTCCGGCTCCGGGTCTCTCTCTCCCTGCTCCGGCTCCAGGTCACTCTCTCTCTCTCTGCTCTGGCTCTGGGTCTCTCTCTCTCTCTGCTCCGGCTCCAGGTCTCTCTCTCTCTGCTCCGGCTCCGGGTCTCTCTCTCTCTCTCTGCTCCGGCTCCGGGTCTCTCTCTCTCTCTCTGCTCCGGCTCCGGGTCTCCCTCTCTCTCTCTGTTCTGGCTCCGGGTCTCTCTCTCTCTGCTCCGGCTCCGGGTCTCTGTCTCGCTCTGCTCCGGCTCCGGGTCTCTCTCTCTCTGCTCCGGCTCCGGGTCTCTCTCTCTCTCCGCTATGGCTCCGAGTCGCTCTCTCGCTCTGCTCCAGCTCCAAGTATCTCTCTCTCTGCCCTGGCTCCGGGTCGCTCTCTCGCTCTGCTCCAGCTCCGGGTCTCTCCCTTTCTGCTCCGGCTCCAGGTCTCGCTCTCTCTCTGCTCCGGCTCCGGGTCTCTCTCTCCCTGCTCCGGCTCCAGGTCACTCTCTCTCTCTCTGCTCTGGCTCTGGGTCTCTCTCTCTCTCTGCTCCGGCTCCAGGTCTCTCTCTCTCTGCTCCGGCTCCGGGTCTCTCTCTCTCTCTCTGCTCCGGCTCCGGGTCTCTCTCTCTCTCTCTGCTCCGGCTCCGGGTCTCCCTCTCTCTCTCTGTTCTGGCTCCGGGTCTCTCTCTCTCTGCTCCGGCTCCGGGTCTCTGTCTCGCTCTGCTCCGGCTCCGGGTCTCTCTCTCTCTGCTCCGGCTCCGGGTCTCTCTCTCTCTACGCTATGGCTCCGAGTCGCTCTCTCGCTCTGCTCCAGCTCCAAGTATCTCTCTCTCTGCCCTGGCTCCGGGTCGCTCTCTCGCTCTGCTCCAGCTCCGGGTCTCTCCCTTTCTGCTCCGGCTCCGGGTCTCTCTCTCTCTCTGCTCCAGCTCCGGGTCTCTCTCTCGCTCTGCTCCGGTTCCGGGTCTCTCTCTTGCTCTGCTCCGGCTCCGGGTCGCTCTCTCGCTCTGCTCCGGTTCCTTGTCTCTCTCGCTCTGCTCTGGCTCCGGGTCTCTCTCTCTGTTCCGGCTCCGGGTCTCTCTCTTTCTCTGCTCCGGCTCCGGGTCTCTCTCTCACTCTGCACCGGCTCCGGGTCTCTCTCTCTCTGCTCCAGCTCCGGGTCTCTCTCTCGCTCTGCTCCGGCTCCGGGTCTCTCTCTTGCTCTGCTCCGGCTCCGGGTCTCTCTCTCTCTCTGCTCCGGCTCCGGGTCTCTCTCTCTCTGCTCCGGCTCCGGGTCTCTCTCTCACTCTCGCTCTGCTCCGGCTCCAAGTCTCTCTCTCTCTGCTCTGGCTCCAGGTCTCTCTCGCTCTTCTCCGGCTCCGGGTCTCTCTCTCTCTCGCTCTGCTCCGGCTCCAGGTCTCTCTCTCTCTCTGCTCCGGCTCCAGGTCTCTCTCTCTCTGCTCCGGCTCCAGGTCTCTCTCTCTCTGCTCCGGCTCCGGGTCTCTCTCTCACTCTGCTCCGACTCCGGGTCTCTCTTTCTCTGCTCCGGCTCCGCGTCTCTCTCGCTCTGCTCTGGCTCCGGGTCTCTCTCTCTCTCTGCTCCAGCTCCGGGTCTCTCTCTCGCTCTGCTCCGGATCCGGGTCTCTCTCTCTCTCTGCTCCGGCTCCGGGTCTCTGTCTCTCTCTGCTCCGGCTCCGGGTCTCTTTCTCTCGGCTCCGGCTCCGGGTCACTCTCGCTCTGCTCCAGCTCCAGGTCTCTCTTTCTCTGCTCCGGCTCCGGGTCTCTCTCTCTCTCCGCTACGGCTCCGGGTCGCTCTCTCGCTCTGCTCCGGTTCCTTGTCTCTCTCGCTCTGCTCTGGCTCCGGGTCTCTCTCTCTGCTCCGGCTCCGGGTCTCTCTCTTTCTCTGCTCCGGCTCCGGGTCTCTCTCTCTCTATGCTACGGCTCCGGATCTCTCTCTCCCTGCTCCGGCTCCGGGTCTCTCTCTCACTCTCGCTCTGCTCCGGCTCCAAGTCTCTCTCTCTCTGCTCTGGCTCCGGGTCTCTCTCGCTCTGCTCCGGCTCCGGGTCTCTCTCTCTCTCGCTCTGCTCCGGCTCCAGGTCTCTGTCTCTCTGCTCCAGCTCCAGGTCTCTCTCTCTCTGCTCCGGCTCCAGGTCTCTCTCTCTCTGCTCCGGCTCCGGGTCTCTCTGTCTCTCTGCTCCGGCTCCGGGTCTCTCTCTCTCTGCTCCGGCTCCGCGTCTCTCTCGCTCTGCTCTGGCTCCGGGACTCTCTTTCTCTCTGCTCCAGCTCCGGGTCTCTCTCTCGCTCTGCTCCGGCTCCGGGTCTCTCTCTCGCTCTGCTCCGGCTCCAGGTCTCTGTTTCTCTGCTCCGGCTCCGGGTCTCTCTCTCTCTCCGCTACGGCTCAGGGTTGCTCTCTCGCTCTGCTCCGGCTCCGGGTATCTCTCTCTTTCTGCTCCGGCTGCGGGTCTCTCTCTCTCTCCGCTATGGCTCCGGGTCGCTCTCTCGCTCTGCTCCGGCTCCGGGTCTCTCTCTCTCGCTCTGCTCCAGCTCCGGGTCTCTACCTCTCTGCTCCGGCTCCGGGTCGTTCTCTCGCTCTGCTCTAGCTCCGGGTCTCTCCCTCTCGCTCTCTCTTTCTGCTCCGGCTCCGGGTCTCTCTCTCGCTCTGCTCCGGCTCCGGGTCTCTCTCTCTCTCTGCTCCGGCTCCGGGTCTCTCTCTCTCTGCTCCGGCTCAGGGTCTCTCTCTCACTCTCGCTCTGCTCCGGCTCCAAGTTTCTCTCTCTCTGCTCTGGCTCCGGGTCTCTCTCGCTCTGCTCCGGCTCCGGGTCTCTCTCTCTCTCTCTCGCTCTGCTCCGGCTCCAGGTCTCTCTCTCTCTCTGCTCCGGCTCCAGGTCTCTCTCTCTCTGCTCCAGCTCCAGGTCTCTCTCTCTCTCTGCTCCGGCTCCAGGTCTCTCTGTCTCTCTGCTCCGGCTCCGGGTCTCTCTCTCTCTGCTCCGGCTCCGCATCTCTCACGCTCTGCTGTGGCTCCGGGACTCTCTTTCTCTCTGCTCCAGCTCCGGGTCTCTCTCTCGCTCTGCTCTGGCTCCAGGTCTCTCTCTCTCTGCTCCGGCTCCGGGTCTCTCTCTCTCTCCGCTACGGCTCCGGGTTGCTCTCTCGCTCTGCTCCGGCTCCGGGTCTCTCTCTTTTTCTGCTCCGGCTGCGGGTCTCTCTCTGTCTCCGCTACGGCTCCGGGTCTCTCTCTCGCTCTGCTCCGGTTCCGGGTCTCTCTCGCTCTGCTCTGGCTCCGGGTCTCTCTCTCTGCTCCGGCTCCGCGTCTCTCTCTCGCTCTGCTCTGGCTCCGGGTCTCTCTCTCTGCTCCGGCTCCGGGTCTCTCTCTCGCTCCGCTACGGCTCCGAGTCGCTCTCTCGCTCTGCTCTGGCTCCGGGTCTCTCTCTCTGCTCCGGCTCCAGGTCTCTCTCTTGCTCTGCTCCGGCTCCGCGTCTCTCTCTTGCTCTGCTCCGGCTCCGGGTCTCTCTCTCTCTCTGCTCCGGCTCCGGGTCTCTCTCTCTCTGTTCCGGCTCCAGGTCTCTCTCTCTCTCTCTGCTCCGGCTCCGGGTCTCTCTCCCTCTCTGCTCCGCTCCGCATCTCTCTCTCTCGCTCTGCTCCGGCTCCGGGTCTCTGTCGCTCTAGTCCGGCTCTGGGTCTCTCTCTCTATGCTCCGGCTCCATGTCTCTCTCTCTCTCTGCTCCGGATCTCTCTCTCGCTCTGCTCCGGTTCCGGGTCTCTCTCTCTCTCTGCTCCGGCTCCAGGTCTCTCTCTCGCTCTGCTCCGGTTCCGGGTCTCTCTCACTCTGCTCTGGCTCCGGGTCTCTCTCTCTGCTCCGGCTCCGGGTCTCTCTCTCTGCTCCGGCTCCGGGTCTCTCTCTCTCTCTGTTCCGGCTCCGTGTCTCTCTCTCTCCGCTACGGCTCCGGGTCTCTCTCTCTCTCTGCTCCGGTTCCGGGTCTCTCTTGCTCTCGCTCTGCTCCGGCTCCGGGTCTCTCTCTCTCTCTCTCTGCTCCGGCTCCAGGTCTCTCTCTCTCTATCTCTGCTCCGGCTCCAGGTCTCTCTCTCTCTGCTCCGGCTCCATGTCTCCCTCTCTCTGCTTCGGCTCCAGGTCTCTCTCTCTCTGCTCCGGCTCCAGGTCTCTCTCTCTCTGCTCCGGCTCCATGTCTCCCTCTCTCTGCTTCGGCTCCAGGTCTCTCTCGCTCTGCTCCGGCTCCGGGTCGCTCTCCCTCTCTGCTCCGGCTCCGCGTCTCTCTCTCTCGCTCTGCTCCGGCTCCAGGTGTCTCTCTCTCTGCTCCGGCTCCAGGTCTCTCTCTCTCTGCTCCGGCTCCGGGTCTCTCTCCCTCTCTTCTCCGCTCCGCGTCTCTCTCTCTCTCGCTCTGCTCCGGCTCCGGGTCTCTGTCGCTCTAGTCCGGCTCTGGGTCTCTCTCTCTCTGCTCCGGCTCCAGGTCTCTCTCTCACTGCTCCGGCTCCGGATCTCTCTCTCGCTCTGCTCCGGTTCCGGGTCTCTCTCACTCTGCTCTGGCTCTGGGTCTCTCTCTCTCTGCTCCGGCTCCAGGTCTCTCTCTCACTGCTCCGGCTCCGGATCTCTCTCTCTCTCTGCTCCGGCTCCGGGTCTCTCTCTCGCTCTGTACCGGCTCCGGGTCTCTCTCTAGCTCTGCTCCGGCTCCGGGTCTCTCTCTCCCTGCTCCGACTCCAGGTCACTCTCTCTCTCTCTGCTCCGGCTCCGGGTCTCTCTCTCTCTGCTCCGGTTCCGGGTCTCTCTCTCGCTCTGCTCTGGCTCCGGGTCTCTCTCTCTGCTCCGGCTCCGGGTCTCTCTCTCGCTCTGCTCCGGTTCCGGGTCTCTCTCTCGCTCTGCTCTGGCTCCGGGTCTCTCTCTCTGCTCCGGCTCCGGGTCTCTCTCTCGCTCTGCACCGGCTCCGGGTCTCTCTCTAGCTCTGCTCCGGCTCCGGGTCTCTCTCTCTCTGCTCCGGTTCCAGGTCACTCTCTCTCTCTCTGCTCCGGCTTTGGGTCTCTCTTCCTCTCTGCTCCGGCTCCGGGTCGTTCTCTCGCTCTGCTCCGGCTCCGGGTCTCTCTCTCACTCCGCTACGGCTCCGGGTTGCTCTCTCGCTCTGCTCCAGCTCCGGAACTCTCTCTCTTTCTGCTCCGGCTCCGAGTCGCTTTCACTCTGCTCCAGCTCCGGGTCTCTCTCTCTCTGCTCCGGCTCCGGGTCTCTCTCTCTCTGCTCCGGCTCCGGGTCTCTCTCTCTGCTCCGGCTGCGTTACTCTCTCTCTCTCCGCTACTGCTCCGGGTCGCTCTCGCGCTCTGCTCCGGTTCCTTGTCTCTCTCGCTCTGCTCTGGCTCCGGGTCTCTCTCTCTGCTCCGGCTCCGGGTCTCTCTCTCGCTCTGCTCCGGCTCAGGGTCTCTCTCTTGCTCTGCTCCGGCTCCGGGACTCTCTCTCTCTCTGCTCCGTCTCCGGGTCTCTCTCTCTCTGCTCCGGCTCCGGGTCTCTCTCTCACTCTCGCTCTGCTCCGGCTCCAAGTCTCTCTCTCTCTGCTCTGGCTCCGGGTCTCTCTCGCTCTGCTCCGGCTCCGGGTCTCTCTCTCTCTCGCTCTGCTCCGGCTCCAGGTCTCTCTCTCTCTCTGCTCCGGCTCCAGGTCTCTCTCTCTCTGCTCCGGCTCCAGGTCTCTCTCTCTCTGCTCCGGCTCCGGGTCTCTCTCTCTCTCTGCTCCGGCTCCGGGTCTCTCTCTCTCTGCTCCGGCTCCGCGTCTCGCTCGCTCAGCTCTGGCTCCGGGTCTCTCTTTCTCTCTGCTCCAGCTCCGGGTCTCTCTCTCGCTCTGCTCCGGCTCCGGGTCTCTCTCTCTCTCTGTTCCGGTTCCGGGTCTCTGTCTCTCACTGCTCCGGCTCCGCGTCTCTTCCTCTCTGCTCCGGCTCCGGGTCACTCTCGCTATGCTCCAGCTCCAGGTCTCTCTCGCTCTCTGTTCCGGCTCCAGGTCTCTCTCTCCCTGCTCCGGCTCCAGGTCACTCTCTATCTCTCTGCTCCGGCTCCGGGTCTCTCTCTCTCTCTGCTCCAGCTCCGGGTCTCTCTCTCTCTCTCTGCTCCGGCTCCGGGTCTCCCTCTCTCTCTCTGTTCCGGCTCCGGGTCTCTCTCTCTCTCTCTGCTCCGGCTTCGTGTCTCTGTCTCGCTCTGCTCCGGCTCCGGGTCTCTCTCTCTCTGCTCCGGCACTGGTTCTCTCTCTCTCTCCGCTACGGCTCCGAGTCGCTCTCTCGCTCTGCTCCGGCTCCAAGTATCTCTCTCTATGCTCTGGCTCCGGTCACTCTCTCGCTCTGCTCCAGCACCGGGTCTCTCCCTCTCTGCTCCGGCTCCAGGTCTCTCTCTCTCTCTGCTCCGGCTCCGGGTCTCTCTCTCTATGCTCCGACTCCGGGTCTCCCTCGCTCTACTCCGGCTCCGGGTCTCTCTCTCTCGCTCTCTCTCTCTGCTCCGGCTCCGGGTCTCTCTCTCGCTCTGCTCCGGCTCCGGGTCTCTCTCTCGCTCTGCTCCAGCTCCGGGTCTCTCTTTCGCTCTGCTCCGGCTCCGGGACACTTTCTCTCTCCGCTCCGGCTCCGGGTCTCTCTCTCTCTGCTCCAGCTCCGGGTCTCTCTCTCTCTCTGCTCCGGCTCCGGGACTCTTTCTCTCTCCGCTCCGGTTCCGGGTCTCTCTCTCTCTCTCCTCCAGCTCCGGGTCTCTCTCTCGCTCTGCTCCGGCTCCGGGTCTCTCTCTCGCTCTGCTCCAGCTCCGGGTCTCTCTTTCGCTCTGCTCCGGCTCCGGGTCTCTCTCTCGCTCTGCTCTGGTTACGGGTCTCTCTCTCGCTCTGCTCTGGCTCCGGGTCTCTCTCTCTGCTCTGGCTCCAGGTCTCTCTCTCGCTCTGCTCCGGCTCCGCGTCTCTCTCTTGCTCTGCTCCGGCTCCGGGTCTCTCTCTCTCTCTGCTCCGGCTCCGGGTCTCTCTCTCACTCTCGCTTTGTTCTTGCTCCAAGTCTCTCTCTCTCTGCTCTGGCTCCGGGTCTCTCTCGCTCTGCTCCGGCTCCGGGTCTCTCTCTCTCTCGCTCTGCTCCGGCTCCAGGTCTCTCTCTCTCTCTGTTCCGGCTCCGGGTCTCTCTCTCTCTGCTCCGGCTCCAGGTCTCTCTCTCTCTGCTCCGGCTCCGGGTCTCTCTCTCTCTCTGCTCCGGCTCCGGGTCTCTCTCTCTCTCTCTGCTCCGGCTCCGGGTCTCCCTCTCTCTCTCTGTTCTGGCTCCGGGTCTCTCTCTCTCTGCTCCGGCTCCGGGTCTCTCTCTCTCTCTCTGCTCCGGCTCCGGGTCTCCCTCTCTCTCTCTGTTCTGGCTCCGGGTCTCTCTCTTTCTGCTCCGGCTCCGGGTCTCTGTCTCGCTCTGCTCCGGCTCCGGGTCTCTCTCTCTCTCCGCTATGGCTCCGAGTCGCTCTCTCGCTCTGCTCCAGCTCCAAGTATCTCTCTCTCTGCCCTGGCTCCGGGTCGCTCTCTCGCTCTGCTCCAGCTCCGGGTCTCTCCCTTTCTGCTCCGGCTCCGGGTCTCTCTCTCTCTCTGCTCCAGCTCCGGATCTCTCTCTCGCTCTGCTCCGGTTCCGGGTCTCTCTCTTGCTCTGCTCCGGCTCCGGGTCGCTCTCTCGCTCTGCTCCGGTTCCTTGTCTCTCTCGCTCTGCTCTGGCTCCGGGTCTCGCTCTCTGTTCCGGCTCCGGGTCTCTCTCTCGTTCTGCTCCGGCTCCGGGTCTCTCTCTTTCTCTGCTCCGGATCCGGGTCTCTCTCTCTCTCTGCACCGGCTCCGGGTCTCTCTCTCTCTGCTCCGGCTCCGGGTCTCTCTCTCGCTCTGCTCCGGCTCCGGGTCTCTCTCTCTCTCTGCTCCGGCTCCAGGTCTCTCTCTCTCTGCTCCGGCTCCAGGTCTCTCACTCTCTGCTCCGCTCCGCGTCTCTCTCTCGCTCTGCTCCGGCTCCGGGTCTCTGTCGCTCTAGTCCGGCTCTGGGTCTCTCTCTCTCTGCTCCGGATCCAGGTCTCTCTCTCTCTGCTCCGGCTCCATATCTCTCTCTCGCGCTGCTCCGGTTCCGGGTCTCTCTCTCGCTCTGCTCTGGCTCCGGGTCTCTCTCTCTGCTCCGGCTCCGGGTCTCTCTCTCGCTCTGCTCCGGCTCCGGGTCTCTCTCTTGCTCTGCTCCGGCTCCGGGTCTCTCTCTCCCTGCTCCGGCTCCAGGTCACTCTCTCTCTCTCTGCTCTGGCTCTGGGTCTCTCTCTCTCTCTGCTCCGGCTCCAGGTCTCTCTCTCTCTGCTCCGGCTCCGGGTCTCTCTCTCTCTCTGCTCCGGCTCCGGGTCTCTCTCTCTCTCTCTGCTCCGGCTCCGGGTCTCCCTCTCTCTCTCTGTTCTGGCTCCGGGTCTCTCTCTCTCTGCTCCGGCTCCGGGTCTCTGTCTCGCTCTGCTCCGGCTCCGGGTCTCTCTCTCTCTGCTCCGGCTCCGGGTCTCTCTCTCTCTCCGCTATGGCTCCGAGTCGCTCTCTCGCTCTGCTCCAGCTCCAAGTATCTCTCTCTCTGCCCTGGCTCCGGGTCGCTCTCTCGCTCTGCTCCAGCTCCGGGTCTCTCCCTTTCTGCTCCGGCTCCGGGTCTCTCTCTCTCTCTGCTCCAGCTCCGGGTCTCTCTCTCGCTCTGCTCCGGTTCCGGGTCTCTCTCTTGCTCTGCTCCGGCTCCGGGTCGCTCTCTCGCTCTGCTCCGGTTCCTTGTCTCTCTCGCTCTGCTCTGGCTCCGGGTCTCTCTCTCTGTTCCGGCTCCGGGTCTCTCTCTCGCTCTGCTCCGACTCCGGGTCTCTCTCTTTCTCTGCTCCGGCTCCGGGTCTCTCTCTCACTCTGCACCGGCTCCGGGTCTCTCTCTCTCTGCTCCGGCTCCGGGTCTCTCTCTCGCTCTGCTCCGGCTCCGGGTCTCTCTCTTGCTCTGCTCCGGCTCCGGGTCTCTCTCTCTCTCTGCTCCGGCTCCGGGTCTCTCTCTCTCTGCTCCGGCTCCGGGTCTCTCTCTCACTCTCGCTCTGCTCCGGCTCCAAGTCTCTCTCTCTCTGCTCTGGCTCCAGGTCTCTCTCGCTCTTCTCCGGCTCCGGGTCTCTCTCTCTCTCGCTCTGCTCCGGCTCCAGGTCTCTCTCTCTCTCTGCTCCGGCTCCAGGTCTCTCTCTCTCTGCTCCGGCTCCAGGTCTCTCTCTCTCTGCTCCGGCTCCGGGTCTCTCTCTCACTCTGCTCCGACTCCGGGTCTCTCTTTCTCTGCTCCGGCTCCGCGTCTCTCTCGCTCTGCTCTGGCTCCGGGTCTCTCTCTCTCTCTGCTCCAGCTCCGGGTCTCTCTCTCGCTCTGCTCCGGATCCGGGTCTCTCTCTCTCTCTGCTCCGGCTCCGGGTCTCTGTCTCTCTCTGCTCCGGCTCCGGGTCTCTTTCTCTCTGCTCCGGCTCCGGGTCACTCTCGCTCTGCTCCAGCTCCAGGTCTCTCTTTCTCTGCTCCGGCTCCGGGTCTCTCTCTCTCTCCGCTACGGCTCCGGGTCGCTCTCTCGCTCTGCTCCGGTTCCTTGTCTCTCTCGCTCTGCTCTGGCTCCGGGTCTCTCTCTCTGCTCCGGCTCCGGGTCTCTCTCTTTCTCTGCTCCGGCTCCGGGTCTCTCTCTCTCTATGCTCCGGCTCCGGGTCTCTCTCTCCCTGCTCCGGCTCCGGGTCTCTCTCTCACTCTCGCTCTGCTCCGGCTCCAAGTCTCTCTCTCTCTGCTCTGGCTCCGGGTCTCTCTCGCTCTGCTCCGGCTCCGGGTCTCTCTCTCTCTCGCTCTGCTCCAGCTCCAGGTCTCTCTCTCTCTGCTCCGGCTCCAGGTCTCTCTCTCTCTGCTCCGGCTCCGGGTCTCTCTGTCTCTCTGCTCCGGCTCCGGGTCTCTCTCTCTCTGCTCCGGCTCCGGGTCTCTCTCGCTCTGCTCTGGCTCCGGGACTCTCTTTCTCTCTGCTCCAGCTCCGGGTCTCTCTCTCGCTCTGCTCCGGCTCCGGGTCTCTCTCTCGCTCTGCTCCGGCTCCAGGTCTCTGTTTCTCTGCTCCGGCTCCGGGTCTCTCTCTCTCTCCGCTACGGCTCAGGGTTGCTCTCTCGCTCTGCTCCGGCTCCGGGTATCTCTCTCTTTCTGCTCCGGCTGCGGGTCTCTCTCTCTCTCCGCTATGGCTCCGGGTCGCTCTCTCGCTCTGCTCCGGCTCCGGGTCTCTCTCTCTCGCTCTGCTCCAGCTCCGGGTCTCTACCTCTCTGCTCCGGCTCCGGGTCGTTCTCTCGCTCTGCTCTAGCTCCGGGTCTCTCCCTCTCGCTCTCTCTTTCTGCTCCGGCTCCGGGTCTCTCTCTCGCTCTGCTCCGGCTCCGGGTCTCTCTCTCTCTGCACCGGCTCAGGGTCTCTCTCTCACTCTCGCTCTGCTCCGGCTCCAAGTTTCTCTCTCTCTGCTCTGGCTCCGGGTCTCTCTCGCTCTGCTCCGGCTCCGGGTCTCTCTCTCTCTCTCGCTCTGCTCCGGCTCCAGGTCTCTCTCTCTCTCTGCTCCGGCTCCAGGTCTCTCTCTCTCTGCTCCAGCTCCAGGTCTCTCTCTCTCTCTGCTCCGGCTCCGGGTCTCTCTGTCTCTCTGCTCCGGCTCCGGGTCTCTCTCTCTCTGCTCCGGCTCCGCATCTCTCACGCTCTGCTCTGGCTCCGGGACTCTCTTTCTCTCTGCTCCAGCTCCGGGTCTCTCTCTCGCTCTGCTCTGGCTCCAGGTCTCTCTCTCTCTGCTCCGGCTCCGGGTCTCTCTCACTCTCCGCTACGGCTCCGGGTTGCTCTCTCGCTCTGCTCCGGCTCCGGGTCTCTCTCTCTCTGCTCCGGCTCCGCATCTCTCTCGCTCTGCTCCGGCTCCAGGTCTCTCTCTCGCTCTGCTCCGGCTCCGCGTCTCTCTCTTGCTCTGCTCCGGCTCCGGGTCTCTCTCTCTCTCTGCTCCGGCTCCGGGTCTCTCTCTCTCAGTTCCGGCTCCAGGTCTCTCTCTCTCTCTCTGCTCCGGCTCCGGGTCTCTCTCCCTCTCTGCTCCGCTCCGCATCTCACTCTCTCGCTCCGCTCCGGCTCCGGGTCTCTGTCGCTCTAGTCCGGCTCTGGGTCTCTCTCTCTATGCTCCGGCTCCATGTCTCTCTCTCTCTCTGCTCCGGATCTCTCTCTCGCTCTGCTCCGGTTCCGGGTCTCTCTCTCTCTCTGCTCCGGCTCCAGGTCTCTCTCTCGCTCTGCTCCGGTTCCGGGTCTCTCTCACTCTGCTCTGGCTCCGGGTCTCTCTCTCTGCTCCGGCTCCGGGTCTCTCTCTCTGCTCCGGCTCCGGGTCTCTCTCTCTCTCTGTTCCGGCTCCGTGTCTCTCTCTCTCCGCTACGGCTCCGGGTCTCTCTCTCTCTCTGCTCCGGTTCCGGGTCTCTCTTGCTCTCGCTCTGCTCCGGCTCCGGGTCTCTCTCTCTCTCTCTGCTCCGGCTCCAGGTCTCTCTCTCTCTATCTCTGCTCCGGCTCCAGGTCTCTCTCTCTCTCTGCTCCGGCTCCAGGTCTCTCTCTGCTCCGGCTCCATGTCTCCCTCTCTCTGCTTCGGCTCCAGGTCTCTCTCGCTCTGCTCCGGCTCCGGGTCGCTCTCCCTCTCTGCTCCGGCTCCGCGTCTCTCTCTCTCGCTCTGCTCCGGCTCCAGGTGTCTCTCTCTCTGCTCCGGCTCCAGGTCTCTCTCTCTCTGCTCCGGCTCCGGGTCTCTCTCCCTCTCTTCTCCGCTCCGCGTCTCTCTCTCTCTCGCTCTGCTCCGGCTCCGGGTCTCTGTCGCTCTAGTCCGGCTCTGGGTCTCTCTCTCTCTGCTCCGGCTCCAGGTCTCTCTCTCACTGCTCCGGCTCCGGATCTCTCTCTCGCTCTGCTCCGGTTCCGGGTCTCTCTCTCGCATGATCTGGCTCCGGGTCTCTCTCTCTGCTCCGGCTCCGGGTCTCTCTCTCGCTCTGCACCGGCTCCGGGTCTCTCTCTAGCTCTGCTCCGGCTCCGGGTCTCTCTCTCCCTGCTCCGACTCCAGGTCACTCTCTCTCTCTCTGCTCCGGCTCCGGGTCTCTCTCTCTCTGCTCCGGTTCCGGGTCTCTCTCTCGCTCTGCTCTGGCTCCGGGTCTCTCTCTCTGCTCCGGCTCCGGGTCTCTCTCTCGCTCTGCTCCGGTTCCGGGTCTCTCTCTCACTCTGCTCTGGCTCCGGGTCTCTCGCTCTGCTCCGGTTCCGGGTCTCTCTCTCACTCTGCTCTGGCTCCGGGTCTCTCTCTCTGCTCCGGCTCCGGGTCTCTCTCTCGCTCTGCTCCGGCTCCAGGTCACTCTCTCTCTCTCTGCTCCGGCTTTGGGTCTCTCTTCCTCTCTGCTCCGGATCCGGGTCGTTCTCTCGCTCTGCTCCGGCTCCGGGTCTCTCTCTCACTCCGCTACGGCTCCGGGTTGCTCTCTCGCTCTGCTCCAGCTCCGGAACTCTCTCTCTTTCTGCTCCGGCTCCGAGTCGCTTTCACTCTGCTCCAGCTCCGGGTCTCTCTCTCTCTGCTCCGGCTCCGGGTCTCTCTCTCTGCTCCGGCTGCGTTACTCTCTCTCTCTCCGCTACTGCTCCGGGTCGCTCTCGCGCTCTGCTCCGGTTCCTTGTCTCTCTCGCTCTGCTCTGGCTCCGGGTCTCTCTCTCTGCTCCGGCTCCGGGTCTCTCTCTCGCTCTGCTCCGGCTCCGGGTCTCTCTCTTGCTCTGCTCCGGCTCCGGGACTCTCTCTCTCTCTGCTCCGTCTCCGGGTCTCTCTCTCTCTGCTCCGGCTCCGGGTCTCTCTCTCACTCTCGCTCTGCTCCGGCTCCAAGTCTCTCTCTCTCTGCTCTGGCTCCGGGTCTCTCTCGCTCTGCTCCGGCTCCGGGTCTCTCTCTCTCTCGCTCTGCTCCGGCTCCAGGTCTCTCTCTCTCTCTGCTCCGGCTCCAGGTCTCTCTCTCTCTGCTCCGGCTCCAGGTCTCTCTCTCTCTGCTCCGGCTCCGGGTCTCTCTCTCTCTCTGCTCCGGCTCCGGGTCTCTCTCTCTCTGCTCCGGCTCCGCGTCTCGCTCGCTCAGCTCTGGCTCCGGGTCTCTCTTTCTCTCTGCTCCGGCTCCGGGTCTCTCTCTCTCTCGCTCTGCTCCGGCTCCAGGTCTCTCTCTCTCTCTGCTCCGGCTCCAGGTCTCTCTCTCTCTGCTCCGGCTCCAGGTCTCTCTCTCTCTGCTCCGGCTCCGGGTCTCTCTCTGTCTCTGCTCCGGCTCCAGGTCTCTCTCTCTCTGCTCCGGCTCCGGGTCTCTCTCTCTCTCTGCTCCGGCTCCGGGTCTCTCTCTCTCTCTGCTCCAGCTCCGGGTCTCTCTCTCTCTGCTCCGGCTCCGCGTCTCGCTCGCTCAGCTCTGGCTCCAGGTCTCTCTCTCTCTGCTCCGGCTCCGGGTCTCTCTCTTTCTCTCTGCTCCGGCTCCAGGTCTCTCTCGCTCTCTGTTCCGGCTCCAGGTCCCTCTCTCTCTCTCTCTGCTCCGGCTCCGGGTCTCTCTCTCTCTCTGCTCCGGCTGCAGGTCTCTCTCTCTCTCTCTGCTCCAGCTCCGGGTCTCTCTCTCTCTCTCTGCTCCAGCTCCAGGTCTCTCTCTCTCTCTCTCTGTTCCGGCTCCGGGTCTCTCTCTCTCTCTCTGCTCCGGCTTCGTGTCTCTGTCTCGCTCTGCTCCGGCTCCGGGTCTCTCTCTCTCTGCTCCGGCACTGGTTCTCTCTCTCTCTCCGCTACGGCTCCGAGTCGCTCTCTCGCTCTGCTCCGGCTCCAAGTATCTCTCTCTCTGCTCTGGCTCCGGTCACTCTCTCGCTCTGCTCCAGCACCGGGACTCTCCGTCTCTGCTCCGGCTCCAGGTCTCTCTCTCTCTCTGCTCCGGCTCCGGGTCTCTCTCTCTATGCTCCGACTCCGGGTCTCTCTCGCTCTACTCCGGCTCCGGGTCTCTCTCTCTCGCTCTCTCTCTCTGCTCCGGCTCCGGGTCTCTCTCTCTCTCTGCTCCAGCTCCGGGTCTCTCTTTCGCTCTGCTCCGGCTCCGGGACTCTTTCTCTCTCCGCTCCGGCTCCGGGTCTCTCTCTCTCTCTCTGCTCCAGCTCCGGGTCTCTCTCTCTCTCTGCTGCGGCTCCGGGTATCTTTCTCACTCTGCTCCGGTTCCGGGTCTCTCTCTCTCTCTGCTCCAGCTCCGGGTCTCTCTCTCGCTCTGCTCCGGCTCCGGGTCTCTCTCTCGCTCTGCTCCAGCTCCGGGTCTCTCTTTCGCTCTGCTCCGGCTCCGGGTCTCTCTCTCGCTCTGCTCTCGTTACGGGTCTCTCTCTCGCTCTGCTCTGGCTCCGGGTCTCTCTCTCTGCTCCGGCTCCAGGTCTCTCTCTCGCTCTGCTCCGGCTCCGCGTCTCTCTCTTGCTCTGCTCCGGCTCCGGGTCTCTCTCTCTCTCTGCTCCGGTTCCGGGTCTCTCTCTCTCTGCTCCGGCTCCAGGTCTCTCTCTCGCTCTGCTCCGGCTCCGCGTCTCTCTCTTGCTCTGCTCCGGCTCCGGGTCTCTCTCTCTCTCTGCTCCGGCTCCGGGTCTCTCTCTCTCTGCTCCGGCTCCAGGTCTCTCTCTCTCTCTCTGCTCCGGCTCCGGGTCTCTCTCCCTCTCTGCTCCGCTCCGCATCTCTCTGTCTCGCTCTGCTCCGGCTCCGGGTCTCTGTCGCTCTAGTCCGGCTCTGGGTCTCTCTCTCTCTGCTCCGGCTCCAGGTCTCTCTCTCTCTGCTCCGGATCTCTCTCTCGCTCTGCTCCGGTTCCGGGTCTCTCTCTCTCTCTGCTCCGGCTCTAGGTCTCTCTCTCGCTCTGCTCCGGCTCCGCGTCTCTCTCTTGCTCTGCTCCGGCTCCGGGTCTCTCTCTCTCTCTGGCTCCGGGTCTCTCTTTCTCTCTGCTCCGGTTCTGGGTCTCTCTCTCTGCTCTGGCTCCGGGTCTCTCTTTCTCTCTGCTCCAGCTCCGGGTATCTCTCTCGCTCTGCTCCGGCTCCGGGTCTCTCTCTCTCTCTGCTCCGGCTCCGGGTCTCTGTCTCTCTCTGCTCCGGGTCTCTTTCTCTCTGCTCCGGCTCCGGGTCACTCTCGCTCTGCTCCAGCTCCAGGTCTCTCTTTCTCTGCTCCGGCTCCGGGTCTCTCTCTCTCTCTCCGCTACGGCTCCGGGTCGCTCTCTCGCTCTGCTCCGGTTCCTTGTCTCTCTCGCTCTGCTCCGGCTCCGGGTCTCTCTCTCTGCTCCGGCTCCGGGTCTCTCTCTCGTTCTGCTCCGGCTCCGGGTCTCTCTCTCTCTCTGCTCCGGCTCCGGGTCTCTCTCTCTCTGCTCCGGCTCCGGGTCTCTCTCTCACTCTCGCTTTGTTCTTGCTCCAAGTCTCTCTCTCTCTGCTCCGGCTCCGGGTCTCTCTCTCTCTCTGCTCCGGTTCCGGGTCTCTCTCTCTCTGCTCCGGCTCCAGGTCTCTCTCTCGCTCTGCTCCGGTTCCTTGTCTCTCTCGCTCTGCTCCGGCTCCGGGTCTCTCTCTCTGCTCCGGCTCCGGGTCTCTCTCTCGCTCAGCTCCGGCTCCGGGTCTCTCTCTCTCTCGCTCAGCTCCGGCTCCGGGTCTCTCTCTCTCTCGCTCTGCTCCGGCTCCAGGTCTCTCTCTCTCTCTGTTCCGGCTCCAGGTCTCTCTCTCTCTGCTCCGGCTCCAGGTCTCTCTCTCTCTCCTCCGGCTCCGGGTCTTTCTGTCTCTCTGCTCCAGCTCCTGGTCTCTCTCTCTCTGCTCCGGCTCCGGGTCTCTCTCTCCCTGCTCCGGCTCCAGGTCACTCTCTATTTCTCTGCTCCGGCTCCGGGTCTCTCTCTCTCTCTCTGCTCCGGCTGCAGGTCTCTCTCTCTCTCTCTGCTCCGGCTCCGGGTCTCTGTCTCGCTCTGCTCCGGCTCCGGGTCTCTCTTTCTCTGCTCCGGCACTGGTTCTCTCTCTCTCTCCGCTACGGCTCCGAGTCGCTCTCTCGCTCTGCTCCGGCTCCAAGTATCTCTCTCTCTGCTCTGGCTCCGGTCACTCTCTCGCTCTGCTCCAGCACCGGGTCTCTCCCTCTCTGCTCCGGCTCCAGGTCTCTCTCTCTCTCTGCTCCGGCTCCGGGTCTCTCTCTCTATGCTCCGACTCCGGGTCTCTCTCGCTCTACTCCCGCTCCGGGTCTCTCTCTCTCGCTCTCTCTCTCTGCTCCGGCTCCGGGTCTCTCTCTCGCTCTGCTCCGGCTCCGGGTCTCTCTCTCTCCGCTCCGGCTCCGGGTCTCTCTCTCGCTCTGCTCCAGCTCCGGGTCTCTCTTTCGCTCTGCTCCGGCTCCGGGACTCTCTCTCTCTCCGCTCCGGCTCCGGGTCTCTCTCTCTCTCTCTGCTCCAGCTCCGGGTCTCTCTCTCTCTCTCTCTGCTCCGGCTCCGGGTATCTCTCTCACTCCGCTCCGGTTCCGGGTCTCTCTCTCGCTCTGCTCTGGTTCCGGGTCTCTCTCTCGCTCTGCTCTGGCTCCGGGTCTCTCTCTCTGCTCCGGCTCCAGGTCTCTCTCTCGCTCTGCTCCGGCTCCGCGTCTCTCTCTTGCTCTGCTCCGGCTCCGGGTCTCTCTCTCTCTCTGCTCCGGCTACGGGTCTCTCTCTCTCTGTTCCGGCTCCAGGTCTATCTCTCTCTCTCTGCTCCGGCTCCGGGTCTCTCTCCCTCTCTGCTCCGCTCCGCATCTCTCTCTCTCGCTCTGCTCCGGCTCCGGGTCTCTGTCGCTCTAGTCCGGCTCTGGGTCTCTCTCTCTCTGCTCCGGCTCCAGGTCTCTCTCTCTCTCTGCTCCGGATCTCTCTCTCGCTCTGCTCCGGTTCCGGGTCTCTCTCTCTCTCTGCTCCGGCTCCAGGTCTCTCTCTCGCTCTGCTCCGGCTCCGCGTCTCTCTCTTGCTCTGCTCCGGCTCCGGGTCTCTCTCTCTCTCTGCTCTGGCTCCGGGTCTCTCTTTCTCTCTGCTCCAGCTCCGGGTATCTCTTTCGCTCTGCTCCGGCTCCGGGTCTCTCTCTCTCTCTGCTCGGCTCCGGGTCTCTGTCTCTCTCTGCTCCGGCTCCGGGTCACTCTCGCTCTGCTCCAGCTCCAGGTCTCTCTTTCTCTGCTCCGGCTCCGGGTATCTCTCTCTCTCCGCTACGGCTCCGGGTCGCTCTCTCGCTCTGCTCCGGTTCCTTGTCTCTCTCGCTCTGCTCTGGCTCCGGGTCTCTCTCTCTGCTCCGGCTCCGGGTCTCTCTCTCGTTCTGCTCCGGCTCCGGGTCTCTCTCTCTCTCTGCTCCGGCTCCGGGACTCTCTCTCTCTGCTCCGGCTCCGGGTCTCTCTCTCACTCTCGCTTTGTTCTTGCTCCAAGTCTCTCTCTCTCTGCTCTGGCTCCGGGTCTCTCTCGCTCTGCTCCGGCTCCGGGTCTCTCTCTCTCTCACTCTGCTCCGGCTCCAGGTCTCTCTCTCTCTGCTCCGGCTCCAGGTCTCTCTCTCTCTGCTCCGGCTCCGGGTCTCTCTGTCTCTCTGCTCTGGCTCCGGGTCTCTCTCTCTCTGCTCCGGCTCCGCATCTCTCTCGCTCTGCTCTGGCTCCGGGACTCTCTTTCTCTCTGCTCCAGCTCCGGGTCTCTCTCTAGCTCTGCTCCGGCTCCGGGTCTCTCTCTCGCTCTGCTCCGGCTCCGGGTCTCTCTCTCTCTCCGCTACGGCTCCGGGTTGCTCTCTCGCTCTGCTACGGCTCCGGGTCTCTCTCGCTTTCTGCTCCGGCTGCGGGTCTCTCTCTCTCTCCGCTACGGCTCCGAGTCGCTCTCTCGCTCTGCTCCAGCTCCGGGTCTCTCCCTCTCTGCTCCGGCTCCGTGTCTCTCTCTCTCTCTGCTCCGGCTCCGGGTCTCTCTCTCTATGCTCCAACTCCGGGTCTCTCTCGCTCTACTCCGGCTCCGGGTCTCTCTCTCTCTCTGCTCCGGCTCCAGGTCTCTCTCTCTCTGCTCCGGCTCCGGGTCTCTCTCTCTCTGCTCCGGCTCCGGGTCTCTCTGTCTCTTTGCTCCGGCTCCGGGACTCTCTCTCTCTGCTCCGGCTCCGGGTCTCTCTCTCCCTGCTCCGGCTCCAGGTCACTCTCTATCTCTCTGCTCCGGCTCCAGGTCTCTCTCTCTCTGCACGGCTCCGGGTCTCTCTCTCTCTCTGTTCCGGCTCCAGGTCTCTCTCTCTCTCTCTGCTCCGGCTCCGGGTCTCCCTCTCTCTCTCTGTTCCGGCTCCGGGTCTCTCTCTCTCTCTCTGCTCCGGCTCCGGGTCTCTGTCTCGCTCTGCTCCGGTTCCGGGTCTCTCTCTCTCTGCTCTGGCTCCGGGTCTCTCTCTCTCTCCGCTACGGCTCCGAGTCGCTCTCCCGCTCTGCTCCGGCTCCAAGTATCTCTCTCTCTGCTCTGGCTCCGGGTCACTCTCTCGTTCTGCTCCAGCCCCGGGTCTCTCCCTCTCTGCTCCGGCTCCGGGTCTCTCTCTCTCACTGCTCCGGCTCCGGGTCTCTCTCTCTATGCTCCGACTCCGGGTCTCTCTCGCTCTACTCCGGCTCCGGGTCTCTCTCTCTCGCTCTCTCTCTCTGCTCCGGCTCCGGGTCTCTCTCTCTCCGCTCCGGCTCCGGGTCTCTCTCTCGCTCTGCTCCAGCTCCGGGTCTCTCTCTCTCCGCTCCAGCTCCGGGTCTCTCTTTCGCTCTGCTCCGGCTCCGGGACTCTCTCTCTCTCCGCTCCGGCTCCGGGTATCTCGCTCACTCTGCTCCGGTTCCGGGTCTCTCTCTCGCTCTGCTCTGGTTCCGGGTCTCTCTCTCGCTCTGCTCTGGCTCCGGGTCTCTCTCTCTGCTCCGGCTCCAGGTCTCTCTCTCGCTCTGCTCCAGCTCCGCATCTCTCTCTTGCTCTGCTCCGGCTCTGGGTCTCTCTCTCTCTCTGCTCCGGCTCCGGGTCTCTCTCTCTCTGCTCCGGCTCCAGGTCTCTCTCTCTCTCTCTGCTCCTGCTCCCGGTCTCTCTCCCTCTCTGCTCCGCTCCGCATCGCTCTCTCTCGCTCTGCTCCGGCTCCGGGTCTCAGTCGCTCTAGTCCGGCTCTGGGTCTCTCTCTCTCTGCTCCGGCTCCAGGTCTCTCTCTCTCTGCTCCGGACCTCTCTCTCGCTCTGCTCCGGTTCCGGGTCTCTCTCTCTCTCTGCTCCGGCTCCGGGTATCTCGCTCACTCTGCTCCGTGCTCCGCGTCTCTCTCTTGCTCGGCTCCGGCTCCGGGTCTCTCTCTCTCTCTGGCTCCGGGTCTCTCTTTCTCTCTGCTCCGGTTCCGGGTCTCTCTCTCTGCTCTGGCTCCGGGTCTCTCTTTCTGTCTGCTCCAGCTCCGGGTATCTCTTTCTCTCTGCTCCAGCTCCGGGTCTCTCTCTAGCTCTGCTCCGGCTCCGGGTCTCTCTCTCGCTCAGCTCCGGCTCCGGGTCTCTCTCTCTCTCCGCTACGGCTCCGGGTCTCTCTCTCTTTCTGCTCCGGCTGCGGGTCTCTCTCTCTCTCCGCTACGGCTCCGAGTCGCTCTCTCGCTCTGCTCCAGCTCCGGGTCTCTCCCTCTCTGCTCCGGCTCCGGGTCTCTCTCTCTCTCTCTCTGCTCCGGCTCCGGGTCTCTCTCTCTCTATGCTCCGACTCCGGGTCTCTCTCGCTCTACTCCGGCTCCGGTTCTCTCTCTCTCTCAGCTCCGGCTCCAGGTCTCTCTCTCTCTCTCTGCTCCGGCTCCGGGTCTCTCTCTCTCTCTGCTCCGGCTCCGGGTCTCTCTCTCTCTGCTCCGGCTCCGGGTCTCTCTCTCTCTGCTCCGGCTCCGGGTCTCTCTCTCACTCTCGCTTTGCTCCGGCTCCAAGTCTCTCTCTCTCTGCTCTGGCTCCGGGTCTCTCTCGCTCTGCTCCGGCTCCGGGTCTCTCTCTCTCTCACTCTGCTCCGGCTCCAGGTCTCTCTCTCTCTGCTCCGGCTCCAGGTCTCTCTCTCTCTGCTCCGGCTCCGGGTCTCTCTGTCTCTCTGCTCCGGCTCCGGGTCTCTCTCTCCTTCTGCTCCGGCTGCGGGTCTCTCTCTCTCTCCGCTACGGCTCCGGGTCACTCTCTCGCTCTGCTCCGGTTCCGGGTCTCTCTCGCTCTGCTCTGGCTCCGGGTCTCTCTCTCTGCTCCGGCTCCGGGTCTCTCTCTCGCTCTGCTCCGGCTCCGGGTCTCTCTCTTGCTCTGCTCCGGCTCCGGGTTTCTCTCGCTCTCGCTCTGCTCCGGCTCCGGGTCTGTCTCTCTCTCTCTCTGCTCCGCTCCAGGTCTCTCTCTCTCTATCTCTGCTCCGGCTCCAGGTCTCCCTCTCTCTGCTCCTGCTCCAGGTCTCACTCTCTCTGCTCCGGCTCCAGGTCTCTCTCTCTCTGCTCCGGCTCCGGGTCTATCTCTCTCTCTCTCTGCTCCGCTCCAGGTCTCTCTCTCTCTATCTCTGCTCCGGCTCCGGGTCTCTCTCGCTCTGCTCCGGCCCCAGGTCTCTCTCTCTCTGCTCCGGCTCCAGGTCTCTCTCGCTCTGCTCCGGCTCCGAGTCTCTGTCGCTCTAATCCGGGTCTGGGTCTCTCTCTCTCTGCTCCGGCTCCAGGTCTCTCTCTCTCTCTGCTCCGGCTCCGGACCTCTCTCTCGCTCTGCTCCGGTTCTGGGTCTCTCTCTCTGCTCTGGTTCCGGGTCTCTCTCTCTGCTCTGGCTCCGGGTCTCTCTCTCTGCTCCGGCTCCGGGTCTCTCTCTCTTTCTGCTCCGGCTCCAGGTCACTCTCTCTCTCTCTGCTCCGGCTCCGGGTCTCTCTCTCTTTCTGCTCCGGCTCCGGGTCTCTTTCACTCTGCTCCAGCTCCGGGTCTCTCTCTCTCTGCTCCGGCTCCACGTCTCTCTCTCTGCTCCGGCTCCGGGTCTCTCTCTCTCTGCTCCGGCTGCGGGTCTTTCTCTCTCTCCGCTACGGCTCCGGGTCGCTCTCTTTTTCTGCTCCGGATCCGGGTCTCTCTCTCGCTCCGCTCCGGCTCCGGGTCTATCTCTCTCTGCTCCGGCTCCAAGTCTCTCTCTCTCTGCTCTGGCTCCGGGTCGCTCTCTCGCTCTGCTCCGGCTCCAGGTCTCTCCCTCTCTGCTCAGGCTCCGGGTCGTTCTCTCGCTCTGCTCCGGCTCCGGGTCTCTCTCTCTCTCCGCTACGGCTCCGGGTTGCACTCTCGCTCTGCTCCGGCTCCGGAACTCTCTCTCTTTCTGCTCCGGATCCGAGTCGCTTTCACTCTGCTCCAGCTCCACGTCTCTCTCTCTGCTCCAGCTCCGGGTCTCTCTCTCGCTCTGCTCCGGATCCGGGTCTCTCTCTCTCTCTGCTGCGGCTCCGGGTCTCTGTCTCTCTCTGCTCCGGCTCCGGGTCTCTTTCTCTCTGCTCCGGCTCCGGGTCACTCTCGCTCTGCTCCAGCTCCAGGTCTCTCTTTCTCTGCTCCGGCTCCGGGTCTCTCTCTCTCTCCGCTACGGCTCCGGGTCGCTCTCTCGCTCTGCTCCGGTTCCTTGTCTCTCTCGCTCTGCTCTGGCTCCGGGTCTCTCTCTCTGCTCCGGCTCCGGGTCTCTCTCTTTCTCTGCTCCGGCTCCGGGTCTCTCTCTCTCTATGCTCCGGCTCCGGGTCTCTCTCTCCCTGCTCCGGCTCCGGGTCTCTCTCTCACTCTCGCTCTGCTCCGGCTCCAAGTCTCTCTCTCTCTGCTCTGGCTCCGGGTCTCTCTCGCTCTGCTCCGGCTCCGGGTCTCTCTCTCTCTCGCTCTGCTCCGGCTCCAGGTCTCTGTCTCTCTGCTCCAGCTCCAGGTCTCTCTCTCTCTGCTCCGGCTCCAGGTCTCTCTCTCTCTGCTCCGGCTCCGGGTCTCTCTCTCTCTGCTCCGGCTCCGCGTCTCTCTCGCTCTGCTCTGGCTCCGGGACTCTCTTTCTCTCTGCTCCAGCTCCGGGTCTCTCTCTCGCTCTGCTCCGGCTCCGGGTCTCTCTCTCGCTCTGCTCCGGCTCCAGGTCTCTGTCTCTCTGCTCCGGCTCCGGGTCTCTCTCTCTCTCCGCTACGGCTCCGGGTTGCTCTCTCGCTCTGCTCCGGCTCCGGGTATCTCTCTCTTTCTGCTCCGGCTGCGGGTCTCTCTCTCTCTCCGCTACGGCTCCGGGTCGCTCTCTCGCTCTGCTCCGGTTCCGGGTCTCTCTCTCTCTCCGCTACGGCTCCGGGTCTCTCCCTCTGCTCCGGCTCCGGGTCTCTCTCTTGCTCTGCTCCGGCTCCGGGTTTCTCTCTTTCTCTGCTCCGGCTCCGGGTCTCTCTCTCTCTCTGCTCCGGCTCCGGGTCTCTCTCTCACTCTCGCTCTGCTCCGGCTCCAAGTCTCTCTCTCTCTGCTCTGGCTCCGGGTCTCTCTCGCTCTGCTCCGGCTCCGGGTCTCTCTCTCTCTCGCTCTGCTCCGGCTCCAGGTCTCTCTCGCTCTCTGTTCCGGCTCCAGGACTCTCTCTCTCTGCTCCGGCTCCAGGTCTCTCTCTCTCTGCTCCAGCTCCGGGTCTCTCTCTCTCTGCTCCGGCTCCAGGTCTCTCTCGCTCTCTGTTCCGGCTCCAGGACTCTCTCTCTCTGCTCCGGCTCCAGGTCTCTCTCTCTCTGCTCCAGCTCCGGGTCTCTCTCTCTCTGCTCCGGCTCCGGGTCTCTCTCTCTCTGCTCCGGCTCCAGGTCTCTCTCTCTCTGCTCCAGCTCCGGGTCTCTCTCTCTCTGCTCCGGCTCCCGGTCACTCTCTCTCTCTGCTCCGGCTGCAGGTCTCTCTCTCTCTCTCTCTGCTCCGGCTCCGGGTCTCTCTCTCTCTCTGCTCCAGCTCCGGGTCTCTCTCTCTCTCTCTGCTCCGGCTCCGGGTCTCCCTCTCTATCTCTGTTCCGGCTCCGGGTCTCTCTCTCTCTCTCTGCTCCGGCTCCGGGTCTCTGTCTCGCTCTGCTCCGGCTCCGAGTCTCTCTCTCTCTGCTCCGGCACTGGTTCTCTCCCTCTCTTCGCTACGGCTCCGAGTCGCTCTCTCGCTCTGCTCCGGCTCCAAGTATCTCTCTCTCTGCTCTGGCTCCGGTCATTCTCTCGCTCTGCTCCAGCCCCGGGTCTCTCTCTCTCTACTCCGGCTCCGGGTCTCTCTCTTTCGCTCTGTCTCTCTCTGCTCCGGCTCCGGGTCTCTCTCTCGCTCTGCTCCGGCTCCGGGTCTCTCTCTCTCCGCTCCGGCTCCGGGTCTCTTTCTCTCTCTCTGCTCCAGCTCCGGGTCTCTCTCTCTCTCTGCTCCAGCTCCGGGTCTCTCTCTCTCTCTGCTCCGGCTCCGGGTATCTCTCTCACTCCGCTCCGGTTCCGGGTCTCTCTCTCGCTCTGCTCCGGTTCCGGGTCTCTCTCTCGCTCTGCTCTGGTTCCGGGTCTCTCTCTCGCTCTGCTCTGGCTCCGGGTCTCTCTCTCTGCTCCGGCTCCAGGTCTCTCTCTCGCTCTGCTCCGGCTCCGCGTCTCTCTCTTGCTCTGCTCCGGCTCCGGGTCTCTCTCTCTCTCTGCTCCGGCTCCGGGTCTCTCTCTCTCTGCTCCGGCTCCAGGTCTCTCTCTCTCTCTCTGCTCCGGCTCCGGGTCTCTCTCCCTCTCTGCTCCGCTCCGCATCTCTCTGTCTCGCTCTGCTCCGGCTCCGGGTCTCTGTCGCTCTAGTCCGGCTCTGGGTCTCTCCCTCTCTGCTCCGGCTCCAGGTCTCTCTCTCTCTCTGCTCCGGATCTCTCTCTCGCTCTGCTCCGGTTCCGGGTCTCTCTCTCTCTCTGCTCCGGCTCCAGGTCTCTCTCTCGCTCTGCTCCGGCTCCGCGTCTCTCTCTTGCTCGGCTCCGGCTCCGGGTCTCTCTCTCTCTCTGGCTCCGGGTCTCTCTTTCTCTCTGCTCCGGTTCCGGGTCTCTCTCTCTGCTCTGGCTCCGGGTCTCTCTTTCTGTCTGCTCCAGCTCCGGGTATCTCTCTCGTTCTGCTCCGGCTCCGGGTCTCTCTCTCTCTCTGCTCCGGCTCCGGGTCTCTGTCTCTCTCTGCTCCGGGTCTCTTTCTCTCTGCTCCGGCTCCGGGTCACTCTCGCTCTGCTCCAGCTCCAGGTCTCTCTTTCTCTGCTCCGGCTCCGGGTCTCTCTCTCTCTCCGCTACGGCTCCGGGTCGCTCTCTCGCTCTGCTCCGGTTCCTTGTCTCACTCGCTCTGCTCTGGCTCCGGGTCTCTCTCTCTGCTCCGGCTCCGGGTCTCTCTCTCGTTCTGCACCGGCTCCGGGTCTCTCTCTCTCTCTGCTCCGGCTCCGGGTCTCTCTCTCTCTGCTCCGGCTCCGGGTCTCTCTCTCACTCTCGCTTTGATCTTGCTCCAAGTCTCTCTCTCTCTGCTCTGGCTCCGGGTCTCTCTCACTCTGCTCCGGCTCCGGGTCTCTCTCTCTCTCGCTCTGCTCCGGCTCCAGGTCTCTCTCTCTCTGTTCCGGCTCCAGGTCTCTCTCTCTCTGCTCCGGCTCCAGGTCTCTCTCTCTCTGCTCCGGCTCCGGGTCTTTCTGTCTCTCTGCTCCAGCTCCGGGTCTCTCTCTCTCTGCTCCGGCTCCGGGTCTCTCTCTCTCTGTTCCGGCTCCAGGTCTCTCTCTCTCTGCTCCGGCTCCAGGTCTCTCTCTCTCCGCTCCGGCTCCAGGTCACTCTCTATTTCTCTGCTCCGGCTCCGGGTCTCTCTCTCTCTCTGCTCCGGCTGCAGGTCTCTCTCTCTCTCTCTGCTCCGGCTCCGGGTCTCTCTCTCTCTCTGCACCAGCTCCGGGTCTCCCTCTCTCTCTCTGTTCCGGCTCCAGGTCTCTCTCTCTCTCTCTGCTCCGGCTCCGGGTCTCTGTCTCGCTCTGCTCCGGCTCCGGGTCTCTCTCTCTCTGCTCCGGCACTGGTTCTCTCTCTCTCTCCGCTACAGCTCCTAGTCGCTCTCTCGCTCTGCTCCGTCTCCAAGTATCTCTCTCTCTGCTCTGGCTCCGGTCACTCTCTCGCTCTGCTCCGGCTCCGGGTCTCTCTCTCGCTCTGCTCCAGCTCCGGGTCTCTCTTTCGCTCTGCTCCGGCTCCGGGACTCTGTTTCTCTCCGCTCCGGCTCCGGGTCTCTCTCTCTCTCTCTGCTCCAGCTCCGGGTCTCTCTCTCTCTCTGCTCCGGCTCCGGGTATCTCTCTCACTCCGCTCCGGTTCCGGGTCTCTCTCTCGCTCTGCTCTGGTTCCGGGTCTCTCTCTCGCTCTGCTCTGGCTCCGGGTCTCTCTCTCTGCTCCGGCTCCAGGTCTCTCTCTCGCTCTGCTCCGGCTCCGCGTCTCTCTCTTGCTCTGCTCCGGCTCCGGGTCTCTCTCTCTCTCTCTGTTCCGGCTCCGGGTCTCTCTCTCTCTGTTCTGGCTCCAGGTCTCTCTCTCTCTCTCTGCTCCGGCTCCGGGTCTCTCTCCCTCTCTGCTCCGCTCCGCATCTCTCTCTCTCGCTCTGCTCCGGCTCCGGGTCTCTGTCGCTCTAGTCCGGCTCTGGGTCTCTCTCTCTCTGCTCCGGCTCCAGGTCTCTCTCTCTCTCTGCTCCGGATCTCTCTCTCGCTCTGCTCCGGTTCCGGGTCTCTCTCTCTCTCTGCTCCGGCTCCAGGTCTCTCCCTCGCTCTGCTCCGGCTCCAGGTCTCTCTCTTGCTCGGCTCCGGCTCCGGGTCTCTCTCTCTCTCTGGCTCCGGGTCTCTCTTTCTCTCTGCTCCGGTTCCGGGTCTCTCTCTCTGCTCTGGCTCCGGGTCTCTCTTTCAGTCTGCTCCAGCTCCGGGTATCTCTCTCGCTCTGCTCCGGCTCCGGGTCTCTCTCTCTCTCTGCTCCGGCTCCGGGTCTCTGTCTCTCTCTGCTCCGGGTCTCTTTCTCTCTGCTCCGGCTCCGGGTCACTCTCGCTCTGCTCCAGCTCCAGGTCTCTCTTTCTCTGCTCCGGCTCCGGGTCTCTCTCTCTCTCCGCTACGGCTCCGGGTCGCTCTCTCGCTCTGCTCCGGTTCCTTGTCTCACTCGCTCTGCTCTGGCTCCGGGTCTCTCTCTCTGCTCCGGCTCCGGGTCTCTCTCTCGTTCTGCTCCGGCTCCGGGTCTCTCTCTCTCTCTGCTCCGGCTCCGGGTCTCTCTCTCTCTGCTCCGGCTCCGGGTCTCTCTCTCACTCTCGCTTTGATCTTGCTCCAAGTCTCTCTCTCTCTGCTCTGGCTCCGCGTCTCTCTCGCTCTGCTCCGGCTCCGGGTCTCTCTCTCTCTCGCTTTGCTCCGGCTCCAGGTCTCTCTCTCTCTCTCTGCTCCGGCTCCGGGTCTCTGTCTCGCTCTGCTCCGGCTCCGGGTCTCTCTCTCTCTGCTCCGGCACTGGTTCTCTCTCTCTCTCCGCTACGGCTCCGAGTCGCTCTCTCGCTCTGCTCCGGCTCCAAGTATCTCTCTCTCTGCTCTGGCTCCGGTCACTCTCTCGCTCTGCTCCAGCACCGGGTCTCTCCCTCTCTGCTCCGGCTCCAGGTCTCTCTCTCTCTCTGCTCCGGCTCCGGGTCTCTCTCTCTATGCTCCGACTCCGGGTCTCTCTCGCTCTACTCCGGCTCCGGGTCTCTCTCTCTCGCTCTCTCTCTCTGCTCCGGCTCCGGGGCTCTCTCTCGCTCTGCTCCGGCTCCGGGTCTCTCTCTCTCCGCTCCGGCTCCGGGTCTCTCTCTCGCTCTGCTCCAGCTCCGGGTCTCTCTTTCGCTCTGCTCCGGCTCCGGGACTCTCTCTCTCTCCGCTCCGGCTCCGGGTCTCTCTCTCTCTCTCTGCTCCAGCTCCGGGTCTCTCTCTCTCTCTGCTCCGGCTCCGGGTATCTCTCTCACTCCGCTCCGGTTCCGGGTCTCTCTCTCGCTCTGCTCTGGTTCCGGGTCTCTCTCTCGCTCTGCTCTGGCTCCGGGTCTCTCTCTCTGCTCCGGCTCCAGGTCTCTCTCTCGCTCTGCTCCGGCTCCGCGTCTCTCTCTTGCTCTGCTCCGGCTCCGGGTCTCTCTCTCTCTCTGCTCCGGCTACGGGTCTCTCTCTCTCTGTTCCGGCTCCAGGTCTCTCTCTCTCTCTCTGCTCCGGCTCCGGGTCTCTCTCCCTCTCTGCTCCACTCCGCATCTCTCTCTCTCGCTCTGCTCCGGCTCCGGGTCTCTGTCGCTCTAGTCCGGCTCTGGGTCTCTCTCTCTCTGCTCCGGCTCCAGGTCTCTCTCTCTCTCTGCTCCGGATCTCTCTCTCGCTCTGCTCCGGTTCCGGGTCTCTCTCTCTCTCTGCTCCGGCTCCAGGTCTCTCTCTTGCTCTGCTCCGGCTCCGGGTCTCTCTCTCTCTCTGCTCTGGCTCCGGGTCTCTCTTTCTCTCTGCTCCAGCTCCGGGTATCTCTTTCGCTCTGCTCCGGCTCTGGGTCTCTCTCTCTCTCTGCTACGGCTCCGGGTCTCTGTCTCTCTCTGCTCCGGCTCCGGGTCTCTTTCTCTCTGCTCCGGCTCCGGGTCACTCTCGCTCTGCTCCAGCTCCAGGTCTCTCTTTCTCTGCTCCGGCTCCGGGTCTCTCTCTCTCTCCGCTACGGCTCCGGGTCGCTCTCTCGCTCTGCTCCGGTTCCTTGTCTCTCTCGCTCTGCTCTGGCTCCGGGTCTCTCTCTCTGCTCCGGCTCCGGGTCTCTCTCTCGTTCTGCTCCGGCTCCGGGTCTCTCTCTCTCTCTGCTCCGGCTCCGGGTCTCTCTCTCTCTGCTCCGGCTCCGGGTCTCTCTCTCACTCTCGCTTTGTTCTTGCTCCAAGTCTCTCTCTCTCTGCTCTGGCTCCGGGTCTCTCTCTCTCTGCTCCAGCTCCGGGTCTCTCTCTCTCTCTGCTCCGGCTCCGGGTATCTCTCTCACTCCGCTCCGGTTCCGGGTCTCTCTCTCACTCTGCTCCGGTTCCGGGTCTCTCTCTCGCTCTGCTCTGGTTCCGGGTCTCTCTCTCGCTCTGCTCTGGCTCCGGGTCTCTCTCTCTGCTCCGGCTCCAGGTCTCTCTCTCGCTCTGCTCCGGCTCCGCGTCTCTCTCTTGCTCTGCTCCGGCTCCGGGTCTCTCTCTCTCTCTGCTCCGGCTCCGGGTCTCTCTCTCTCTGCTCCGGCTCCAGGTCTCTCTCTCTCTCTCTGCTCCGGCTCCGGGTCTCTCTCCCTCTCTGCTCCGCTCCGCATCTCTCTGTCTCGCTCTGCTCCGGCTCCGGGTCTCTGTCGCTCTAGTCCGGCTCTGGGTCTCTCCCTCTCTGCTCCGGCTCCAGGTCTCTCTCTCTCTCTGCTCCGGATCTCTCTCTCGCTCTGCTCCGGTTCCGGGTCTCTCTCTCTCTCTGCTCCGGCTCCAGGTCTCTCTCTCGCTCTGCTCCGGCTCCGCGTCTCTCTCTTGCTCGGCTCCGGCTCCGGGTCTCTCTCTCTCTCTGGCTCCGGGTCTCTCTTTCTCTCTGCTCCGGTTCCGGGTCTCTCTCTCTGCTCTGGCTCCGGGTCTCTCTTTCTGTCTGCTCCAGCTCCGGGTATCTCTCTCGTTCTGCTCCGGCTCCGGGTCTCTCTCTCTCTCCGCTACGGCTCCGGGTCGCTCTCTCGCTCTGCTCCGGTTCCTTGTCTCACTCGCTCTGCTCTGGCTCCGGGTCTCTCTCTCTGCTCCGGCTCCGGGTCTCTCTCTCGTTCTGCACCGGCTCCGGGTCTCTCTCTCTCTCTGCTCCGGCTCCGGGTCTCTCTCTCTCTGCTCCGGCTCCGGGTCTCTCTCTCACTCTCGCTTTGATCTTGCTCCAAGTCTCTCTCTCTCTGCTCTGGCTCCGGGTCTCTCTCACTCTGCTCCGGCTCCGGGTCTCTCTCTCTCTCGCTCTGCTCCGGCTCCAGGTCTCTCTCTCTCTCTGTTCCGGCTCCAGGTCTCTCTCTCTCTGCTCCGGCTCCAGGTCTCTCTCTCTCTGCTCCGGCTCCGGGTCTTTCTGTCTCTCTGCTCCAGCTCCGGGTCTCTCTCTCTCTGCTCCGGCTCCGGGTCTCTCTCTCCCTGCTCCGGCTCCAGGTCACTCTCTATTTCTCTGCTCCGGCTCCGGGTCTCTCTCTCTCTCTGCTCCGGCTGCAGGTCTCTCTCTCTCTCTCTGCTCCGGCTCCGGGTCTCTCTCTCTCTCTGCACCAGCTCCGGGTCTCTCGCTCTCTCTCTGCTCCGGCTCCGGGTCTCCCTCTCTCTCTCTGTTCCGGCTCCAGGTCTCTCTCTCTCTCTCTGCTCCGGCTCCGGGTCTCTGTCTCGCTCTGCTCCGGCTCCGGGTCTCTCTCTCTCTGCTCCGGCACTGGTTCTCTCTCTCTCTCCGCTACAGCTCCTAGTCGCTCTCTCGCTCTGCTCCGTCTCCAAGTATCTCTCTCTCTGCTCTGGCTCCGGTCACTCTCTCGCTCTGCTCCGGCTCCGGGTCTCTCTCTCGCTCTGCTCCAGCTCCGGGTCTCTCTTTCGCTCTGCTCCGGCTCCGGGACTCTGTCTCTCTCCGCTCCGGCTCCGGGTCTCTCTCTCTCTCTCTGCTCCAGCTCCGGGTCTCTCTCTCTCTCTGCTCCGGCTCCGGGTATCTCTCTCACTCCGCTCCGGTTCCGGGTCTCTCTCTCGCTCTGCTCTGGTTCCGGGTCTCTCTCTCGCTCTGCTCTGGCTCCGGGTCTCTCTCTCTGCTCCGGCTCCAGGTCTCTCTCTCGCTCTGCTCCGGCTCCGCGTCTCTCTCTTGCTCTGCTCCGGCTCCGGGTCTCTCTCTCTCTCTGTTCCGGCTCCGGGTCTCTCTCTCTCTGTTCTGGCTCCAGGTCTCTCTCTCTCTCTCTGCTCCGGCTCCGGGTCTCTCTCCCTCTCTGCTCCGCTCCGCATCTCTCTCTCTCGCTCTGCTCCGGCTCCGGGTCTCTGTCGCTCTAGTCCGGCTCTGGGTCTCTCTCTCTCTGCTCCGGCTCCAGGTCTCTCTCTCTCTCTGCTCCGGATCTCTCTCTCGCTCTGCTCCGGTTCCGGGTCTCTCTCTCTCTCTGCTCCGGCTCCAGGTCTCTCCCTCGCTCTGCTCCGGCTCCAGGTCTCTCTCTTGCTCGGCTCCGGCTCCGGGTCTCTCTCTCTCTCTGGCTCCGGGTCTCTCTTTCTCTCTGCTCCGGTTCCGGGTCTCTCTCTCTGCTCTGGCTCCGGGTCTCTCTTTCAGTCTGCTCCAGCTCCGGGTATCTCTCTCGCTCTGCTCCGGCTCCGGGTCTCTCTCTCTCTCTGCTCCGGCTCCGGGTCTCTGTCTCTCTCTGCTCCGGGTCTCTTTCTCTCTGCTCCGGCTCCGGGTCACTCTCGCTCTGCTCCAGCTCCAGGTCTCTCTTTCTCTGCTCCGGCTCCGGGTCTCTCTCTCTCTCCGCTACGGCTCCGGGTCGCTCTCTCGCTCTGCTCCGGTTCCTTGTCTCACTCGCTCTGCTCTGGCTCCGGGTCTCTCTCTCTGCTCCGGCTCCGGGTCTCTCTCTCGTTCTGCTCCGGCTCCGGGTCTCTCTCTCTCTCTGCTCCGGCTCCGGGTCTCTCTCTCTCTGCTCCGGCTCCGGGTCTCTCTCTCACTCTCGCTTTGATCTTGCTCCAAGTCTCTCTCTCTCTGCTCTGGCTCCGCGTCTCTCTCGCTCTGCTCCGGCTCCGGGTCTCTCTCTCTCTCGCTCTGCTCCGGCTCCAGGTCTCTCTCTCTCTCTCTGCTCCGGCTCCGGGTCTCTGTCTCGCTCTGCTCCGGCTCCGGGTCTCTCTCTCTCTGCTCCGGCACTGGTTCTCTCTCTCTCTCCGCTACGGCTCCGAGTCGCTCTCTCGCTCTGCTCCGGCTCCAAGTATCTCTCTCTCTGCTCTGGCTCCGGTCACTCTCTCGCTCTGCTCCAGCACCGGGTCTCTCCCTCTCTGCTCCGGCTCCAGGTCTCTCTCTCTCTCTGCTCCGGCTCCGGGTCTCTCTCTCTATGCTCCGACTCCGGGTCTCTCTCGCTCTACTCCGGCTCCGGGTCTCTCTCTCTCGCTCTCTCTCTCTGCTCCGGCTCCGGGTCTCTCTCTCGCTCTGCTCCGGCTCCGGGTCTCTCTCTCTCCGCTCCGGCTCCGGGTCTCTCTCTCGCTCTGCTCCAGCTCCGGGTCTCTCTTTCGCTCTGCTCCGGCTCCGGGACTCTCTCTCTCTCCGCTCCGGCTCCGGGTCTCTCTCTCTCTCTCTGCTCCAGCTCCGGGTCTCTCTCTCTCTCTGCTCCGGCTCCGGGTATCTCTCTCACTCCGCTCCGGTTCCGGGTCTCTCTCTCGCTCTGCTCTGGTTCCGGGTCTCTCTCTCGCTCTGCTCTGGCTCCGGGTCTCTCTCTCTGCTCCGGCTCCAGGTCTCTCTCTCGCTCTGCTCCGGCTCCGCGTCTCTCTCTTGCTCTGCTCCGGCTCCGGGTCTCTCTCTCTCTCTGCTCCGGCTACGGGTCTCTCTCTCTCTGTTCCGGCTCCAGGTCTCTCTCTCTCTCTCTGCTCCGGCTCCGGGTCTCTCTCCCTCTCTGCTCCACTCCGCATCTCTCTCTCTCGCTCTGCTCCGGCTCCGGGTCTCTGTCGCTCTAGTCCGGCTCTGGGTCTCTCTCTCTCTGCTCCGGCTCCAGGTCTCTCTCTCTCTCTGCTCCGGATCTCTCTCTCGCTCTGCTCCGGTTCCGGGTCTCTCTCTCTCTCTGCTCCGGCTCCAGGTCTCTCTCTTGCTCTGCTCCGGCTCCGGGTCTCTCTCTCTCTCTGCTCTGGCTCCGGGTCTCTCTTTCTCTCTGCTCCAGCTCCGGGTATCTCTTTCGCTCTGCTCCGGCTCTGGGTCTCTCTCTCTCTCTGCTACGGCTCCGGGTCTCTGTCTCTCTCTGCTCCGGCTCCGGGTCTCTTTCTCTCTGCTCCGGCTCCGGGTCACTCTCGCTCTGCTCCAGCTCCAGGTCTCTCTTTCTCTGCTCCGGCTCCGGGTCTCTCTCTCTCTCCGCTACGGCTCCGGGTCGCTCTCTCGCTCTGCTCCGGTTCCTTGTCTCTCTCGCTCTGCTCTGGCTCCGGGTCGCTCTCTCGCTCTGCTCCGGTTCCTTGTCTCTCTCGCTCTGCTCTGGCTCTGGGTCTCTCTCTCTGCTCCGGCTCCGGGTCTCTCTCTCTCTCTGCTCTGGCTCCGGGTCTCTCTTTCTCTCTGCTCCAGCTCCGGGTATCTCTTTCGCTCTGCTCCGGCTCTGGGTCTCTCTCTCGCTCTGCTCCGGCTCCGGGTCTCTCTCTCTCTCTGCTCCAGCTCCGGGTCTCTCTCTAGCTCTGCTCCGGCTCCGGGTCTCTCTCTCGCTCTGCTCCGGCTCCGGGTCTCTCTCTCTCTCCGCTACGGCTCCGGGTTGCTCTCTCGCTCTGCTACGGCTCCGGGTCTCTCTCTCTTTCTGCTCCGGCTGCGGGTCTCTCTCTCTCTCCGCTACGGCTCCGAGTCGCTCTCTCGCTCTGCTCCAGCTCCGGGTCTCTCCCTCTCTGGTCCGGCTCCGGGTCTCTCTCTCTGTCTGCTCCGGCTCCGGTTCTCTCTCTCGATGCTCCGACTCCGGGTCTCTCTCTCGCTCTACTCCGGCTCCGGGTCTCTCTCTCTCTCTGCTCCGGCTCCAGGTCTCTCTCTCTCTCTCTGCTCCGGCTCCGGGTCTCTCTCTCTCTCTGCTCCCGCACCGGGTCTCTCTCTCTCTCTCTGCTCTGGCTCCGGGTCTCTCTCTCTCGCTCTGTTCCGGCCCCGGGTCTCTCTCTCTCTCGCTCTGCTCCAGCTCCAGGTCTCTCTCTCTCTCTGTTCCGGCTCCAGGTCTCTCTCTCTCTGCTCCGGATCCAGGTCTCTCTCTCTCTGCTCCGGCTCCGGGTCTCTCTCTCCCTGCTCCGGCTCCAGGTCACTCTCTATCTCTCTGCTCCGGCTCCAGGTCTCTCTCTCTCTCTGCTCCGGCTGCAGGTCTCTCACTCTCTCTCTGCACGGCTCCGGGTCTCTCTCTCTCTCTGCTCCGGCTCCAGGTCTCTCTCTCTCTCTCTGCTCCGGCTCCGGGTCTCCCTCTCTCTCTCTGTTCCGGCTCCGGGTCTCTCTCTCTCTCTCTGCTCCGGCTCCGGGTCTCTGTCTCGCTCTGCTCCGGTTCCGGGTCTCTCTCTCTCTGCTCCGGCTCCGGGTCTCTCTCTCTCTCCGCTACGGCTCCGAGTCGCTCTCTCGCTCTGCTCCGGCTCCAAGTATCTCTCTCTTTGCTCTGGCTCCGGGTCACTCTCTCGCTCTGCTCCAGCCCCGGGTCTCTCCCTCTCTTCTCCGGCTCCGGGTCTCTTTCTCTCTATGCTCCGACTCCGGGTCTCTCTCGCTCTACTCCGGCTCCGGGTCTCTCTCTCTCGCTCTCTCTCTCTGCTCCGGGTCTCTCTCTCGCTCTGCTCCGGCTCCGGGTCTCTCTCTCTCCGCTCCGGCTCCGGGTCTCTCTCTCGCTCTGCTCCAGCTCCGGGTCTCTCTTTCGCTCTGCTCCGGCTCCGGGACTCTCTCTCTCTCCGCTCCGGCTCCGGGTCTCTCTCTCTCTCTCTGCTCCGGCTCCGGGTCTCTCTCTCTCTCTGCTCCGGCTCCGGGTATCTCGCTCACTCTGCTCCGGTTCCGGGTCTCTCTCTCGCTCTGCTCTGGTTCCGGGTCTCTCTCTCGCTCTGCTCTGGCTCCGGGTCTCTCTCTCTGCTCCGGCTCCAGGTCTCTCTCTCGCTCTGCTCCGGCTCCGCGTCTCTCTCTTGCTCTGCTCCGGCTCTGGGTCTCTCTCTCTCTCTGCTCCGGCTCCGGGTCTCTCTCTCTCTGCTCCGGCTCCAGGTCTCTCTCTCTCTCTCTGCTCCTGCTCCGGGTCTCTCTCCCTCTCTGCTCCGCTCCGCATCTCTCTCTCTCGCTCTGCTCCGGCTCCGGGTCTCTGTCGCTCTAGTCCGGCTCTGGGTCTCTCTCTCTCTGCTCCGGCTCCAGGTCTCTCTCTCTCTGCTCCAGATCTCTCTCTCGCTCTGCTCCGGTTCCGGGTCTCTCTCTCTCTCTGCTCCGGCTCCGGGTATCTCGCTCACTCTGCTCCGGTTCCGGGTCTCTCTCTCGCTCTGCTCTGGTTCCGGGTCTCTCTCTCGCTCTGCTCTGGCTCCGGGTCTCTCTCTCTGCTCCGGCTCCAGGTCTCTCTCTCACTCTGCTCCGGCTCCGCGTCTCTCTCTTGCTCTGCTCCGGCTCCAGGTCTCTCTCTCGCTCTGCTCCGGCTCCGCGTCTCTCTCTTGCTCTGCTCCGGCTCCGGGTCTCTCTCTCTCTCTGCTCTGGCTCCGGGTCTCTCTTTCTCTCTGCTCCAGCTCCGGGTCTCTCTCTCGCTCTGCTCCGGCTCCGGGTCTCTCTCTCTCTCTGCTCCGGCTCCGGGTCTCTGTCTCTCTCTGCTCCGGCTCCGGGTCTCTTTCTCTCTGCTCCGGCTCCGAGTCACTCTCGCTCTGCTCCAGCTCCAGGTCTCTCTTTCTCTGCTCCGGCTCCGGGTCTCTCTCTCTCTCCGCTACGGCTCCGGGTCGCTCTCTCGCTCTGCTCCGGTTCCTTGTCTCTCTCGCTCTGCTCTGGCTCCGGGTCTCTCTATCGCTCTGCTCCGGCTCCGGGTCTCTCTATCGCTCTGCTCCGGCTCCGGGTCTCTCTCTTTCTCTGCTCCGGCTCCGGGTCTCTCTCTCTCTCTGCTCCGGCTCCGGGTCTCTCTCTCTCTGCTCCGGCTCCGGGTCTCTCTCTCACTCTCGCTTTGCTCCGGCTCCAAGTCTCTCTCTCTCTGCTCTGGCTCCGGGTCTCTCTCGCTCTGCTCCGGCTCCGGGTCTCTCTCTCTCTCACTCTGCTCCGGCTCCAGGTCTCTCTCTCTCTGCTCCGGCTCCAGGTCTCTCTCTCTCTGCTCCGGCTCCGGGTCTCTCTGTCTCTCTGCTCCGGCTCCGGGTCTCTCTCTCTTTCTGCTCCGGCTGCGGGTCTCTCTCTCTCTCCGCTACGGCTCCGGGTCACTCTCTCGCTCTGCTCCGGTTCCGGGTCTCTCTCGCTCTGCTCTGGCTCCGGGTCTCTCTCTCTGCTCCGGCTCCGGGTCTCTCTCTCGCTCTGCTCCGGCTCCGGGTCTCTCTCTTGCTCTGCTCCGGCTCCGGGTCTCTCTCTCTCTCTGCTCCGGTTCCGGGTTTCTCTCGCTCTCGCTCTGCTCCGGCTCCGGGTCTATCTCTCTCTCTCTCTGCTCCGCTCCAGGTCTCTCTCTCTCTATCTCTGCTCCGGCTCCAGGTCTCCCTCTCTCTGCTCCTGCTCCAGGTCTCTGTCTCGCTCTGCTCCGGCTCCAGGTCTCTCTCTCTCTGCTCCGGCTCCGGGTCTCTGTCTCGCTCTGCTCCGGCTCCGGCTCTCTCTCTCTCTGCTCCGGCTCCGAGTCTCTCTCTCCCTGCTCCGGCTCCAGGTCACTCTCTATCTCTCTGCTCCGGCTCCGGGTCTCTCTCTCTCTCTGCTCCGGCTGCAGGTCTCTCTCTCTCTCTCTGCTCCGGCCCCGGGTCTCTCTCTCTCTCTGCTCCGGCTCCGGGTCTCTCTCTCTCTCTGCTCCGGCTCCGGGTCTCTCTCTCTCTCTCTGCTCCGCCTCCGGGTCTCCCTCTCTCTCTCTGTTCCGGCTCCGGGTCTCTCTCTCTCTCTCTGCTCTGGCTCCGGGTCTCTGCCTCGCTCTGCTCCGGCTCCGGGTCTCTCTCTCTCTGCTCCGGCTCCGATTCGCTCTCTCTCTCCGCTACGGCTCCAAGTCGCTCTCTTGCTCTGCTCCGGCTCCAAGTATCTCTCTCTCTGCTCTGGCTCCGGGTCACTCTCTCGCTCTGCTCCAACCCCGGGTCTCTCCCTCTCTGCTCCGGCTCTGGGTCTCTCTCTCTCTCTGCTCCGGCTCCGGGTCTCTCTCTCTATGCTCTGACTCGGGGTCTCTCTCGCTCTACTCCGGCTCCGGGTCTCTCTCTCTCGCTCTCTCTCTCTGCTCCGGCTCCGGGTCTCTCTCTCGCTCTGCTCCGGCTCCGGGTCTCTCTCTCTCGGCTCCGGCTCCGGGTCTCTCTCTCGCTCTGCTCCAGCTCCGGGTCTCTCTTTCGCTCTGCTCCGGCTCCGGGACTCTCTCTCTCTCTGCTCCGGCTCCGGGTCTCTCTCTCTCTCTCTGCTCCGGCTCCGGGTATCTCTCTCACTCTGCTCCGGTTCCGGGTCTCTCTCACTCTGCTCCGGTTCCGGGTCTCTCTCTCGCTCTGCTCTGGTTCCGGGTCTCTCTCTCGCTCTGCTCTGGCTCCGGGTCTCTCTATCTGCTCCCGCTCCAGGTCTCTCTCTCGCTCTGCTCCGGCTCCGCGTCTCTCTCTTGCTCTGCTCCGGCTCCAGGTCTCTCTCTCTCTCTGCTCCGGCTCCGGGTCTCTCTCTCTCTGCTCCAGCTCCAGGTCTCTCTCTCTCTCTCTGCTCCGGCTCCGGGTCTCTCTCCCTCTCTGCTCCGCTCCGCATCTCTCTCTCTCGCTCTGCTCCGGCTCCGGGTCTCTGTCGCTCTAGTCCGGCTCTGGGTCTCTCTCTCTCTGCTCCGGCTCCAGGTCTCTCTCTCTCTGCTCCGGATCTCTCTCTCGCTCTGCACCGGTTCCGGGTCTCTCTCTCTCTCTGCTCCGGCTCCGGATCTCTCTCTCGCTCTGCTCCGGTTCCGGGTCTCTCTCTCTCTCTGCTCCGGCTCCAGGTCTCTCTCTCGCTCTGCTCCGGCTCCACGTCTCTCTCTTGCTCTGCTCCGGCTCCGGGTCTCTCTCTCTCTCTGCTCTGGCTCCGGGTCTCTCTTTCTCTCTGCTCCAGCTCCGGGTCTCCCTCTCGCTCTGCTCTGGCTCTGGGTCTCTCTCTCTCTCTGCTCCGGCTCCGGGTCTCTGTCTCTCTCTGCTCCGGTTCCGGGTCTCTTTCTCTCTGCTCCGGCTCCGGGCCACTCTCGCTCTGCTCCAGCTCCAGGTCTCTCTTTCTCTGCTCCGGCTCCGGGTCTCTCTCTCTCTCGGCTACGGCTCCGGGTCGCTCTCTTGCTCTGCTCCGGTTCCTTGTCTCTCTCTCTCTGCTCTGGCTCCGGGTCTCTATCTCTGCTCCGGCTCCGGGTCTCTCTCTCGCTCTGCTCCGGCTCCGGGTCTCTCTCTTTCTCTGCTCCGGCTCCGGGTCTCTCTCTCTCTCTGCTCCGGCTCTGGGTCTCTCTCTCTCTGCTCCGGCTCCAGGTCATCTCTCTCTGCTCCGGCTCCGGGTCTCTCTGTCTCTCTGCTCCGGCTCCGGGTCTCTCTCTCTCTGCTCCAGCTCCGCATCTCTCTCTCGCTCTGCTCTGGCTCCGGGACTCTCTTTCTCTCTGCTCCAGCTCCGGGTCTCTCTCTCGCTCTGCTCCGGCTCCGGGTCTCTCTCTCGCTCTGCTCCGGCTTCAGGTCTCTCTCTCTCTGCTCCGGCTCCAGGTCCCTCTCGCTCTGCTCCGGCTTCGGGTCTCTCTCTCTCTGCTCCGGCTCCGGGTCTCTCTCGCTCTGCTCCGGCTCCGGGTCTCTCTCCCTCTCTGCTCCGCTCCGCGTCTCTCTCTCTCTCTCTGCTCCGGCCCCGGGTCTCTCTCTCTCTCTGCTCCGGCTCCGGGTCTCTCTCTCTCTCTCTGCTCCGGCTCCGGGTCTCCCTCTCTCTCTCTGTTCCGGCTCCGGGTCTCTCTCTCTCTCTCTCTGCTCTGGCTCCGGGTCTCTGTCTCGCTCTGCTCCGGCTCCGCGTCTCTCTCTCTCTGCTCCAACCCCGGGTCTCTCCCTCTCTGCTCCGGCTCCGGGTCTCTCTCTCTCTATGCTCTGACTCCGGGTCTCTCTCGCTCTACTCCGGCTCCGGGTCTCTCTCTCTCGCTCTCTCTCTCTGCTCCGGCTCCTGGTCTCTCTCTCGCTCTGCTCCGGCTCCGGGTCTCTCTCTCTCCGCTCCGGCTCCGGGTCTCTCTCTCGCTCTGCTCCAGCTCCGGGTCTCTCTTTCGCTCTGCTCCGGCTCCGGGACTCTCTCTCTCTCCGCTCCGGCTCCGGGTCTCTCTCTCTCTCTCTGCTCCAGCTCCAGGTCTCTCTCTCGCTCTGCTCCGGCTCCGCGTCTCTCTCTTGCTCTGCTCCGGCTCCGGGTCTCTCTCTCTCTCTGCTCCGGCTCCAGGTCTCTCTCTCTCTGCTCCGGCTCCAGGTCTCTCTCTCTCTCTCTGCTCCGGCTCCGGGTCTCTCTCCCTCTCTGCTCCGCTCCGCATCTCTCTCTCTCGCTCTGCTCCGGCTCCGGGTATCTGTCGCTCTAGTCCGGCTCTGGGTCTCTCTCTCTCTGCTCCGGCTCCAGGTCTCTCTCTCTCTGCTCCGGATCTCTCTCTCGCTCTGCTCCGGTTCCGGGTCTCTCTCTCTCTCTGCTCCGGCTCCAGGTCTCTCTCTCGCTCTGCTCCGGCTCAACGTCTCTCTCTTGCTCTGCTCCGGCTCCGGGTCTCTCTTTCTCTCTGCTCCAGCTCCGGGTCTCCCTCTCGCTCTGCTCTGGCTCCGGGTCTCTCTCTCTCTCTGCTCCGGCTCCGGGTCTCTGTCTCTCTCTGCTCCGGCTCCGGGTCTCTTTCTCTCTGCTCCGGCTCCGGGCCACTCTCGCTCTGCTCCAGCTCCAGGTCTCTCTTTCTCTGCTCCGGCTCCGGGTCTCTCTCTCTCTCTCCGCTACGGCTCCGGGTCGCTCTCTTGCTCTGCTCCGGTTCCTTGTCTCTCTCGCTCTGCTCTGGCTCCGGGTCTCTCTCTCTGCTCCGGCTCCGGGTCTCTCTCTCGCTCTGCTCCGGCTCCGGGTGTCTCTCTTTCTCTGCTCCGGCTCCGGGTCTCTCTCTCTCTCTGCTCCGGCTCCGGGTCTCTCTCTCGCTCTGCTCCGGCTCCGGGTGTCTCTCTTTCTCTGCTCCGGCTCCGGGTCTCTCTCTCTCTCTGCTCCGGTTCCTTGTCTCTCTCGCTCTGCTCTGGCTCCGGGTCTCTCTCTCCCTGCTCCGGCTCCAGGTCACTCTCTATCTCTCTGCTCCGGCTCCGGGTCTCTCTCTCTCTCTGCTCCAGCTGCAGGTCTCTCTCTCTCTCTCTGCTCCGGCTCCGGGTCTCTCTCTCTCTCTGCTCCGGCTCCGGGTCTCTCTCTCTCTCTCTGCTCCGGCTCCGGGTCTCCCTCTCTCTCTCTGTTCCGGCTCCGGGTCTCTCTCTCTCTCTCTGCTCTGGCTCCGGGTCTCTGTCTCACTCTGCTCCGGCTCCGGGTCTCTCTCTCTCTCCGCTACGGCTCCGAGTCGCTCTCTCGCTCTGCTCCGGCTCCGGGTCTCTCTCTTTCTCTGCTCCGGCTCCGGGTCTCTCTCTCTCTCTGCTCCGGCTCCGGGTCTCTCTCTCTCTGCTCCGGCTCCGGGTCTCTCTCTCACTCTCGCTTTGCTCCGGCTCCAAGTCTCTCTCTGCTCTGGCTCCGGGTCTCTCTCGCTCTGCTCCGGCTCCGGGTCTCTTTCTCTCTCACTCTGCTCCGGCTCCAGGTCTCTCTCTCTCTGCTCCGGCTCCGGGTCTCTCTGTCTATCTGCTCCGGCTCCGGGTCTCTCTCTCTCTGCTCCGGCTCCGCATCTCTCTCGCTCTGCTCTGGCTCCGGGACTCTCTTTCTCTCTGCTCCAGCTCCGGGTCTCTCTCTCGCTCTGCTCCGGCTCCGGGTCTCTCTCTCGCTCTGCTCCAGCTCCAGGTCTCTCTCTCTCTGCTCCGGCTCCGGGTCTCTCTCTCTCTCACTCTGCTCTGACTCCAGGTCTCTCTCTCTCTGCTCCGGCTCCAGGTCTCTCTTGCTCTGCTCCGGTTCCGGGTCTCTCTCGCTCTGCTCTGGCTCCGGGTCTCTCTCTCTGCTCCGGCTCCGGGTCTCTCTCTCGCTCTGCTCCGGCTCCGGGTCTCTTTCTTGCTCTGCTCCGGCTCCGGGTCTCTCTCTCTCTCAGTTCCGGCTCCGGGTCTCTCTCTCTCCGCTACGGCTCCGGGTCTCTCTCTCTCTCTGCTCCGGTTCCGGGTCTCTCTCGCTCTCGCTCTGCTCCGGCTCCAGGTCTCTCTCTCTCTATCTCTGCTCCGGCTCCAGGTCTCCCTCTCGCTGCTCCTGCTCCAGGTCTCTCTTTCTCTCTGCTCCGGCTCCAGGGCTCTCCCTCTCTGCTCCGCTCCGCGTCTCTCTCTCTCGCTCTGCTCCGGCTCTGGGTGTCTCTCTCTCTGCTCCGGCTCCGGGTCTCTCTCTCACTCTCGCTTTGCTCCGGCTCCAAGTCTCTCGCTCTCTGCTCTGGCTCCAGGTCTCTCTCGCTCTGCTCCGGCTCCGGGTCTCTCTCTCTCTCTCTCTGCTCCGGCTCCAGGTCTCTCTCTCTCTGCTCCGGCTCCGGGTCTCTCTCCCTCTGCTACGGCTCCGCGTCTCTCTCGCTCTAGTCCGGCTCTGGGTCTTTCTCTCTCTCTGCTCCGGCTCCAGGTCTCTCTCTCTCTGCTCCGGCTCCGGACCTCTCTCTCGCTCTGCTCCGGTAACGGGTCTCTCTATCGCTCTGCTCTGGCTCCGGGTCTCTCTCTCTGCTCCGGCTCCGGGTCTCTCTCTCGCTCTGCTCCGGCTCCGGGTCTCTCTCTTGCTCTGCTCCGGCTCCGGGTCTCTCTCTCCCTGCTCCGGCTCCAGGTCACTCTCTCTCTCTCTGCTCCGGCTCCAGGTCTCTCTTTCTCGCTGCTCCGGCTCTAGGTCTCTCTCTCTCTCTCTGCTCCGGCTCCGGGTCTCTTTCTCTCTCTGCTCCGGCTCCGGGTCTCTCTCTCTCTCTCTGCTCCGGCTCCGGGTCTCCCTCTCTCTCTCTGTTCCGGCTCCGGGTCTCTCTCTCTCTGCTCCGGCTCCGGGTCTCTGTCTCGCTCTGCTCCGGCTCCGGCTCTCTCTCTCTCTGCTCCGGCTCCGGGTCTCTCTCTCTCTCCGCTATGGCTCCGAGTTGCTCTCTCGCTCCGCTCCGGCTCCAAGTATCTCTCTCTCTGCTCTGGCTCCGGGTCGCTCTCTCGCTCTGCTCCAGCTCCGGGTCTCTCCCTCTCTGCTCCGGCTCCGAGTCTCTCTCTCTCTCTCTGCTCCGGCTCCGGGTCTCCCTCTCTCTCTCTGTTCCGGCTCCGGGTCTCTCTCTCTCTGCTCCGGCTCCGGGTCTCTGTCTCGCTCTGCTCCGGCTACGGCTCTCTCTCTCTCTGCTCCGGCTCCGGGTCTCTCTCTCTCTCCGCTATGGCTCCGAGTCGCTCTCTCGCTCTGCTCCGGCTCCAAGTATCTCTCTCTCTGCTCTGGCTCCGGGTCACTCTCTCGCTCTGCTCCAGCCCCGGGTCTCTCTCTCTCTGCTCCGGCTCCGGGTCACTCTCTCTCTCCGCTCCGGCTCCGGGTCTCTCTTACTCTCTCTGCTCCGGATCCGGGTCTCTCTCTCTCTCTGCTCCGGTTCCGGGTATCTCTCTCTCTCTGCTCCGGCTGCGGGTCTCTCTCTCTCTCCGCTACGGCTCCGGTTCGCTCTCTCGCTCTGCTCCGGCTCCGGGTCTCTCTCTCGCTCTGCTCCGGCTCCGGTTCTCTCTCTCTCTCTCTGCTCCGGCTCCGGGTCTCCCTCTCTCTCTCTGCTCCGGCTCCGGGTCTCTCTCTCTCTCTCTGCTCTGGCTCCGGGTCTTTCTCTCTCTCTCTGCTCCGGCTCCGGGTCTTTCTCTCTCTCTCTGCTCCGGCTCCGGGTCTCTCTCTCGCTCTGCTCCGGCTCCAGGTCTCTCTCTCTCTGCTCCAGCTCCGGGTCTCTCTCTCTCTCCGCTACGGCTCCGGGTTGCTCTCTCGCCCTGCTCCGGCTCCGGAACTCTCTCTCTTTCTGCTCCGGCTCCAAGTCGCTTTCACTCTGCTCCAGCTCCGGGTCTCTCTCTCTCTGCTCCGGCTCCGGGTCTCTCTCTCTCTGCTCCGGCTGCGTTACTCTCTCTCTCTCCGCTACGGCTCCGGGTCGCTCTCGCGCTCTGCTCCGGCTCCAAGTATCTCTCTCTCTGCTCTGGCTCCAGGTCACTCTCTCGCTCTGCTCCAGCCCCGGGTCTCTCTCTCTCTGCTCCGGCTCCGGGTCACTCTCTCTCTCCGCTCCGGCTCCGGGTCTCTCTTACTCTCTCGGCTCCGGATCCGGGTCTCTCTCTCTCCGGGTCTCTCTCTCTCTCTGCTCCGGCTGCGGGTCTCTCTCTCTCTCCGCTACGGCTCCGGGTCGCTCTCTCGCTCTGCTCCGGCTCCGGGTCTCTCTCTCGCTCTGCTCCGGCTCCGGTTCTCTCTCTCTCTCTCTGCTCCGGCTCCGGGTCTCCCTCTCTCTCTCTGCTCCGGCTCCGGGTCTCTCTCTCTCTCTCTGCTCTGGCTCCGGGTCTTTCTCTCTCTCTCTGCTCCGGCTCCGGGTCTTTCTCTCTCTCTCCGCTACGGCTCCGGGTTGCTCTCTCGCCCTGCTCCGGCTCCGGGTCTCTGTCTCGCTCTGCTCCAGCTCCGGCTCTCTCTCTCTCTGCTCCGGCTCCGGGTCTATCTCTCTCTCCGCTATGGCTCCGAGTCGCTCTCTCGCTCTGCTCCGGCTCCAAGTATCTCTCTCTATGCTCTGGCTCCGGGTCGCTCTCTCGCTCTGCTCCAGCTCCGGGTCTCTCCCTCTCTGCTCCGGCTCCAGGTCTCTCTCTCTCGCTGCTCCGGATCTAGGTCTCTCTCTCTCTCTCTCTGCTCCGGCTCCGGGTCTCTTTCTCTCTCTGCTCCGGCTCCGGGTCTCTCTCTCTCTCTCTGCTCCGGCTCCGGGTCTCTCTCTCTCTCTCTGCTCCAGCTACGGGTCTCTCCCTCTCTGCTCCGGCTCTGAGTCTCTCTCTCTCTCTCTATGCTCTGACTCCGGGTCTCTCTCGCTCTACTCCGGCTCCGGGTCTCTCTCTCTCGCTCTCTCTCTCTGCTCCGGCTCCGGGTCTCTCTCTCGCTCTGCTCCGGCTCCGGGTCTCTCTCTCTCCGCTCCGGCTCCGGGTCTCTCTCTCGCTCTGCTCCAGCTCCGGGTCTCTCTTTCGCTCTGCTCCGGCTCCGGGACTCTCTCTCTCTCCGCTCCGGCTCCGGGTCTCTCTCTCTCTCTATGCTCCGGCTCCGGGTATCTCTCTCACTCTGCTCCGGTTCCGGGTCTCTCTCACTCTGCTCCGGTTCCGGGTCTCTCTCTCGCTCTGCTCTGGTTCCGGGTCTCTCTCTCGCTCTGCTCTGGCTCCGGGTCTCTCTCTCTGCTCCGGCTCCAGGTCTCTCTCTCGCACTGCTCCGGCTCCGGGTCTCTCCCTCTCTGCTCCGGCTCTGAGTCTCTCTCTCTCTCTCTGCTCCGGCTCCGGGTCTCCCTCTATCTCTCTGCTCCGGATCCGGGTCTCTCTCTCTCTCTGCTCCGGCTGCAGGTCTCTCTCTCTCTCTCTGCTCCGGCCCCGGGTCTCTCTCTCTCTGCTCCGGCTCCGGGTCTCTCTCTCTCTCTCTGCTCCGGCTCCGGGTCTCCCTCTCTCTCTCTGTTCCGGCTCCGGGTCTCTCTCTCTCTCTCTGCTCTGGCTCCGGGTCTCTGTCTCGCTCTGCTCCGGCTCCGGGTCTCTCTCTCTCTGCTCCGGCTCCGGGTCGCTCTCTCTCTCCGCTATGGCTCCAAGTCGCTCTTTTGCTCTGCTCCGGCTCCAAGTATCTCTCTCTCTGCTCTGGCTCCGGGTCACTCTCTCGCTCTGCTCCAACCCCGGGTCTCTACCTCTCTGCTCCGGCTCCGGGTCTCTCTCTCTCTCTGCTCCGGCTCCGGGTCTCTCTCTCTATGCTCTGACTCCGGGTCTCTCTCGCTCTACTCCGGCTCCGGGTCTCTCTCTCTCGCTCTCTCTCTCTGCTCCGGCTCCGGGTCTCTCTCTCGCTCTGCTCCGGCTCCGGGTCTCTCTCTCTCCGCTCCGGCTCCGGGTCTCTCTCTCGCTCTGCTCCAGCTCCGGGTCTCTCTTTCGCTCTGCTCCGGCTCCGGGACTCTCTCTCTCTCCGCTCCGGCTCCGGGTCTCTCTCTCTCTCTATGCTCCGGCTCCGGGTATCTCTCTCACTCTGCTCCGGTTCCGGGTCTCTCTCACTCTGCTCCGGTTCCGGGTCTCTCTCTCGCTCTGCTCTGGTTCCGGGTCTCTCTCTCGCTCTGCTCTGGCTCCGGGTCTCTCTCTCTGCTCCGGCTCCAGGTCTCTCTCTCTCTGCTCCGGCTCCAGGTCTCTCTCTCTCTCTCTGCTCCGGCTCCGGGTCTCTCTCCCTCTCTGCTCCGCTCCGCATCTCTCTCTCTCGCTCTGCTCCAGCTCCGGGTCTCTGTCGCTCTAGTCCGACTCTGGGTCTCTCTCTCTCTGCTCCGGCTCCAGGTCTCTCTCTCGCTCTGCTCCGGCTCAACGTCTCTCTCTTGCTCTGCTCCGGCTCCAGGTCTCTCTCTCTCTCTGCTCTGGCTCCGGGTCTCTCTTTCTCTCTGCTCCAGCTCCGGGTCTCCCTCTCGCTCTGCTTTGGCTCCGGGTCTCTCTCTCTCTCTGCTCCGGCTCCGGGTCTCTGTCTCTCTCTGCTCCGGCTCCGGGTCTCTTTCTCTCTGCTCCGGCTCCGGGCCACTCTCGCTCTGCTCCAGCTCCAGGTCTCTCTTTCTCTGCTCCGGCTCCGGGTCTCTCTCTCTCTCCGCTACGGCTCCGGGTCGCTCTCTTGCTCTGCTCCGGTTCCTTGTCTCTCTCGCTCTGCTCTGGCTCCGGGTCTCTCTCTCTGCTCCGGCTCCGGGTCTCTCTCTTGCTCTGCTCCGGCTCCGGGTCTCTCTCTTTCTCTGCTCCGGCTCCGGGTCTCTCTCTCTCTCAGCTCCGGCTCCGGGTCTCTCTCTCTCTGCTCCGGCTCCGGGTCTCTCTCTCGCTCTGCTCCGGCTCCGGGTCTCTCTCTCGCTCTGCTCCAGCTCCAGGTCTCTCTCTCTCTGCTCCGGCTCCGGGTCTCTCTCTCACTCTGCTCCGGCTCCAGGTGTCTCTCTCTCTGCTCCGGCTCCAGGTCTCTCTCGCTCCGCTCCGGTTCCGGGTCTCTCTCGCTCTGCTCTGGCTCCGGGTCTCTCTCTCTGCTCCGGCTCCGGGTCTCTCTCTCGCTGTGCTCCGGCTCTGGGTCTCTCTCTTGCTCTGCTCCGGCTCCGGGTCCCTCTCTCTCTCTGTTCCGGCTCCGGTTCTCTCTCTCTCTCTGCTCCGGATCAGCGTCTCTCTCGCTCTAGTCCGGCTCTGGGTCTCTTTCTCTCTCTGCTCCGGCTCCAGGTCTCTCTCTCTCTGCTCCGGCTCCGGACCTCTCTCTCGCTCTAGTCCGGCTCTGGGTCTCTTTCTCTCTCTGCTCCGGCTCCAGGTCTCTCTCTCACTGCTCCGGTTCCGGGTCTCTCTCTCGCTCTGCTCTGGCTCCGGGTCTCTCTCTCTGCTCCGGCTCCGGGTCTCTCTCTCGCTCTGCTCCGGCTCCGGGTCTCTCTCTTGCTCTGCTCCGGCTCCGGGTCTCTCTCTCCCTGCTCCGGCTCCAGGTCTCTCTCTCTCTCTCTGCTCCGGCTCCAGGTCTCGCTCTCTCGCTGCTCCGGCTCTAGGTCTCTCTCTCTCTCTCTCTGCTCCAGCTCCGGGTCTCTCTCTCTCTCTGCTCCGGCTCCGGGTCTCTCTCTCTCTCTCTGCTCCGGCTCCGGGTCTCCCTCTCTCTCTCTCTGTTCCGGCTCTGGGTCTCTGTCTCGCTCTGCTCCGGCTCCGGCTCTCTCTCTCTCTGCTCCGGCTCCGGGTCTCTCTCTCTCTCCGCTATGGCTCCGAGTCGCTCTCTCGCTCTGCTCCGGCTCCAAGTATCTCTCTCTCTGCTCTGGCTCCGGGTCGCTCTCTCGCTCTGCTTCTGCTCCGGGTCTCTCCCTCTCTGCTCCGGCTCTGAGTCTCTCTCTCTCTCTCTGCTCCGGCTCCGGGTCTCCCTCTATCTCTCTGCTCCGGATCCGGGTCTCTCTCTCTCTCTGCTCCGGCTGCAGGTCTCTCTCTCTCTCTCTGCTCCGGCCCCGGGTCTCTCTCTCTCTCTCTGCTCCGGCTCCGGGTCTCTCTCTCTCTCTCTGCTCCGGCTCCGGGTCTCCCTCTCTCTCTCTGTTCCGGCTCCGGGTCTCTCTCTCTCTGCTCCGGCTCCGGGTCGCTCTCTCTCTCCGCTATGGCTCCAAGTCGCTCTCTTGCTCTGCTCCGGCTCCAAGTATCTCTCTCTCTGCTCTGGCTCCGGGTCACTCTCTCGCTCTGCTCCAACCCCGGGTCTCTACCTCTCTGCTCCGGCTCCGGGTCTCTCTCTCTCTCTGCTCCGGCTCCGGGTCTCTCTCTCTATGCTCTGACTCCGGGTCTCTCTCGCTCTACTCCGGCTCCGGGTCTCTCTCTCTCGCTCTCTCTCTCTGCTCCGGCTCCGGGTCTCTCTCTCGCTCTGCTCCGGCTCCGGGTCTCTCTCTCTCCGCTCCGGCTCCGGGTCTCTCTCTCGCTCTGCTCCAGCTCCGGGTCTCTCTTTCGCTCTGCTCCGGCTCCGGGACTCTCTCTCTCTCCGCTCCGGCTCCGGGTCTCTCTCTCTCTCTATGCTCCGGCTCCGGGTATCTCTCTCACTCTGCTCCGGTTCCGCGTCTCTCTCACTCTGCTCCGGTTCCGGGTCTCTCTCTCGCTCTGCTCTGGTTCCGGGTCTCTCTCTCGCTCTGCTCTGGCTCCGGGTCTCTCTCTCTGCTCCGGCTCCAGGTCTCTCTCTCGCACTGCTCCGGCTCCGCGTCTCTCTCTTGCTCTGCTCCGGCTCCGGGTCTCTCTCTCTCTCTGCTCCGGCTCCGGGTCTCTCTCTCTCTGCTCCGGCTCCAGGTCTCTCTCTCTCTCTCTGCTCCGGCTCCGGGTCTCTCTCCCTCTCTGCTCCGCTCCGCATCTCTCTCTCTCGCTCTGCTCCAGCTCCGGGTCTCTGTCGCTCTAGTCCGACTCTGGGTCTCTCTCTCTCTGCTCCGGCTCCAGGTCTCTCTCTCTCTGCTCCGGATCTCTCTCTCGCTCTGCTCCGGTTCCGGGTCTCTCTCTCTCTCTGCTCCGGCTCCAGGTCTCTCTCTCGCTCTGCTCCGGCTCAACGTCTCTCTCTTGCTCTGCTCCGGCTCCGGGTCTCTCTCTCGCTCTGCTCCGGCTCCGGGTCTCTCTCTCTCTCTGCTCCGGCTCCGGGTCTCTGTCTCTCTCTGCTCCGGCTCCGGGTCTCTTTCTCTCTGCTCCGGCTCCGGGCCACTCTCGCTCTGCTCCAGCTCCAGGTCTCTCTTTCTCTGCTCCGGCTCCGGGTCTCTCTCTCTCTCCGCTACGGCTCCGGGTCGCTCTCTTGCTCTGCTCCGGTTCCTTGTCTCTCTCGCTCTGCTCTGGCTCCGGGTCTCTCTCTCTGCTCCGGCTCCGGGTCTCTCTCTCGCTCTGCTCCGGCTCCGGGTCTCTCTCTTTCTCTGCTCCGGCTCCGGGTCTCTCTCTCTCTCAGCTCCGGCTCCGGGTCTCTCTCTCTCTGCTCCGGCTCCGGGTCTCTCTCTCACTCACGCTTTGATCCGGCTCCAAGTCTCTCTCTCTCTGCTCTGGCTCCGGGTCTCTTTCGCTCTGCTCCGGCTCCGGGTCTCTCTCTCTCTCACTCTGCTCCGGCTCCAGGTCTCTCTCTCTCTGCTCCGGCTCCAGGTCTCTCTCTCTCTGCTCCGGCTCCGGGTCTCTCTGTCTCTCTGCTCCGGCTCCGGGTCTCTCTCTCTCAGCTCCGGCTCCGCATCTCTCTCGCTCTGCTCTGGCTCCGGGTCTCTCTCTCTGCTCCGGCTCCGGGTCTCTCTCTCGCTCTGCTCCGGCTCCGGGTCTCTCTCTTGCTCTGCTCCGGCTCCGGGTCTCTCTCTCCCTGCTCCGGCTCCAGGTCACTCTCTCTCTCTCTGCTCCGGCTCCAGGTCTCTCTCTCTCGCTGCTCCGGCTCTAGGTCTCTCTCTCTCTCTCTCTGCTCCGGCTCCGGGTCTCTTTCTCTCTCTGCTCCGGCTCCGGGTCTCTCTCTCTCTCTCTGCTCCGGCTCCGGGTCTCCCTCTCTCTCTCTGTTCCGGCTCCGGGTCTCTCTCTCTCTGCTCCGGCTCCGGGTCTCTCTCTCGCTCTGCTCCGGCTCCGGGTCTCTCTCTCTCTCTGCTCTGGCTCCGGGTCTCTCTTTCTCTCTGCTCCAGCTCCGGGTCTCCCTCTCGCTCTGCTCTGGCTCCGGGTCTCTCTCTCTCTCTGCTCCGGCTCCGGGTCTCTGTCTCTCTCTGCTCCGGCTCCGGGTCTCTTTCTCTCTGCTCCGGCTCCGGGCCACTCTCGCTCTGCTCCAGCTCCAGGTCTCTCTTTCTCTGCTCCGGCTCCGGGTCTCTCTCTCTCTCCGCTACGGCTCCGGGTCGCTCTCTTGCTCTGCTCCGGTTCCTTGTCTCTCTCGCTCTGCTCTGGCTCCGGGTCTCTCTCTCTGCTCCGGCTCCGGGTCTCTCTCTCGCTCTGCTCCGGCTCCGGGTCTCTCTCTTTCTCTGCTCCGGCTCCGGGTCTCTCTCTCTCTCAGCTCCGGCTCCGGGTCTCTCTCTCTCTGCTCCGGCTCCGGGTCTCTCTCTCACTCACGCTTTGATCCGGCTCCAAGTCTCTCTCTCTCTGCTCTGGCTCCGGGTCTCTTTCGCTCTGCTCCGGCTCCGGGTCTCTCTCTCTCTCACTCTGCTCCGGCTCCAGGTCTCTCTCTCTCTGCTCCGGCTCCAGGTCTCTCTCTCTCTGCTCCGGCTCCGGGTCTCTCTGTCTCTCTGCTCCGGCTCCGGGTCTCTCTCTCTCAGCTCCGGCTCCGCATCTCTCTCGCTCTGCTCTGGCTCCGGGTCTCTCTCTCTGCTCCGGCTCCGGGTCTCTCTCTCGCTCTGCTCCGGCTCCGGGTCTCTCTCTTGCTCTGCTCCGGCTCCGGGTCTCTCTCTCCCTGCTCCGGCTCCAGGTCACTCTCTCTCTCTCTGCTCCGGCTCCAGGTCTCTCTCTCTCGCTGCTCCGGCTCTAGGTCTCTCTCTCTCTCTCTCTGCTCCGGCTCCGGGTCTCTTTCTCTCTCTGCTCCGGCTCCGGGTCTCTCTCTCTCTCTCTGCTCCGGCTCCGGGTCTCCCTCTCTCTCTCTGTTCCGGCTCCGGGTCTCTCTCTCTCTGCTCCGGCTCCGGGTCTCTGTCTCGCTCTGCTCCAGCTCCGGCTCTCTCTCTCTCTGCTCCGGCTCCGGGTCTCCCTCTCTCTCTCTGTTCCGGCTCCGGGTCTCTCTCTCTCTGCTCCGGCTCCGGGTCTCTGTCTCGCTCTGCTCCAGCTCCGGCTCTCTCTCTCTCTGCTCCGGCTCCGGGTCTCTCTCTCTCTCTCTGCTCCGGCTCCGGGTCTCTCTCTCTCTCTCTGCTCCAGCTACGGGCCTCTCCCTCTCTGCTCCGGCTCTGAGTCTCTCTCTCTCTCTCTGCTCCGGCTCCGGGTCTCCCTCTATCTCTCTGCTCCGGATCCGGGTCTCTGTCTCGCTCTGCTCCGGCTCTGGGTCTCTCTCTCTCTGCTCCGGCTCCGGGTCGCTCTCTCTCTCCGCTATGGCTCCAAGTCGCTCTCTTGCTCTGCTCCGGCTCCAAGTATCTCTCTCTCTGCTCTGGCTCCGGGTCACTCTCTCGCTCTGCTCCAACCCCGGGTCTCTACCTCTCTGCTCCGGCTCCGGGTCTCTCTCTCTATGCTCTGACTCCGGGTCTCTCTCGCTCTACTCCGGCTCCGGGTCTCTCTCTCTCGCTCTCTCTCTCTGCTCCGGCTCCGGGTATCTCTCTCGCTCTGCTCCGGCTCCGGGTCTCTCTCTCTCCGCTCCGGCTCCGGGTCTCTCTCTCGCTCTGCTCCAGCTCCGGGTCTCTCTTTCGCTCTGCTCCGGCTCCGGGACTCTCTCTCTCTCCGCTCCGGCTCCGGGTCTCTCTCTCTCTCTATGCTCCGGCTCCGGGTATCTCTCTCACTCTGCTCCGGTTCCGGGTCTCTCTCACTCTGCTCCGGTTCCGGGTCTCTCTCTCGCTCTGCTCTGGTTCCGGGTCTCTCTCTCGCTCTGCTCTGGCTCCGGGTCTCTCTCTCTGCTCCGGCTCCAGGTCTCTCTCTCGCACTGCTCCGGCTCCGGGTCTCTCCCTCTCTGCTCCGGCTCTGAGTCTCTCTCTCTCTCTCTGCTCCGGCTCCGGGTCTCCCTCTATCTCTCTGCTCCGGATCCGGGTCTCTCTCTCTCTCTGCTCCGGCTGCAGGTCTCTCTCTCTCTCTCTGCTCCGGCCCCGGGTCTCTCTCTCTCTCTGCTCCGGCTCCGGGTCTCTCTCTCTCTCTCTGCTCCGGCTCCGGGTCTCCCTCTCTCTCTCTGTTCCGGCTCCGGGTCTCTCTCTCTCTCTCTGCTCTGGCTCCGGGTCTCTGTCTCGCTCTGCTCCGGCTCCGGGTCTCTCTCTCTCTGCTCCGGCTCCGGGTCGCTCTCTCTCTCCGCTATGGCTCCAAGTCGCTCTCTTGCTCTGCTCCGGCTCCAAGTATCTCTCTCTCTGCTCTGGCTCCGGGTCACTCTCTCGCTCTGCTCCAACCCCGGGTCTCTACCTCTCTGCTCCGGCTCCGGGTCTCTCTCTCTCTCTGCTCCGGCTCCGGGTCTCTCTCTCTATGCTCTGACTCCGGGTCTCTCTCGCTCTACTCCGGCTCCGGGTCTCTCTCTCTCGCTCTCTCTCTCTGCTCCGGCTCCGGGTCTCTCTCTCGCTCTGCTCCGGCTCCGGGTCTCTCTCTCTCCGCTCCGGCTCCGGGTCTCTCTCTCGCTCTGCTCCAGCTCCGGGTCTCTCTTTCGCTCTGCTCCGGCTCCGGGACTCTCTCTCTCTCCGCTCCGGCTCCGGGTCTCTCTCTCTCTCTATGCTCCGGCTCCGGGTATCTCTCTCACTCTGCTCCGGTTCCGGGTCTCTCTCACTCTGCTCCGGTTCCGGGTCTCTCTCTCGCTCTGCTCTGGTTCCGGGTCTCTCTCTCGCTCTGCTCTGGCTCCGGGTCTCTCTCTCTGCTCCGGCTCCAGGTCTCTCTCTCGCACTGCTCCGGCTCCGCGTCTCTCTCTTGCTCTGCTCCGGCTCCGGGTCTCTCTCTCTCTCTGCTCCGGCTCCGGGTCTCTCTCTCTCTGCTCCGGCTCCAGGTCTCTCTCTCTCTCTCTGCTCCGGCTCCGGGTCTCTCTCCTTCTCTGCTCCGCTCCGCATCTCTCTCTCTCGCTCTGCTCCAGCTCCGGGTCTCTGTCGCTCTAGTCCGACTCTGGGTCTCTCTCTCTCTGCTCCGGCTCCAGGTCTCTCTCTCGCTCTGCTCCGGCTCAACGTCTCTCTCTTGCTCTGCTCCGGCTCCAGGTCTCTCTCTCTCTCTGCTCTGGCTCCGGGTCTCTCTTTCTCTCTGCTCCAGCTCCGGGTCTCCCTCTCGCTCTGCTTTGGCTCCGGGTCTCTCTCTCTCTCTGCTCCGGCTCCGGGTCTCTGTCTCTCTCTGCTCCGGCTCCGGGTCTCTTTCTCTCTGCTCCGGCTCCGGGCCACTCTCGCTCTGCTCCAGCTCCAGGTCTCTCTTTCTCTGCTCCGGCTCCGGGTCTCTCTCTCTCTCCGCTACGGCTCCGGGTCGCTCTCTTGCTCTGCTCCGGTTCCTTGTCTCTCTCGCTCTGCTCTGGCTCCGGGTCTCTCTCTCTGCTCCGGCTCCGGGTCTCTCTCTCGCTCTGCTCCGGCTCCGGGTCTCTCTCTTTCTCTGCTCCGGCTCCGGGTCTCTCTCTCTCTCAGCTCCGGCTCCGGGTCTCTCTCTCTCTGCTCCGGCTCCGGGTCTCTCTCTCACTCTCGCTTTGATCCGGCTCCAAGTCTCTCTCTCTCTGCTCTGGCTCCGGGTCTCTCTCGCTCTGCTCCGGCTCCGGGTCTCTCTCTCTCTCACTCTGCTCCGGCTCCAGGTCTCTCTCTCTCTCTCTGCTCCGGCCCCGGGTCTCTCTCTCTCTCTGCTCCGGCTCCGGGTCTCTCTCTCTCTCTCTGCTCCGGCTCCGGGTCTCCCTCTCTCTCTCTGCTCCGGCTCCGGGTCTCTCTCTCTCTCTCTGCTCTGGCTCCGGGTCTCTGTCTCGCTCTGCTCCGGCTCCGGGTCTCTCTCTCTCTGCTCCGGCTCCGGGTCGCTCTCTCTCTCCGCTATGGCTCCAAGTCGCTCTCTTGCTCTGCTCTGGCTCCAAGTATCTCTCTCTCTGCTCTGGCTCCGGGTCACTCTCTCGCTCTGCTCCAACCCCGGGTCTCTACCTCTCTGCTCCGGCTCCGGGTCTCTCTCTCTCTCTGCTCCGGCTCCGGGTCTCTCTCTCTATGCTCTGACTCCGGGTCTCTCTCGCTCTACTCCGGCTCCGGGTCTCTCTCTCTCGCTCTCTCTCTCTGCTCCGGCTCCGGGTCTCTCTCTCGCTCTGCTCCGGCTCCGGGTCTCTCTCTCTCCGCTCCGGCTCCGGGTCTCTCTCTCGCTCTGCTCCAGCTCCGGGTCTCTCTTTCGCTCTGCTCCGGCTCCGGGACTCTCTCTCTCTCCGCTCCGGCTCCGGGTCTCTCTCTCTCTCTATGCTCCGGCTCCGGGTATCTCTCTCACTCTGCTCCGGTTCCGGGTCTCTCTCACTCTGCTCCGGTTCCGGGTCTCTCTCTCGCTCTGCTCTGGTTCCGGGTCTCTCTCTCGCTCTGCTCTGGCTCCGGGTCTCTCTCTCTGCTCCGGCTCCAGGTCTCTCTCTCGCACTGCTCCGGCTCCGCGTCTCTCTCTTGCTCTGCTCCGGCTCCGGGTCTCTCTCTCTCTCTGCTCCGGCTCCGGGTCTCTCTCTCTCTGCTCCGGCTCCAGGTCTCTCTCTCTCTCTCTGCTCCGGCTCCGGGTCTCTCTCCTTCTCTGCTCCGCTCCGCATCTCTCTCTCTCGCTCTGCTCCAGCTCCGGGTCTCTGTCGCTCTAGTCCGACTCTGGGTCTCTCTCTCTCTGCTCCGGCTCCAGGTCTCTCTCTCGCTCTGCTCCGGCTCAACGTCTCTCTCTTGCTCTGCTCCGGCTCCAGGTCTCTCTCTCTCTCTGCTCTGGCTCCGGGTCTCTCTTTCTCTCTGCTCCAGCTCCGGGTCTCCCTCTCGCTCTGCTTTGGCTCCGGGTCTCTCTCTCTCTCTGCTCCGGCTCCGGGTCTCTGTCTCTCTCTGCTCCGGCTCCGGGTCTCTTTCTCTCTGCTCCGGCTCCGGGCCACTCTCGCTCTGCTCCAGCTCCAGGTCTCTCTTTCTCTGCTCCGGCTCCGGGTCTCTCTCTCTCTCCGCTACGGCTCCGGGTCGCTCTCTTGCTCTGCTCCGGTTCCTTGTCTCTCTCGCTCTGCTCTGGCTCCGGGTCTCTCTCTCTGCTCCGGCTCCGGGTCTCTCTCTCGCTCTGCTCCGGCTCCGGGTCTCTCTCTTTCTCTGCTCCGGCTCCGGGTCTCTCTCTCTCTCAGCTCCGGCTCCGGGTCTCTCTCTCTCTGCTCCGGCTCCGGGTCTCTCTCTCACTCTCGCTTTGATCCGGCTCCAAGTCTCTCTCTCTCTGCTCTGGCTCCGGGTCTCTCTCGCTCTGCTCCGGCTCCGGGTCTCTCTCTCTCTCACTCTGCTCCGGCTCCAGGTCTCTCTCTCTCTGCTCCGGCTCCAGGTCTCTCTCTCTCTGCTCCGGCTCCGGGTCTCTCTGTCTCTCTGCTCCGGCTCCGGGTCTCTCTCTCTCTGCTCCGGCTCCGCATCTCTCTCGCTCTGCTCTGGCTCCGGGTCTCTCTCTCTGCTCCGGCTCCGGGTCTCTCTCTCGCTCTGCTCCGGCTCCGGGTCTCTCTCTTGCTCTGCTCCGGCTCCGGGTCTCTCTCTCCCTGCTCCGGCTCCAGGTCACTCTCTCTCTCTCTGCTCCGGCTCCAGCTCTCTCTCTCTCGCTGCTCCGGCTCTAGGTCTCTCTCTCTCTCTCTCTGCTCCGGCTCCGGGTCTCTTTCTCTCTCTGCTCCGGCTCCGGGTCTCTGTCTCGCTCTGCTCCGGCTCCGGCTCTCTCTCTCTCTGCTCCGGCTCCGGGTCTCTCTCTCTCTCCGCTATGGCTCCGAGTCGCTCTCTCGCTCTGCTCCGGCTCCAAGTATCTCTCTCTATGCTCTGGCTCCGGGTCGCTCTCTCGCTCTGCTCCAGCTCCGGGTCTCTCCCTCTCTGCTCCGGTTCCGAGTCTCTCTCTCTCTCTCTGCTCCAGCTCCGGGTCTCTCCCTCTCTGCTCCGGCTCTGAGTCTCTCTCTCTCTCTCTGCTCCGGCTCCGGGTCTCCCTCTATCTCTCTGCTCCGGATGCGGGTCTCTCTCTCTCTCTGCTCCGGCTGCAGGTCTCTCTCTCTCTCTCTGCTCCGGCCCCGGGTCTCTCTCTCTCTCTGCTCCGGCTCCGGGTCTCCCTCTCTCTCTCTGTTCTGGCTCCGGGTCTCTCTCTCTCTCTCTGCTCTGGCTCCGGGTCTCTGTCTCGCTCTGCTCCGGCTCCGGGTCTCTCTCTCTCTGCTCCGGCTCCGGGTCGCTCTCTCTCTCCGCTATGGCTCCAAGTCGCTCTCTTGCTCTGCTCCGGCTTCAAGTATCTCTCTCTCTGCTCTGGCTCCGGGTCACTCTCTCGCTCTGCTCCAACCCCGGGTCTCGACCTCTCTGCTCCGGCTCCGGGTCTCTCTCTCTATGCTCTGACTCCGGGTCTCTCTCGCTCTACTCCGGCTCCGGGTCTCTCTCTCTCGCTCTCTCGCTCTGCTCCGGCTCCGGGTCTCTCTCTCTCCGCTCCGGCTCCGGGTCTCTCTCTCGCTCTGCTCCAGCTCCGGGTCTCTCTTTCGCTCTGCTCCGGCTCCGGGACTCTCTCTCTCTCCGCTCCGGCTCCGGGTCTCTCTCTCTCTCTATGCTCCGGCTCCGGGTATCTCTCTCACTCTGCTCCGGTTCCGGGTCTCTCTCACTCTGCTCCGGTTCCGGGTCTCTCTCTCGCTCTGCTCTGGTTCCGGGTCTCTCTCTCGCTCTGCTCTGGCTCCGGGTCTCTCTCTCTCTCTGCCCCGGTTCCGGGTCTCTCTCTCTCTGCTCCGGCTCCAGGTCTCTCTCTCTCTCTCTGCTCCGGCTCCGGGTCTCTCTCCCTCTCTGCTCCGCTCCGCATCTCTCTCTCTCGCTCTGCTCCAGCTCCGGGTCTCTGTCGCTCTAGTCCGACTCTGGGTCTCTCTCTCTCTGCTCCGGCTCCAGGTCTCTCTCTCTCTGCTCCGGATCTCTCTCTCGCTCTGCTCCGGTTCCGGGTCTCTCTCTCTCTCTGCTCCGGCTCCAGGTCTCTCTCTCGCTCTGCTCCGGCTCAACGTCTCTCTCTTGCTATGCTCCGGCTCCGGGTCTCTCTCTCTCTCTGCTCTGCCTCCGGGTCTCTCTTTCTCTCTGCTCCAGCTCCGGGTCTCCCTCTCGCTCTGCTCTGGCTCCGGGTCTCTCTCTCTCTCTGCTCCGGCTCCGGGTCTCTGTCTCTCTCTGCTCCGGCTCCGGGTCTCTTTCTCTCTGCTCCGGCTCCGGGCCACTCTCGCTCTGCTCCAGCTCCAGGTCTCTCTTTCTCTGCTCCGGCTCCGGGTCTCTCTCTCTCTCCGCTACGGCTCCGGGTCGCTCTCTTGCTCTGCTCCGGTTCCTTGTCTCTCTCGCTCTGCTCTGGCTCCGGGTCTCTCTCTCTGCTCCAGCTCCGGGTCTCTCTCTCGCTCTGCTCCGGCTCCGGGTCTCTCTCTTTCTCTGCTCCGGCTCCGGGTCTCTCTCTCTCTCAGCTCCGGCTCCGGGTCTCTCTCTCTCTGCTCCGGCTCCGGGTCTCTCTCTCACTCTCGCTTTGATCCGGCTCCAAGTCTCTCTCTCTCTGCTCTGGCTCCGGGTCTCTCTCGCTCTGCTCCGGCTCCGGGTCTCTCTCTGCTCCGGCTCCAGGTCTCTCTCTCTCTGCTCCGGCTCCAGGTCTCTCTCTCTCTGCTCCGGCTCCGGGTCTCTCTGTCTCTCTGCTCCGGCTCCGGGTCTCTCTCTCTCTGCTCCGGCTCCGCATCTCTCTCGCTCTGCTCCGGCTCCGGGTCTCTCTCTTGCTCTGCTCCGGCTCCGGGTCTCTCTCTCCCTGCTCCGGCTCCAGGTCACTCTCTCTCTCTCTCTGCTCCGGCTCCAGGTCTCTCTCTCTCACTGCTCCGGCTCTAGGTCTCTCTCTCTCTCTCTGCTCCGGCTCCGGGTCTCTTTCTCTCTCTGCTCCGGCTCCGGGTCTCTCTCTCTCTCTCTGCTCCGGCTCCGGGTCTCCCTCTCTCTCTCTGTTCCGGCTCCGGGTCTCTCTCTCTCTGCTCCGGCTCCGGGTCTCTGTCTCGCTCTGCTCCGGCTCCGGCTCTCTCTCTCTCTGCTCCGGCTCCGGGTCTCTCTCTCTCTCCGCTATGGCTCCGAGTCGCTCTCTCGCTCTGCTCCGGCTCCAAGTATCTCTCTCTCTGCTCTGGCTCCGGGTCACTCTCTCGCTCTGCTCCAGCCCCGGGTCTCTCTCTCTCTGCTCCGGCTCCGGGTCACTCTCTCTCTCCGCTCCGGCTCCGGGTCTCTCTTACTCTCTCTGCTCCGCTTCCGGGTCTCTCTCTCTCTCTGCTCCGGTTCCGGGTATCTCTCTCTCTCTGCTCCGGCTCCGGGTCTCTGTCTCGCTCTGCTCCGGCTCCGGCTCTCTCTCTCTCTGCTCCGGCTCCGGGTCTCTCTCTCTCTCCGCTACGGCTCCGGGTCGCTCTCTCGCTCTGCTCCAGCTCCGGGTCTCTCTCTCGCTCTGCTCCGGCTCCGGTTCTATCTCTCTCTCTCTCTGCTCCGGCTCCGGGTCTCCCTCTCTCTCTCTGCTCCGGCTCCGGGTCTCTCTCTCTCTCTCTGCTCTGGCTCCGGGTCTTTCTCTCTCTATCTGCTCCGGCTCCGGGTCTTTCTCTCTCTCTCTGCTCCGGCTCCGGGTCTCTCTCTCGCTCTGCTCCGGCTCCAGGTCTCTCTCTCTCTGCTCCGGCTCCGGGTCTCTCTCTCTCTCCGCTACGGCTCCGGGTTGCTCTCTCGCCCTGCTCCGGCTCCGGAACTCTCTCTCTTTCTGCTCCGGCTCCAAGTCGCTTTCACTCTGCTCCAGCTCCGGGTCTCTCTCGCTCTGCTCCGGCTCCGGGTCTCTCTCTCTCTGCTCCGGCTGCGTTACTCTCTCTCTCTCCGCTACGGCTCCGGGTTGCTCTCGCGCTCTGCTCCGGTTCCTTGTCTCTCTCGCTCTGCTCTGGCTCCGGGTCTCTCTCTCCCTGCTCCGGCTCCTGGTCTCTCTCTCTCGGCTCCGGCTCCGGGTCTCTCTCTCTCTGTTCCGGCTCCAGGTCCCTCTCTCTCTCTCTCTGCTCTGGCTCCGGGTCTCTCTCTCTCTCTGCTCCGGCTGCAGGTCTCTCTCTCTCTCTCTGCTCCGGCTCCGGGTCTCTCTCTCTCTCTCTGCTCTGGCTCCGGGTCTCTGTCTCGCTCTGCTCCGGCTCCGGTTCTCTCTCTCTCTGCTCCGGCTCCGGGTCTCTCTCTCTATCCGCTATGGCTCCGAGTCGCTCTCTCGCTCTGCTCCGGCTCCAAGTATCTCTCTCTCTGCTCTGGCTCCGGGTCACTCTCTCGCTCTGCTCCAGCCCCGGGTCTCTCTCTCTCTGCTCCGGCTCCGGGTCACTCTCTCTCTCCGCTCCGGCTCCGGGTCTTTCTTACTCTCTCTGCTCCGCTTCCGGGTCTCTCTCTCTCTCTGCTCCGGCTCGGGGTCTCTGTCTCGCTCTGCTCCGGCTCCGGCTCTCTCTCTCTCTGCTCCGGCTCCGGGTCTCTCTCTCTCTCCGCTACGGCTCCGGGTCGCTCTCTCGCTCTGCTCCGGCTCCGGGTCTCTCTCTCGCTCTGCTCCGGCTCCGGTTCTCTCTCTCTCTCTCTGCTGCGGCTCCGGGTCTCCCTCTCTCTCTCTGCTCCGGCTCCGGGTCTCTCTCTCTCTCTCTGCTCTGGCTCCAGGTCTTTCTCTCTCTCTCTCTCTTCCGGCTCCGGGTCTTTCTCTCTCTCTCTGCTCCGGCTCCGGGTCTCTCTCTCGCTCTGCTCCGGCTCCAGGTCTCTCTCTCTCTGCTCCGGCTCCGGGTCTCTCTCTCTCTCCGCTACGGCTCCGGGTTGCTCTCTCGCCCTGCTCCGGCTCCGGAACTCTCTCTCTTTCTGCTCCGGCTCCAAGTCGCTTTCACTCTGCTCCAGCTCCGGGTCTCTTTCTCTCTGCTCCGGCTCCGGGTCTCTCTCTCTCTGCTCCGGCTCCGCATCTCTCTCGCTCTGCTCCGGCTCCGGGTCTCTCTCTTGCTCTGCTCCGGCTCCGGGTCTCTCTCTCCCTGCTCCGGCTCCAGGTCACTCTCTCTCTCTCTCTGCTCCGGCTCCAGGTCTCTCTCTCTCGCTGCTCCGGCTCTAGGTCTCTCTCTCTCTCTCTGCTCCGGCTCCGGGTCTCTTTCTCTCTCTGCTCCGGCTCCGGGTCTCTCTCTCTCTCTCTGCTCCGGCTCCGGGTCTCCCTCTCTCTCTCTGTTCCGGCTCCGGGTCTCTCTCTCTCTGCTCCGGCTCCGGGTCTCTGTCTCGCTCTGCTCCGGCTCCGGCTCTCTCTCTCTCTGCTCCGGCTCCGGGTCTCTCTCTCTCTCCGCTATGGCTCCGAGTCGCTCTCTCGCTCTGCTCCGGCTCCAAGTATCTCTCTCTCTGCTCTGGCTCCGGGTCACTCTCTCGCTCTGCTCCAGCCCCGGGTCTCTCTCTCTCTGCTCCGGCTCCGGGTCACTCTCTCTCTCCGCTCCGGCTCCGGTTCTCTCTTACTCTCTCTGCTCCGCTTCCGGGTCTCTCTCTCTCTCTGCTCCGGTTCCGGGTATCTCTCTCTCTCCGCTACGGCTCCGGGTCTCTGTCTCGCTCTGCTCCGGCTCCGGTTCTCTCTCTCTCTGCTCCGGCTCCGGGTCTCTCTCTCTCTCCGCTACGGCTCCGAGTCGCTCTCTTGCTCTGCTCCGGCTCCAAGTATCTCTCTCTCTGCTCTGGCTCCGGGTCACTCTCTCGCTCTGCTCCAACCCCGGGTCTCTCCCTCTCTGCTCCGGCTCCGGGTCTCTCTCTCTCTCTGCTCCGGCTCCGGGTCTCTCTCTCTATGCTCCGACTCCGGTTCTCTCTCGCTCTACTCCGGCTCCGGGTCGCTCTCTCTCGCTCTCTCTCTCTCTGCTCCGGCTCCGGGTCTCTCCCTCGCTCTGCTCTGGCTCCGGGTCTCTCTCTCTCCGCTCCGGCTCCGGGTCTCTCTCTCGCTCTGCTCCAGCTCCGGGTCTCTCTTTCGCTCTGCTCCGGCTCCGGGTCTCTCTCTCTCTCCGCCCCGGCTCCGGGCCTCTCTCTCTCTCTCTGCTCCGGCTCCGGGTCTCTCTCTCTCTCTGCTCCGGCTCCGGGTATCTCTCTCACTCTGCTCCGGCTCCAGGTCTCTCTCTCGCTCTGCTCCGGCTCCGCGTCTCTCTCTTGCTCTGCTCCGGCTCCGGGTCTCTATCTCTCTCTGCTCCGGCTCCGGGTCTCTCTCTCTCTGCTCCGGCACCAGGTCTCTCTCTCTCTCTCTGCTCCGGCTCCGGGTCTCTCCATCTCTGCTCCGCTCCGCATCTCTCTCTCTCGCTCTGCTCCGGCTCCGGGTCTCTGTCGCTCTAGTCCGGCTCTGGGTCTCTCTCTCTCTGCTCCGGCTCCAGGTCTCTCTCTCTCTGCTCCGGATCTCTCTCTCGCTCTGCTCCGGCTCCAGGTCTCTCTCTCGCTCTGCTCCGGCTCAACGTCTCTCTCTTGCTCTGCTCCGGCTCCGGGTCTCTCTCTCTATCTGCTCTGGCTCTGGGTCTCTCTTTCTCTCTGCTCCAGCTCCGGGTCTCTCTCTCGCTCTGCTCTGGCTCCGGGTCTCTCTCTCTCTCTGCTCCGGCTCCGGGTCTCTGTCTCTCTCTGCTCCAGCTCCAGGTCTCTCTTTCTCTGCTCCGGCTCCGGGTCTCTCTCTCTCTCCGCTACGGCTCCGGGTCGCTCTCTTGCTCTGCTCCGGTTCCTTGTCTCTCTCGCTCTGCTCTGGCTCCGGGTCTCTCTCTCTGCTCCGGCTCCGGCTCCGGGTCTCTCTCTTTCTCTGCTCCGGCTCCGGGTCTCTCTCTCTCTCTGCTCCGGCTCCGGGTCTCTCTCTCTCTGCTCCGGCTCCGGGTCTCTCTCTCACTCTCGCTTTGCTCCGGCTCCAAGTCTCTCTCTCTCTTTGCTCTGGCTCCGGGTCTCTCTCGCTCTGCTCCGGCTCCGGGTCTCTCTCTCTCTCACTCTGTTCCGGCTCCAGGTCTCTCTCTCTCCGCTCCGGCTCCAGGTCTCTCTCTCTCTCTCTGCTCCGGCTCCGGGTCTCTCTGTCTCTCTGCTCCCGCTCCGGGTCTCTCTCTCTCTGCTCCGGCTCCGCAACTCTCTCGCTCTGCTCTGGCTCCGGGACTCTCTTTCTCTCTGCTCCAGCTCCGGGTCTCTCTCTCGCTCTGCTCCGGCTCCGGGTCTCTCTCTCGCTCTGCTCCAGCTCCAGGTCTCTCTCTCTCTGCTCCGGCTCCGGGTCTCTCTCTCTCTCACTCTGCTCCGGCTCCAGGCGTCTCTCTCTCTGCTCCGGCTCCAGGTCTCTCTCGCTCAGCTCCGGTTCCGGGTCTCTCTCTCTGCTCCGGCTCCGGGTCTCTCTCTCGCTGTGCTCCGGCTCTGGGTCTCTCTCTTGCTCTGCTCCGGCTCCGGGTCTCTCTCTCTCTCTGCTCCGGATCAGCGTCTCTCTCGCTCTAGTCCGGCTCTGGGTCTCTCTCTCTCTCTGCTCCGGCTCCAGGTCTCTCTCTCTCTGCTCTGGCTCCGGGTCTCTCTCTCTGCTCCGGCTCCGGGTCTCTCTCTCGCTCTGCTCCGGCTCCGGGTCTCTCTCTTGCTCTGCTCCGGCTCCGGGTCTCTCTCTCCCTGCTCCGGCTCCAGGTCACTCTCTCTCTCTCTGCTCCGGCTCCAGGTCTCTCTCTCTCGCTGCTCCGGCTCTAGGTCTCTCTCTCTCTCTCTCTCTGCTCCAGCTCCGGGTCTCTCTCTCTCTCTGCTCCGGCTCCGGCTCTCTCTCTCTCTGCTCCGGCTCCGGGTCTCTCTCTCTCTCCGCTATGGCTCCGAGTCGCTCTCTCGCTCTGCTCCGGCTCCAAGTATCTCTCTCTCTGCTCTGGCTCCGGGTCGCTCTCTCGCTCTGCTCCAGCTCCGGGTCTCTCCCTCTCTGCTCCGGCTCTGAGTCTCTCTGTCTCTCTCTGCTCCGGCTCCGGGTCTCTCTCTCTATGCTCTGACTCCGGGTCTCTCTCGCTCTACTCCGGCTCCGGGTCTCTCTCTCTCGCTCTCTCTCTCTGCTCCGGCTCCGGGTCTCTCTCTCGCTCTGCGCCGGCTCCGGGTCTCTCTCTCTCCGCTCCGGCTCCGGGTCTCTCTCTCGCTCTGCTCCAGCTCCGGGTCTCTCTTTCGCTCTGCTCCGGCTCCGGGACTCTCTCTCTCTCCGCTCCGGCTCCGGGTCTCTCTCTCTCTCTATGCTCCGGCTCCGGGTATCTCTCTCACTCTGCTCCGGTTCCGGGTCTCTCTCACTCTGCTCCGGTTCCGGGTCTCTCTCTCGCTCTGCTCTGGTTCCGGGTCTCTCTCTCGCTCTGCTCTGGCTCCGGGTCTCTCTCTCTGCTCCGGCTCCAGGTCTCTCTCTCGCACTGCTCCGGCTCCGCGTCTCTCTCTTGCTCTGCTCCGGCTCCGGGTCTCTCTCTCTCTCTCTGCTCCGGCTCTGGGTCTCTCTCTCTCTGCTCCGGCTCCAGGTCTCTCTCTCTCTCTCTGCTCCGGCTCCGGGTCTCTCTCCCTCTCTGCTCCGCTCCGCATCTCTCTCTCTCGCTCTGCTCCAGCTCCGGGTCTCTGTCGCTCTAGTCCGACTCTGGGTCTCTCTCTCTCTGCTCCGGCTCCAGGTCTCTCTCTCTCTGCTCCGGATCTCTCTCTCGCTCTGCTCCGGTTCCGGGTCTCTCTCTCTCTCTGCTCCGGCTCCAGGTCTCTCTCTCGCTCTGCTCCGGCTCAACGTCTCTCTCTTGCTATGCTCCGGCTCCGGGTCTCTCTCTCTCTCTGCTCTGGCTCCGGGTCTCTCTTTCTCTCTGCTCCAGCTCCGGGTCTCCCTCTCGCTCTGCTCTGGCTCCGGGTCTCTCTCTCTCTCTGCTCCGGCTCCGGGTCTCTGTCTCTCTCTGCTCCGGCTCCGGGTCTCTTTCTCTCTGCTCCGGCTCCGGGCCACTCTCGCTCTGCTCCAGCTCCAGGTCTCTCTTTCTCGGCTCCGGCTCCGGGTCTCTCTCTCTCTCCGCTACGGCTCCGGGTCGCTCTCTTGCTCTGCTCCGGTTCCTTGTCTCTCTCGCTCTGCTCTGGCTCCGGGTCTCTCTCTCTGCTCCGGCTCCGGGTCTCTCTCTCGCTCTGCTCCGGCTCCGGGTCTCTCTCTTTCTCTGCTCCGGCTCCGGGTCTCTCTCTCTCTCTGCTCTGGCTCCGGGTCTCTCTCTCTCTGCTCCGGCTCCGGGTCTCTCTCTCACTCTCGCTTTGATCCGGCTCCAAGTCTCTCTCTCTCTGCTCTGGCTCCGGGTCTCTCTCGCTCTGCTCCGGTTCCGGGTCTCTCTCGCTCTGCTCTGGCTCCGGGTCTCTCTCTCTGCTCTGGTTCCGGGTCTCTCTCTCGCTCTGCTCCGGTTCCGCGTCTCTCTCTTGCTCTGCTCCGGCTCCGGGTCTCTCTCTCTCTCTGCTCCGGCTCCGGGTCTCTCTCTCTCTGCTCCGGCTCCAGGTCTATCTCTCTCTCTCTCTGCTCCGGCTCCAGGTCTCTCTCTCTCTATCTCTGCTCCGGCTCCAGGTCTCCCTCTCTCTGCTCCTGCTCCAGGTCACCCTCTCTCTGCTCCGGCTCCAGGTCTCTTCTCTCAGCTCCGGCTCCGGGTCTCTCTCCCTCTCTGCTCGGGCTCCGCATCTCTCTCTCTCGCTCTGCTCCGGCTCCAGGTCTCTCTCTCTCTGCTCCGGCTCCGGGTTTCTCACTCTCTGCTCCGGCTCCGGGTTTCTCTCCCTCTCTGCTCCGCTCCGCGTCTCTCTCTCTCTCTCTGCTCCGGCTCCGGGTCTCTCTCTCACTCTCGCTTTGCTCCGGCTCCAAGTCTCTCTCTCTCTGCTCCGGCTCCGGACCTCTCTCTCGCTCTGCTCCGGTTCCGGGTCTCTCTATCGCTCTGCTCTGGCTCCGGGTCTCTTTCTCTGCTCCGGCTCCGGGTCTCTCTCTCGCTCTGCTCCGGCTCCGGGTCTCTCTCTTGCTCTGCTCCGGCTCCGGGTCTCTCTCTCCCTGCTCCGGCTCCAGGTCACTCTCTCTCTCCCTGCTCCGGCTCCAGGTCTCTCTCTCTCGCTGCTCCGGCTACGGGTCTCTCTCTCTCTCTGCTCCGGCTCCGGGTCTCTCTCTCTCTCTCTGCTCCGGCTCCGGGTCTCCCTCTCTCTCTCTGTTCCGGCTCCGGGTCTCTCTCTCTCTGCTCCGGCTCCGGGTCTCTGTCTCGCTCTGCTCCGGCTCCGGCTCTCTCTCTCTCTGCACCGGCTCCGGGTCTCTCTCTCTCTCCGCTATGGCTCCGAGTCGCTCTCTTGCTCTGCTCCGGCTCCAAGTATCTCTCTCTCTGCTCTGGCTCCGGGTCGCTCTCTCGCTCTGCTCCAGCTCCGGGTCTCTCCCTCTCTGCTCCGGCTCCGAGTCTCTCTCTCTCTTTCTGCTCCGGCTCCGGGTCTCCCTCTCTCTCTCTGTTCCGGCTCCGGGTCTCTCTCTCGCTGTGCTCCGGCTCTGGGTCTCTCTCTTGCTCTGCTCCGGCTCCGGGTCTCTCTCTCTCTCTGCTCCGGATCAGCGTCTCTCTCGCTCTAGTCCGGCTCTGGGTCTCTCTCTCTCTCTGCTCCGGCTCCAGGTCTCTCTCTCTCTGCTCCGGCTCCGGACCTCTGTCTCGCTCTGCTCCGGTTCCGGGTCTCTCTATCGCTCTGCTCTGGCTCCGGGTCTCTCTCTCTGCTCCGGCTCCGGGTCTCTCTCTCGCTCTGCTCCGGCTCCGGGTCTCTCTCTTGCTCTGCTCCGGCTCCGGGTCTCTCTCTCCCTGCTCCGGCTCCAGGTCACTCTCTCTCTCTCTGCTCCGGCTCCAGGTCTCTCTCTCTCGCTGCTCCGGCTCCAGGTCTCTCTCTCTCTCTCTCTCTGCTCCAGCTCCGGGTCTCTCTCTCTCTCTGCTCCGGCTCCGGCTCTCTCTCTCTCTGCTCCGGCTCCGGGTCTCTCTCTCTCTCCGCTATGGCTCCGAGTCGCTCTCTCGCTCTGCTCCGGCTCCAAGTATCTCTCTCTCTGCTCTGGCTCCGGGTCGCTCCGCTCCAGCTCCGGGTCTCTCCCTCTCTGCTCCGGCTCTGAGTCTCTCTGTCTCTCTCTGCTCCGGCTCCGGGTCTCCCTCTATCTCTCTGCTCCGGATCCGGGTCTCTCTCTCTCTCTGCTCCGGCTGCAGGTCTCTCTCTCTCTCTCTGCTCCGGCCCCGGGTCTCTCTCTCTCTCTGCTCCGGCTCCGGGTCTCTCTCTCTCTCTCTGCTCCGGCTCCGGGTCTCCCTCTCTCTCTCTGTTCCGGCTCCGGGTCTCTCTCTCTCTCTCTGCTCTGGCTCCGGGTCTCTGTCTCGCTCTGCTCCGGCTCCGGGTCTCTCTCTCTCTGCTCCGGCTCCGGGTCGCTCTCTCTCTCCGCTATGGCTCCAAGTCGCTCTCTTGCTCTGCTCCGGCTCCAAGTATCTCTCTCTCTGCTCTGGCTCCGGGTCACTCTCTCGCTCTGCTCCAACCCCGGGTCTCTACCTCTCTGCTCCGGCTCCGGGTCTCTCTCTCTCTCTGCTCCGGCTCCGGGTCTCTCTCTCTATGCTCTGACTCCGGGTCTCTCTCGCTCTACTCCGGCTCCGGGTCTCTCTCTCTCGCTCTCTCTCTCTGCTCCGGCTCCGGGTCTCTCTCTCGCTCTGCTCCGGCTCCGGGTCTCTCTCTCTCCGCTCCGGCTCCGGGTCTCTCTCTCGCTCTGCTCCAGCTCCGGGTCTCTCTTTCGCTCTGCTCCGGCTCCGGGACTCTCTCTCTCTCCGCTCCGGCTCCGGGTCTCTCTCTCTCTCTATGCTCCGGCTCCGGGTATCTCTCTCACTCTGCTCCGGTTCCGGGTCTCTCTCACTCTGCTCCGGTTCCGGGTCTCTCTCTCGCTCTGCTCTGGTTCCGGGTCTCTCTCTCGCTCTGCTCTGGCTCCGGGTCTCTCTCTCTGCTCCGGCTCCAGGTCTCTCTCTCGCACTGCTCCGGCTCCGCGTCTCTCTCTTGCTCTGCTCCGGCTCCGGGTCTCTCTCTCTCTCTGCTCCGGCTCTGGGTCTCTCTCTCTCTGCTCCGGCTCCAGGTCTCTCTCTCTCTCTCTGCTCCGGCTCCGGGTCTCTCTCCCTCTCTGCTCCGCTCCGCATCTCTCTCTCTCGCTCTGCTCCAGCTCCGGGTCTCTGTCGCTCTAGTCCGACTCTGGGTCTCTCTCTCTCTGCTCCGGCTCCAGGTCTCTCTCTCTCTGCTCCGGATCTCTCTCTCGCTCTGCTCCGGTTCCGGGTCTCTCTCTCTCTCTGCTCCGGCTCCAGGTCTCTCTCTCGCTCTGCTCCGGCTCAACGTCTCTCTCTTGCTATGCTCCGGCTCCGGGTCTCTCTCTCTCTCTGCTCTGGCTCCGGGTCTCTCTTTCTCTCTGCTCCAGCTCCGGGTCTCCCTCTCGCTCTGCTCTGGCTCCGGGTCTCTCTCTCTCTCTGCTCCGGCTCCGGGTCTCTGTCTCTCTCTGCTCCGGCTCCGGGTCTCTTTCTCTCTGCTCCGGCTCCGGGCCACTCTCGCTCTGCTCCAGCTCCAGGTCTCTCTTTCTCTGCTCCGGCTCCGGGTCTCTCTCTCTCTCCGCTACGGCTCCGGGTCGCTCTCTTGCTCTGCTCCGGTTCCTTGTCTCTCTCGCTCTGCTCTGGCTCCGGGTCTCTCTCTCTGCTCCGGCTCCGGGTCTCTCTCTCGCTCTGCTCCGGCTCCGGGTCTCTCTCTCTCTGCTCCGGCTCCGGGTCTCTCTCTCACTCTCGCTTTGATCCGGCTCCAAGTCTCTCTCTCTCTGCTCTGGCTCCGGGTCTCTCTCGCTCTGCTCCGGTTCCGGGTCTCTCTCGCTCTGCTCTGGCTCCGGGTCTCTCTCTCTGCTCTGGTTCTGGGTCTCTCTCTCGCTCTGCTCCGGTTCCGCGTCTCTCTCTTGCTCTGCTCCGGCTCCGGGTCTCTCTCTCTCTCTGCTCCGGCTCCGGGTCTCTCTCTCTCTGCTCCGGCTCCAGGTCTATCTCTCTCTCTCTCTGCTCCGGCTCCAGGTCTCTCTCTCTCTATCTCTGCTCCGGCTCCAGGTCTCCCTCTCTCTGCTCCTGCTCCAGGTCTCCCTCTCTCTGCTCCGGCTCCAGGTCTCTCTCTCTCAGCTCCGGCTCCGGGTCTCTCTCCCTCTCTGATCGGGCTCCGCATCTCTCTCTCTCGCTCTGCTCCGGCTCCAGGTCTCTCTCTCTCTCTGCTCCGGCTCCGGGTTTCTCACTCTCTGCTCCGGCTCCGGGTTTCTCTCCCTCTCTGCTCCGCTCCGCGTCTCTCTCTCTCTCTCTGCTCCGGCTCCGGGTCTCTCTCTAACTCTCGCTTTGCTCCGGCTCCAAGTCTCTCTCTCTCTGCTCCGGCTCCGGACCTCTCTCTCGCTCTGCTCCGGTTCCGGGTCTCTCTATCGCTCTGCTCTGGCTCCGGGTCTCTTTCTCTGCTCCGGCTCCGGGTCTCTCTCTCGCTCTGCTCCGGCTCCGGGTCTCTCTCTTGCTCTGCTCCGGCTCCGGGTCTCTCTCTCCCTGCTCCGGCTCCAGGTCACTCTCTCTCTCTCTGCTCCGGCTCCAGGTCTCTCTCTCTCGCTGCTCCGGCTACGGGTCTCTCTCTCTCTCTGCTCCGGCTCCGGGTCTCTCTCTCTCTCTCTGCTCCGGCTCCGGGTCTCCCTCTCTCTCTCTGTTCCGGCTCCGGGTCTCTCTCTCTCTGCTCCGGCTCCGGGTCTCTGTCTCGCTCTGCTCCGGCTCCGGCTCTCTCTCTCTCTGCACCGGCTCCGGGTCTCTCTCTCTCTCCGCTATGGCTCCGAGTCGCTCTCTTGCTCTGCTCCGGCTCCAAGTATCTCTCTCTCTGCTCTGGCTCCGGGTCGCTCTCTCGCTCTGCTCCAGCTCCGGGTCTCTCCCTCTCTGCTCCGGCTCCGAGTCTCTCTCTCTCTTTCTGCTCCGGCTCCGGGTCTCCCTCTCTCTCTCTGTTCCGGCTCCGGGTCTCTCTCTCTCTGCTCCGGCTCCGGGTCTCTGTCTCGCTCTGCTCCGGCTACGGCTCTCTCTCTCTCTGCTCCGGCTCCGGTTCTCTCTCTCTCTCCGCTATGGCTCCGAGTCGCTCTCTCGCTCTGCTCCGGCTCCAAGTATCTCTCTCTCTGCTCTGGCTCCGGGTCACTCTCTCGCTCTGCTCCAGCCCCGGGTCTCTCTCTCTCTGTTCCGGCTCCGGGTCTCTCTCTCTCTCCGCTCCGGCTCCGGGTCTCTCTTACTCTCTCTGCTCCGGATCCGGGTCTCTCTCTCTCTGCTCCGGCTGCGTTACTCTCTCTCTCTCCGCTACGGCTCCGGGTCGCTCTCGCGCTCTGCTCCGGTTCCTTGTCTCTCTCGCTCTGCTCTGGCTCCGGGTCTCTCTCTCCCTGCTCCGGCTCCAGGTCACTCTCTATCTCTCTGCTCCGGCTCCGGGTCTCTCTCTCTCTCTGCTCCGGCTGCAGGTCTCTCTCTCTCTCTCCCTGCTCCGGCTCCAGGTCACTCTCTATCTCTCTGCTCCGGCTCCGGGTCTCTCTCTCTCTCTGCTCCGGCTCCGGGTCTCTCTCTCTCTCTTTGCTCCGGCTCCGGGTCTCCCTCTCTCTCTCTGTTCCGGCTCCGGGTCTCTCTCTCTCTCTCTGCTCTGGCTCCGGGTCTCTGTCTCGCTCTGCTCCGGCTCCGGTTCTCTCCCTCTCTGCTCCGGCTCCGGGTCTCTCTCTCTCTCTGCTCCGGCTCCGGGTCTCTCTCTCTATACTCCGACTCCGGGTCTCTCTCGCTCTACTCCGGCTCCGGGTCTCTCTCTCTCGCTCTCTCTCTCTCTCTGCTCCGGCTCCGGGTCTCTCTCTCGCTCTGCTCTGGCTCCGGGTCTCTCTCTCTCCGCTCCGGCTCCGGGTCTCTCTCTCGCTCTGCTCCAGCTCCGGGTCTCTCTTTCGCTCTGCTCCGGCTCCGGGGCTCTCTCTCTCTCCGCTCCGGCTCCGGGCCTCTCTCTCTCTCTCTGCTCCGGCTCCGGGTCTCTCTCTCTCTCTGCTCCGGCTCCGGGTATCTCTCTCACTCTGCTCCGGCTCCAGGTCTCTCTCTCGCTCTGCTCCGGTTCCGCGTCTCTCTCTTGCTCTGCTCCGGCTCTGGGTCTCTCTCTCTCTCTGCTCCGGCTCCGGGTCTCTCTCTCTCTGCTCCGGCTCCAGGTCTCTCTCTCCTCTCTCTGCTCCGGCTCCGGGTCTCTCTCCCTCTCAGCTCCGCTCCGCATCTCTCTCTCTCGCTCTGCTCCGGCTCCGGGTCTCTGTCGCTCTAGTCCGGCTCTGGGTCTCTCTCTCTCTGCTCCGGCTCCAGGTCTCTCTCTCTCTGCTCCGGATCTCTCTCTCGCTCTGCTCCGGTTCCCGGTCTCTCTCGCTCTCTGCTCCGTCTCCAGGTCTCTCTCTCGCTCTGCTCCGGCTCCGGGTCTCTCTCTCGCTCTGCTCTGGCTCCGGGTCTCTCTTTCTCTCTGCTCCAGCTCCGGGTCTCTCTCTCGCTCTTCTCCGGCTCCGGGTCTCTCTCTCTCTCTGCTCCGGCTCCTGCTCTCTCTCTCTCTGCTCCGGCTCCAGGTCTATCTCTCTCTCTCTCTGCTCCGGCTCCAGGTCTCTCTCTCTCTATCTCTGCTCCGGCTCCAGGTCTCCCTCTCTCTGCTCCTGCTCCAGGTCTCCCTCTCTCTGCTCCGGCTCCAGGTCTCTCTCTCTCAGCTCCGGCTCCGGGTCTCTCTCTCTCTGCTCCGGCTCCAGGTCTATCTCTCTCTCTCTCTGCTCCGGCTCCAGGTCTCTCTCTCTCTATCTCTGCTCCGGCTCCAGGTCTCCCTCTCTCTGCTCCTGCTCCAGGTCTCCCTCTCTCTGCTCCGGCTCCAGGTCTCTCTCTCTCTGCTCCGGCTCCGGGTCTCTTTCTCTCTGCTCCGGCTCCGGGTCACTCTCGCTCTGCTCCAGCTCCAGGTCTCTCTCTCTCTGCTCCGGCTCCGGGTCTCTCTCTCACTCTCGCTTTGCTCCGGCTCCAAGTCTCTCTCTCTCTGCTCCGGCTCCAGGTCTCTCTCTCTCTCTGCTCCGGCTCCGGGTCTCTCTGTCTCTCTGCTCCCGCTCCGGGTCTCTCTCTCTCTGCTCCGGCTCCGAGTCTCTCTCTCTCTGCTCCGGCTCCGGGTCTCTCTCTCTCTGCTCCGGCTCCAGGTCTCTCTCTCTCTCTCTGCTCTGGCTCCGGGACTCTCTTTCTCTCTGCTCCAGCTCCGGGTCTCTCTCTCTCCGCTCCGGCTCCGGGTCTCTCTCTCTCTCACTCTGCTCCGGCTCCAGGTCTCTCTCTCTCTGCTCCGGCTCCAGGTCTCTCTCGCTCTGCTCCGGCTCCGGGTCCCTCTCTCTCTCTGTTCTGGCTCCGGTTCTCTCTCTCTCTCTGCTCCGGCTCCGCGTCTCTCTCGCTCTAGTCCGGCTCTGGGTCTCTCTCTCTCTCTGCTCCGGCTCCAGGTCTCTCTCTCTCTGCTCCGGCTCCGGACCTCTCTCTCGCTCTGCTCCGGTTCCGGGTCTCTCTATCGCTCTGCTCTGGCTCCGGGTCTCTCTCTCTGCTCCGGCTCCGGGTCTCTCTCTCGCTCTGCTCCGGCTCCGGGTCTCTCTCTTGCTCTGCTCCGGCTCCGGGTCTCTCTCTCCCTGCTCCGGCTCCAGGTCACTCTCTCTCTCTCTGCTCCGGCTCCAGGTCTCTCTCTCTCGCTGCTCCAGCTCTAGGTCTCTCTCTCTCTCTCTGCTCCGGCTCCGGGTCTCTCTCTCTCTCTGCTCCGGCTCCGGGTCTCTCTCTCTCTCTCTCTGCTCCGGCTCCGGGTCTCCCTCTCTCTCTCTGTTCCGGCTCCGGGTCTCTGTCTCGCTCTGCTCCGGCTCCGGCTCTCTCTCTCTCTGCTCCGGCTCCGGGTCTCTCTCTCTCTCCGCTATGGCTCCGAGTCGCTCTCTCGCTCTGCTCCGGCTCCAAGTATCTCTCTCTCTGCTCTGGCTCCGGGTCGCTCTCTCTCTGCTCCGGCTCCATGTCTCTCTCTCTCTGCTCCGGCTCCAGGTCTCTCTCTCTCTGCTCCGGCTCCAGGTCTCTCTCGCTCTGCTCCAGCTCCGGGTCTCTCCCTCTCTGCTCCGGCTCCGAGTCTCTCTCTCTCTCTCTGCTCCGGCTCCGAGTCTCTCTCTCTCTCTCTGCTCCGGCTCCGGGTCTCCCTCTCTCTCTCTGTTCCGGCTCCGGGTCTCTGTCTCGCTCTGCTCCGGCTCCGGTTCTCTCTCTCTCTGCTCCGGCTCCGGGTCTCCCTCTCTCTCTCTGTTCCGGCTCCGGGTCTCTGTCTCGCTCTGCTCCGGCTCCGGCTCTCTCTCTCTCTGCTCCGGCTCCGGGTCTCTCTCTCTCTCCGCTATGGCTCCGAGTCGCTCTCTCGCTCTGCTCCGGCTCCAAGTATCTCTCTCTCTGCTCTGGCTCCGGGTCGCTCTCTCTCTGCTCCGGCTCCATGTCTCTCTCTCTCTGCTCCGGCTCCAGGTCTCTCTCTCTCTGCTCCGGCTCCAGGTCTCTCTCGCTCTGCTCCAGCTCCGGGTCTCTCCCTCTCTGCTCCGGCTCCGAGTCTCTCTCTCTCTCTCTGCTCCGGCTCCGAGTCTCTCTCTCTCTCTCTGCTCCGGCTCCGGGTCTCCCTCTCTCTCTCTGTTCCGGCTCCGAGTCTCTCTCTCTCTCTCTGCTCCGGCTCCGAGTCTCTCTCTCTCTCTCTGCTCCGGCTCCGGGTCTCCCTCTCTCTCTCTGTTCCGGCTCCGGGTCTCTCTCTGCTCCGGCTCCGGGTCTCTGTCTCGCTCTGCTCCGGCTACGGCTCTCTCTCTCTCTGCTCCGGCTCCGGGCCTCTCTCTCTCTCTCTGCTCCGGCTCCGGGTCTCTCTCTCTGCTCCGGCTCCGGGTATCTCTCTCACTCTGCTCCGGCTCCAGGTCTCTCTCTCGCTCTGCTCTGGTTCCGCGTCTCTCTCTTGCTCTGCTCCGGCTCCGGGTCTCTCTCTCTCTCTGCTCCGGCTCCGGGTCTCTCTCTCTCTGCTCCGGCTCCAGGTCTCTCTCTCTCTCTCTGCTCCGGCTCCGGGTCTCTCTACCTCTCTGCTCCGCTCCGCATCTCCCTCTCTCGCTCTGCTCCGGCTCCGGGTCTCTGTCGCTCTAGTCCGGCTCTGGGTCTCTCTCTCTCTGCTCCGGCTCCAGGTCTCTCTCTCTCTGCTCCGGATCTCTCTCTCGCTCTGCTCCGGTTCCCGGTCTCTCTCTCTCTCTGCTCCGTCTCCAGGTCTCTCTCTCGCTCTGCTCCGGCTCAACGTCTCTCTCTTGCTCTGCTCCGGCTCCGGGTCTCTCTCTCGCTCTGCTCTGGCTCCGGGTCTCTCTTTCTCTCTGCTCCAGCTCCGGGTCTCTCTCTCGCTCTGCTCCGGCTCCGGGTCTCTCTCTCTCTCTGCTCCGGCTCCGGGTCTCTGTCTCTCTCTGCTCCGGCTCCGGGTCTCTTTCTCTCTGCTCCGGCTCCGGGTCACTCTCACTCTGCTCCAGCTCCAGGTCTCTCTTTCTCTGCTCCGGCTCCAGGTCTCTCTCTCGCTCTGCTCCGGTTCCGCGTCTCTCTCTTGCTCTGCTCCGGCTCCGGGTCTCTCTCTCTCTCTGCTCCGGCTCCGGGTCTCTCTCTCTCTGCTCCGGCTCCAGGTCTCTCTCTCTCTCTCTGCTCCGGCTCCGGGTCTCTCTCCCTCTCTGCTCCGCTCCGCATCTCTCTCTCTCGCTCTGCCCCGGCTCCGGGTCTCTGTCGCTCTAGTCCGGCTCTGGGTCTCTCTCTCTCTGCTCCGGCTCCAGGTCTCTCTCTCTCTGCTCCGGATCTCTCTCTCGCTCTGCTCCGGTTCCCGGTCTCTCTCTCTCTCTGCTCCGTCTCCAGGTCTCTCTCTCGCTCTGCTCCGGCTCAACGTCTCTCTCTTGCTCTGCTCCGGCTCCGGGTCTCTCTCTCGCTCTGCTCTGGCTCCGGGTCTCTCTTTCTCTCTGCTCCAGCTCCGGGTCTCTCTCTCGCTCTGCTCCGGCTCTGGGTCTCTGTCTCTCTCTGCTCCGGCTCCGGGTCTCTTTCTCTCTGCTCCGGCTCCGGGTCACTCTCACTCTGCTCCAGCTCCAGGTCTCTCTTTCTCTGCTCCGGCTCCGGGTCTCTCTCTCTCTCCGCTACGGCTCCGGGTCGCTCTCTTGCTCTGCTCCGGTTCCTTGTCTCTCTCGCTCTGCTCTGGCTCCGGGTCTCTCTCTCTGCTCCGCCTCCGGGTCTCTCTCTCGCTCTGCTCCGGCTCCGGGTCTCTCTCTTTCTCTGCTCCGGCTCCGGGTCTCTCTCTCTCTCTGCTCTGGCTCCGGGTCTCTCTCTCTCTGCTCCGGCTCCGGGTCTCTCTCTCACTCTCGCTTTGCTCCGGCTCCAAGTCTCTCTCTCTCTGCTCTGGCTCCGGGTCTCTCTCGCTCTGCTCCGGCTCCGGGTCTCTCTCTCTCTCACTCTGTTCCGGCTCCAGGTCTCTCTCTCTCTGCTCCGGCTCCAGGTCTCTCTCTCTCTCTGCTCCGGCTCCGGGTCTCTCTGTCTCTCTGCTCCCGCTCCGGGTCTCTCTCTCTCTGCTCCGGCTCTGCAACTCTCTCGCTCTGCTCTGGCTCCGGGACTCTCTTTCTCTCTGCTCCAGCTCCGGGTCTCTCTCTCGCTCTGCTCCGGCTCCGGGTCTCTCTCTCGCTCTGCTCCAGCTCCAGGTCTCTCTCTCTCCGCTCCGGCTCCGGGTCTCTCTCTCTCTCACTCTGCTCCGGCTCCAAGTCTCTCTCTCTCTGCTCCGGCTCCAGGTCTCTCTCGCTCTGCTCCGGTTCCGGGTCTCTCTCGCTCTGCTCTGGCTCCGGGTCTCTCTCTCTGCTCCGGTTCCGGGTCTCTCTCTCGCTGTGCTCCGGCTCTCTCTCTTGCTCTGCTCCGGCTCCGGGTCTCTCTCTCTCTCTGTTCCGGCTCCGGTTCTCTCTCTCTCTCTGCTCCGGCTCCGCGTCTCTCTCGCTCTAGTCCGGCTCTGGGTCTCTCTCTCTCTCTGCTCCGGCTCCAGGTCTCTCTCTCTCTGCTCCGACTCCGGACCTCTCTCTCGCTCTGCTCCGGTTCCGGGTCACTCTATCGCTCTGCTCTGGCTCCGGGTCTCTCTCTCTGCTCCGGCTCCGGGTCTCTCTCTCGCTCTGCTCCGGCTCCGGGTCTCTCTCTTGCTCTGCTCCGGCTCCGGGTCTCTCTCTCTCCCTGCTCCGGCTCCAGGTCACTCTCTCTCTCTCTGCTCCGGCTCCAGGTCTCTCTCTCTCGCTGCTCCGGCTCTAGGTCTCTCTCTCTCTCTCTGCTCCGGCTCCGGGTCTCTCTCTCTCTCTGCTCCGGCTCCGGGTCTCTCTCTCTCTCTCTGCTCCGGCTCCGGGTCTCCCTCTCTCTCTCTGTTCCGGCTCCGGGTCTCTGTCTCGCTCTGCTCCGGCTCCGGCTCTCTCTCTCTCTGCTCCGGCTCCGGGTCTCTCTCTCTATCCGCTATGGCTCCGAGTCGCTCTCTCGCTCTGCTCCGGCTCCAAGTATCTCTCTCTCTGCTCTGGCTCCGGGTCGCTCTCTCTCTGCTCCGGCTCCATGTCTCTCTCTCTCTGCTCCGGCTCCAGGTCTCTCTCTCTCTGCTCCGGCTCCAGGTCTCTCTCGCTCTGCTCCAGCTCCGGGTCTCTCCCTCTCTGCTCCGGCTCCGAGTCTCTCTCTCACTCTCTGCTCCAGCTCCGGGTCTCCCTCTCTCTCTCTGTTCCGGCTCCGGGTCTCTCTCTCTCTGCTCCGGCTCTGGGTCTCTGTCTCGCTCTGCTCTGGCTACGGCTCTCTCTCTCTCTGCTCCGGCTCCGGGTCTCTCTCTCTCTCCGCTATGGCTCCGAGTCGCTCTCTCGCTCTGCTCCGGCTCCAAGTATCTCTCTCTCTGCTCTGGCTCCGGGTCACTCTCTCGCTCTGCTCCAGCCCCGGGTCTCTCTCTCTCTGCTCCTGCTCCGGGTCTCTCTCTCTCTCCGCTCCGGCTCCGGGTCTCTCTTACTCTCTCTGCTCCGGATCCGGGTCTCTCTCTCTCTCTGCTCCGGTTCCGGGTATCTCTCTCTCTCTGCTCCGGCTGCGGGTCTCTCTCTCTCTCCGCTACGGCTCCGGGTCGCTCTCTCTCTCTGCTCCGGCTCCGGGTCTTTCTCTCTCTCTCTGCTCCGGCTCCGGGTCTCTCTCTCGCTCTGCTCCGGCTCCCGGTCTCTCTCTCTCTGCTCCGGCTCCGGGTCTCTCTCTCTCTCCGCTACGGCTCCGGGTTGCTCTCTCGCCCTGCTCCGGCTCAGGAACTCTCTCTCTCTCTGCTCCGGCTCCGGGTCTCTCTCTCTCTGCTCCGGCTCCGGGTCTCTCTCTCTCTCCGCTACGGCTCCGGACCTCTCTCTCGCTTTGCTCCGGCTCCAAGTCTCTCTCTCTCTGCTCTGGCTCCAGGTCTCTCTCGCTCTGCTCCAGCTCCGGGTCTCTCTCTCTCTTACTCTGTTCCGGCTCCAGGTCTCTCTCTCTCTGCTCCGGCTCCAGGTCTCTCTCTCTCTGCTCCGGCTCCGGGTCTCTCTCTCTCTCTGCTCCGGCTCCGGGTCTCTCTCTCTCTGCTCCGGCTCCGCGTCTCTCTCACTCTAGTCCAGCTCTGGGTCTCTCTTGCTCTGCTCCGGCTCCAGGTCTCTCTCTCTCTGCTCCGGCTCCGGACCTCTCACTCGCTCTGCTCCGGTTCCGGGTCTCTCTATCGCTCTGCTCTGGCTCCGGGTCTCTCTCTCTGCTCCGGCTCCGGGTCTCTCTGTCGCTCTGCTCCGGCTCCGGGTCTCTCTCTTGCTCTGCTCCGGCTCCGGGTCTCTCTCTACCTGCTCCGGCTCCAGGTCACTCTCTCTCTCTCTGCTCGGGCTCCAGGTCTCTCTCTCTCGCTGCTCCGGCTCCAGGTCTCTCTCTCTCTCTCTCTGCTCCGGCTCCGGGTCTCTCTCTCTCTCTGCTCCGGCTCCGGGTCTCTCTCTCTCTCTCTGCACCGGCTCCGGGTCTGCCTCTCTCTCTCTGTTCCGGCTCCGGGTCTCTCTCTGCTCCGGCTCCGGGTCTCTGTCTCGCTCTGCTCCGGCTCCGGCTCTCTCTCTCTCTGCTCCGGCTCCGGGTCTCTCTCTCTCTCCGCTATGGCTCCGAGTCGCTCTCTCGCTCTGCTCCGGCTCCAAGTATCTCTCTCTCTGCTCCGGCTCCGAGTCTCTCTCTCTCTCTCTCTGCTCCGGCTCCGGGTCTCTCTCTCTCTCTGCTCCGGCTCCGGGTCTCTCTCTCTCTCTTTGCTCCGGCTCCGGGTCTCCCTCTCTCTCTCTGTTCCGGCTCCGGGTCTCTCTCTCTCTGCTCTGGCTCCGGGTCTCTGTCTCGCTCTGCTCCGGCTCCGGCTCTCTCTCTCTCTGCTCCGGCTCCGGGTCTCTCTCTCTCTCCGCTATGGCTCCGAGTCGCTCTCTCGCTCTGCTCCGGCTCCAAGTATCTCTCTCTCTGCTCTGGCTCCGGGTCACTCTCTCGCTCTGCTCCAGCCCCGGGTCTCTCTCTCTCTGTTCCGGCTCCGGGTCTCTCTCTCTCTCCGCTCCGGCTCCAGGTCTCTCTTACTCTCTCTGCTCCGGATCCGGGTCTCTCTCTCTCTGCTCCGGCTGCGTTACTCTCTCTCTCTCCGCTGCGGCTCCGGGTCGCTCTCGCGCTCTGCTCCGGTTCCTTGTCTCTCTCGCTCTGCTCTGGCTCCGGGTCTCTCTCTATCTCTCTGCTCCGGCTCCGGGTCTCTCTCTCTCTCTGCTCCGGCTGCAGGTCTCTCTCTCTCTCTCTGCTCCGGCTCCGGGTCTCTCTCCCTCTCTGCTCCGGCTCCGGGGCTCTCTCTCTCTCTCTGCTCCGGCTCCGGGTCTCCCTCTCTCTCTCTGTTCCGGCTCCGGGTCTCTCTCTCTCTCTCTGCTCTGGCTCCGGGTCTCTGTCTCGCTCTGCTCCGGCTCCAGTTCTCTCTCTCTCTGCTCCGTCTCCGGGTCTCTCTTTCTCTCCGCTACGGCTCCGAGTCGCTCTCTTGCTCTGCTCCGGCTCCAAGTATCTCTCTCTCTGCTCTGGCTCCGGGTCACTCTCTCGCTCTGCTCCAACCCCGGGTCTCTCCCTCTCTGCTCCGGCTCCGGGTCTCTCTCTCTCTCTGCTCCGGCTCCGGGTCTCTCTCTCTATACTCCGACTCCGGGTCTCTCTCTCTCTGCTCCGGCTCCGGGTCTCTCTCTCGCTCTGCTCTGGCTCCGGGTCTCTCTCTCTCCGCTCCGGCTCCGGGTCTCTCTCTCGCTCTGCTCCAGCTCCGGGTCTCTCTTTCGCTCTGCTCCGGCTCCGGGACTCTCTCTCTCTCCGCTCCGGCTCCGGGCCTCTCTCTCTCTCTCTCTGCTCCGGCTCCGGGTCTCTCTCTCTCTCTGCTCCGGCTCCGGGTATCTCTCTCACTCTGCTCCGGCTCCAGGTCTCTCTCTCGCTCTGCTCCGGTTCCGCGTCTCTCTCTCGCTCTGCTCCGGCTCCGGGTCTCTCTCTCTCTCTGCTCCGGCTCCGGGTCTCTCTCTCTCTGCTCCGGCTCCAGGTCTCTCTCTCTCTCTCTGCTCCGGCTCCGGGTCTCTCTCCCTCTCTGCTTCGCTCCGCATCTCTCTCTCTCGCTCTGCTCCGGCTCCGGGTCTCTGTCGCTCTAGTCCGGCTCCAGGTCTCTCTCTCTCTGCTCCGGCTCCAGGTCTCTCTCTCTCTGCTCTGGATCTCTCTCTCGCTCCGCTCCGGTTCCCGGTCTCTCTCTCTCTCTGCTCCGTCTCCAGGTCTCTCCCTCGCTCTGCTCCGGCTCAACGTCTCTCTCTTGCTCTGCTCCGGCTCCGGGTCTCTCTCTCGCTCTGCTCTGGCTCCGGGTCTCTCTTTCTCTCTGCTCCAGCTCCGGGTCTCTCTCTCGCTCTGCTCCGGCTCCGGGTCTCTCTCTCTCTCTGCTCCGGCTCCGGGTCTCTGTCTCTCTCTGCTCCGGCTCCGGGTCTCTTTCTCTCTGCTCCGGCTCCGGGTCACTCTCGCTCTGCTCCAGCTCCAGGTCTCTCTTTCTCTGCTCCGGCTCCGGGTCTCTCTCTCTCTCCGCTACGGCTCCGGGTCGCTCTCTTGCTCTGCTCCGGTTCCTTGTCTCTCTCGCTCTGCTCTGGCTCCGGGTCTCTCTCTCTGCTCCGGCTCCGGGTCTCTCTCTCGCTCTGCTCCGGCTCCGGGTCTCTCTCTTTCTCTGCTCCGGCTCCGGGTCTCTCTCTCTCTCTGCTCCGGCTCCGGGTCTCTCTCTCTCTGCTCCGGCTCCGGGTCTCTCTCTCACTCTCGCTTTGCTCCGGCTCCAAGTCTCGCTCTCTCTGCTCTGGCTCCGGGTCTCTCTCGCACTGCTCCGGCTCCGGGTCTCTCTCTCTCTCACTCTATTCCGGCTCCAGGTCTCTCTCTCTCTCTGCTCCGGCTCCGGGTCTCTCTGTCTCTCTGCTCCCGCTCCGGGTCTCTCTCTCTCTGCTCCGGCTCCGCAACTCTCTCGCTCTGCTCTGGCTCCGGGACTCTCTTTCTCTCTGCTCCAGCTCCGGGTCTCTCTCTCGCTCTGCTCCGGCTCCGGGTCTCTCTCTCGCTCTGCTCCAGCTCCAGGTCTCTCTCTCTCCGCTCCGGCTCCGGGTCTCTCTCTCTCTCACTCTGCTCCGGCTCCAAGTCTCTCTCTCTCTGCTCCGGCTCCAGGTCTCTCTCGCTCTGCTCCGGTTCCGGGTCTCTCTCGCTCTGCTCTGGCTCCGGGTCTCTCTCTCTGCTCCGGTTCCGGGTCTCTCTCTCGCTGTGCTCCGGCTCTCTCTCTTGCTCTGCTCCGGCTCCGGGTCTCTCTCTCTCTCTGTTCCGGCTCCGGTTCTCTCTCTCTCTCTGCTCCGGCTCCGCGTCTCTCTCACTCTAGTCCGGCTCTGGGTCTCTCTCTCTCTCTGCTACGGCTCCAGGTCTCTCTCTCTCTGCTCCGGCTCCGGGTCTCTCTCTCGCTCTGCTCCGGCTCCGGGTCTCTCTCTTGCTCTGCTCCGGCTCCGGGTCTCTCTCTCTCCCTGCTCCGGCTCCAGGTCACTCTCTCTCTCTCTGCTCCGGCTCCAGGTCTCTCTCTCACGCTGCTCCGGCTCTAGGTCTCTCTCTCTCTCTCTGCTCCGGCTCCGGGTCTCTCTCTCTCTCTGCTCTGGCTCCGGGTCTCTCTCTCTCTCTCTGCTCCGGCTCCGGGTCTCCCTCTCTCTCTCTGTTCCGGCTCCGGGTCTCTGTCTCGCTCTGCTCCGGCTCCAAGTATCTCTCTCTCTGCTCTGGCTCCGGGTCGCTCTCTCTCTGCTCCGGCTCCAGGTCTCTCTCTCTCTGCTCCGGCTCCAGGTCTCTCTCGCTCTGCTCCAGCTCCGGGTCTCTCCCTCTCTGCTCCGGCTCCGAGTCTCTCTCTCTCTCTCTGCTCCGGCTCCGGGTCTCCCTCTCTCTCTCTGTTCCGGCTCCGGGTCTTTCTCTCTCTGCTCCGGCTCCGGGTCTCTGTCTCGCTCTGCTCTGGCTACGGCTCTCTCTCTCTCTGCTCCGGCTCCGGGTCTCTCTCTCTCTCCGCTATGGCACCGAGTCGCTCTCTCGCTCTGCTCCGGCTCCAAGTATCTCTCTCTCTGCTCTGGCTCCGGGTCACTCTCTCGCTCTGCTCCAGCCCCGGGTCTCTCTCTCTCTGCTCCTGCTCCGGGTCTCTCTCTCTCTCCGCTCCGGCTCCGGGTCTCTCTTACTCTCTCTGCTCCGGATCCGGGTCTCTCTCTCTCTCTGCTCCGGTTCCGGGTATCTCTCTCTCTCTGCTCCGGCTGCGGGTCTCTCTCTCTCTCCGCTACGGCTCCGGGTCGCTCTCTCGCTCTGCTCCGGCTCCGGGTCTCTCTCTCTCTCTTTGCTCCGGCTCCGGGTCTCTCTCTCTCTCTCTCTGCTCTGGCTCCGGGTCTTTCTCTCTCTCTCTGCTCCGGCTCCGGGTCTTTCTCTCTCTCTCTGCTCCGGCTCCGGGTCTCTCTCTCGCTCTGCTCCGGCTCCAGGTCTCTCTCTCTCTGCTCCGGCTCCGGGTCTCTCTCTCTCTCCGCTACGGCTCCGGGTCGCTCTCTCGCTCTGCTCCGGCTCCGGGTCTCTCTCTCTCTCTTTGCTCCGGCTCCGGGTCTCTCTCTCTCTCTCTCTGCTCTGGCTCCGGGTCTTTCTCTCTCTCTCTGCTCCGGCTCCGGGTCTTTCTCTCTCTCTCTGCTCCGGCTCCGGGTCTCTCTCTCGCTCTGCTCCGGCTCCAGGTCTCTCTCTCTCTGCTCCGGCTCCGGGTCTTTCTCTCTCTCTCTGCTCCGGCTCCGGAACTCTCTCTCTTTCTGCTCCGGCTCCAAGTCGCTTTCACTCTGTTACAGCTCCGGGTCTCTCTCTCTCTGCTCCGGCTCCGGGTCTCTCTCTCACTGCTCCGGCTGCGTTACTCTCTCTCTCTCCGCTACGGCTCCGGGTCGCTCTCGCGCTCTGCTCCGGTTCCTTGTCTCTCTCGCTCTGCTCTGGCTCCGGGTCTCTCTCTCCCTGCTCCGGCTCCAGGTCACTCTCTATCTCTCCGCTCCGGCTCCGGGTCTCTCTCTCTCTCTGCTCCGGCTGCAGGTCTCTCTCTCTCTCTCTGCTCCGGCTCCAGGTCTCTCTCTCTCTCTGCTCCGGCTCCGGGTCTCTCTCTCTCTCTCTGCTCCGGCTCCGGGTCTCCCTCTCTCTCTCTGTTCCGGCTCCGGGTCTCTCTCTCTCTCTCTGCTCTGGCTCCGGGTCTCTGTCTCGCTCTGCTCCGGCTCCGGTTCTCTCTCTCTCTGCTCCGGCTCCGGGTCTCTCTCTCTCTCCTCTACGGCTCCGAGTCGCTCTCTTGCTCTGCTCCGGCTCCAAGTATCTCTCTCTCTGCTCTGGCTCCGGGTCACTCTCTCGCTCTGCTCCAACCCCGGGTCTCTCCCTCTCTGCTCCGGCTCCGGGTCTCTCTCTCTCACTGCTCTGGCTCCGGGTCTCTCTCTCTATGCTCCGACTCCGGGTGTCTCTCGCTCTACTCCGGCTCCGGGTCTCTCTCTCTCGCTCTCTCTCTCTCTGCTCCGGCTCCGGGTCTCTCTCTCGATCTGCTCCGGCTCCGGGTCTCTCCCTCTCTGTTCCGGCTCCGGGTCTCTCTCTCTCTCTCTGCTCTGGCTCCGGGTCTCTGTCTCGCTCTGCTCCGGCTCCGGTTCCCTCTCTCTCTGCTCCGGCTCCGGGTCTCTCTCTCTCCGCTCCGGCTCCTGGTCTCTCTCTCGCTCTGCTCCAGCTCCGGGTCTCTCTTTCGCTCTGCTCCGGCTCCGGGACTCTCTCTCTCTCCGCTCCGGCTCCGGGCCTCTCTCTCTCTCTCTGCTCCGGCTCCGGGTCTCTCTCTCTCTCTGCTCCGGCTCCGGGTCTCTCTCTCTCTCTCTGCTCCGGCTCCGGGTCTCTCTCTCTCTGCTCCGGCTCCAGGTCTCTCTGTCTCTCTCTGCTCTGGCTCCGGGTCTCTGTCTCGCTCTGCTCCGGCTCCGGGTCTCTCTCTCTCTGCTCCGGCTCCAGGTCTCTCTCTCTCTCTCCGCTCCGGCTCCGGGCCTCTCTCTCTCTCTCTGCTCCGACTCCGGGTCTCTCTCTCTCTCTGCTCCGGCTCCGAGTATCTCTCTCACTCTGCTCCGGCTCCAGGTCTCTCTCTCGCTCTGCTCCGGCTCCGCGTCTCTCTCTTGCTCTGCTCCGGCTCCGGGTCTCTCTCTCTCTCTCTGCTCCGGCTCCGGGTCTCTCTCTCTCCGCTCCGGCTCCGGGCCTCTCTCTCTCTCTCTGCTCCGGCTCCAGGTCTCTCTCTCGCTCTGCTCTGGCTCCGGGTCGCTCTCTCGCTCTGCTCCGGTCATGGGTCACTCTCTCTCTGCTCCGGCTCCAGGTCTCTCTCTCTCTGCTCCGGATCTCTCTCTCGCTCTGCTCCGGTTCCTGGTCTCTCTCTCTCTCTCTCCTCCGGCTCAACGTCTCTCTCTTGCTCTGCTCCGGCTCCGGGTCTCTCTCTCTCTCGCTCTGCTCCGGGTCTCTCTCTCTCTCTGCTCCGGCTCCGGGTCTCTGTCTCTCTCTGCTCCGGCTCCGGGTCTCTTTCTCTCTGCTCCGGCTCCGGGTCTCTCTCTCTCTGCTCCGGTTCCCGGTCTCTCTCTCTCTCTCTCCTCCGGCTCAACGTCTCTCTCTTGCTCTGCTCCGGCTCCGGGTCTCTCTCTCTCTCGCTCTGCTCCGGGTCTCTCTCTCTCTCTGCTCCGGCTCCGGGTCTCTGTCTCTCTCTGCTCCGGCTCTGGGTCTCTCTTTCTCTCTGCTCCAGCTCCGGGTCTCACTCTCGCTCTGCTCTGGCTCCGGGTCTCTCTCTCTCTCTGCTCCGGCTCCGGGTCTCTGTCTCTCTCTGCTCCGGCTCCGGGTCTCTTTCTCTCTGCTCCGGCTCCGGGTCTCTCTCTCTCTGCTCCGGCTCCGGGTCTCTCTCTCTCTCCGCTACGGCTCCGGACCTCTCTCTCGCTTTGCTCCGGCTCCAAGTCTCTCTCTCTCTGCTCTGGCTCCAGGTCTCTCTCGCTCTGCTCCAGCTCCGGGTCTCTCTCTCTCTCACTCTGTTCCGGCTCCAAGTCTCTCTCTCTCTGCTCCGGCTCCAGGTCTCTCTCTCTCTGCTCCGGCTCCGGGTCTCTCTCTCTCTCTGCTCCGGCTCCGGGTCTCTCTCTCTCTGCTCCGGCTCCGCGTCTCAACACTCTATTCCAGCTCTGGGTCTCTCTTGCTCTGCTCCGGCTCCAGGTCTCTCTCTCTCTGCTCCGGCTCCGGACCTCTCACTCGCTCTGCTCCGGTTCCGGGTCTCTCTATCGCTCTGCTCTGGCTCCGGGTCTCTCTCTCTACTCCGGCTCCGGGTCTCTCTCTCTCTCTGCTCTGGCTCCGGGTCTCTGTCTCGCTCTGCTCCGGCTCCGGTTCTCTCTCTCTCTGCTCCGGCTCCGGGTCTCTCTCTCTCCGCTCCGGCTCCTGGTCTCTCTCTCGCTCTGCTCCAGCTCCGGGTCTCTCTTTCGCTCTGCTCCGGCTCCGGGACTCTCTCTCTCTCCGCTCCGGCTCCGGGCCTCTCTCTCTCTCTCTGCTCCGGCTCCGGGTCTCTCTCTCTCTCTGCTCCGGCTCCGGGTCTCTCTCTCTCTCTCTGCTCGGGCTCCGGGTCTCTCTCTCTCTGCTCCGCCTCCAGGTCTCTCTGTCTCTCTCTGCTCTGGCTCCGGGTCTCTGTCTCGCTCTGCTCCGGCTCCGGGTCTCTCTCTCTCTGCTCCGGCTCCAGGTCTCTCTCTCTCTCTCCGCTCCGGCTCCGGGCCTCTCTCTCTCTCTCTGCTCCGACTCCGGGTCTCTCTCTCTCTCTGCTCCGGCTCCGAGTATCTCTCTCACTCTGCTCCGGCTCCAGGTCTCTCTCTCGCTCTGCTCCGGCTCCGCGTCTCTCTCTTGCTCTGCTCCGGCTCCGGGTCTCTCTCTCTCTCTCTGCTCCGGCTCCGGGTCTCTCTCTCTCCGCTCCGGCTCCGGGCCTCTCTCTCTCTCTCTGCTCCGGCTCCAGGTCTCTCTCTCGCTCTGCTCCGGCTCCGGGTCGCTCTCTCGCTCTGCTCCGGTCATGGGTCACTCTCTCTCTGCTCCGGCTCCAGGTCTCTCTCTCTCTGCTCCGGATCTCTCTCTCGCTCTGCTCCGGTTCCCGGTCTCTCTCTCTCTCTCCTCCGGCTCAACGTCTCTCTCTTGCTCTGCTCCGGCTCCGGGTCTCTCTCTCTCTCGCTCTGCTCCGGGTCTCTCTTTCTCTCTGCTCCAGCTCCGGGTCTCACTCTCGCTCTGCTCTGGCTCCGGGTCTCTCTCTCTCTCTGCTCCGGCTCCGGGTCTCTGTCTCTCTCTGCTCCGGCTCCGGGTCTCTTTCTCTCTGCTCCGGCTCCGGGTCTCTCTCTCTCTGCTCCGGCTCCGGGTCTCTCTCTCTCTCCGCTACGGCTCCGGACCTCTCTCTCGTTTTGCTCCGGCTCCAAGTCTCTCTCTCTCTGCTCTGGCTCCAGGTCTCTCTCGCTCTGCTCCAGCTCCGGGTCTCTCTCTCTCTCACTCTGTTCCGGCTCCAAGTCTCTCTCTCTCTGCTCCGGCTCCAGGTCTCTCTCTCTCTGCTCCGGCTCCGGGTCTCTCTCTCTCTCTGCTCCGGCTCCGGGTCTCTCTCTCTCTGCTCCGGCTCCGCGTCTCAACACTCTAGTCCAGCTCTGGGTCTCTCTTGCTCTGCTCCGGCTCCAGGTCTCTCTCTCTCTGCTCCGGCTCCGGACCTCTCACTCGCTCTGCTCCGGTTCCGGGTCTCTCTATCGCTCTGCTCTGGCTCCGGGTCTCTCTCTCTACTCCGGCTCCGGGTCTCTCTGTCGCTCTGCTCCGGCTCCGGGTCTCTCTCTTGCTCTGCTCCGGCTCCGGGTCTCTCTCTACCTGCTCCGGCTCCAGGTCACTCTCTCTCTCTCTGCTCCGGCTCCAGGTCTCTCACTCTCGCTGCTCCGGCTCCAGGTCTCTCTCTCTCTCTCTCTCTGCTCCGGCTCCGGGTCTCTCTCTCTCTCTGCTCCGGCTCCGGGTCTCTCTCTCTCTCTCTGCATCGGCTCCGGGTCTCCCTCTCTCTCTCTGTTCCGGCTCCGGGTGTCTCTCTCTCTGCTCCGGCTCCGGGTCTCTGTCTCGCTCTGCTCCGGCTCCGGCTCTCTCTCTCTCTGCTCCGGCTCCGGGTCTCTCTCTCTCTCCGCTATGGCTCCGAGTCGCTCTCTCGCTCTGCTACGGCTCCAAGTATCTCTCTCTCTGCTCTGGCTCCGGGTCGCTCTCTCTCTGCTCCGGCTCCGGGTCTCTCTCTCTCTCTCTGCTCCGGCTCCGGGTCTCCCTCTCTCTCTCTGTTCCGGCTCCGGGTCTCTGTCTCGCTCTGCTCCGGCTCCGGCTCTCTCTCTCTCTGCTCCGGCTCCATGTCTCTCTCTCTCTGCTCCGGCTCCAGGTCTCTCTCTCTCTGCTCCGGCTCCAGGTCTCTCTCGCTCTGCTCCAGCTCCGGGTCTCTCCCTCTCTGCTCCGGCTCCGAGTCTCTCTCTCTCTCTCTGCTCCGGCTCCGGGTCTCCCTCTCTCTCTCTCTGTTCCGGCTCCGGGTCTCTCTCTCTCTGCTCCGGCTCCGGGTCTCTGTCTCGCTCTGCTCCGGCTACGGATCTCTCTCTCTCTGCTCCGGCTCTGGGTCTCTCTCTCTCTCTGCTCTGGCTCCGGGTCACTCTCTCGCTCTGCTCCAGCCCCGGGTCTCTCTCTCTCTGCTCCTGCTCCGGGTCTCTCTCTCTCTCCGCTCCGGCTCCGGGTCTCTCTTACTCTCTCTGCTCCGGATCCGGGTCTCTCTCTCTCTCTGCTCCGGTTCCGGGTATCTCTCTCTCTCTGCTCCGGCTCCGGGTCTCTCTCTCTCTCCGCTACGGCTCCGGGTCGCTCTCTCGCTCTGCTCCGGCTCCGGGTCTCTCGCTCTGCTCCGGCTCTGGTTCACTCTCTCTCTCTCTGCTCCGGCTCCGGGTCTCTCTCTCTCTCTGCTCTGGCTCCGGGTCTCTGTCTCGCTCTGCTCCGGCTCCGGTTCTCTCTCTCTCTGCTCCGGCTCCGGGTCTCTCTCTCTCTCCTCTACGGCTCCGAGTCGCTCTCTTGCTCTGCTCCGGCTCCAAGTATCTCTCTCTCTGCTCTGGCTCCGGGTCACTCTCTCGCTCTGCTCCAACCCCGGGTCTCTCCCTCTCTGCTCCGGCTCCGGGTCTCTCTCTCTCTCTGCTCTGGCTCCGGGTCTCTATCTCTATGCTCCGACTCCGGGTCTCTCTCGCTCTACTCCGGCTCCGGGTCTCTCTCTCTCGCTCTCTCTCTCTCTGCTCCGGCTCCGGGTCTCTCTCTCGCTCTGCTCCGGCTCCGGGTCTCTCCCTCTCTGTTCCGGCTCCGGGTCTCTCTCTCTCTGCTCTGGCTCCGGTTCTCTCTCTCTCTGCTCCGGCTCCGGGTCTCTCTCTCTCCGCTCCGGCTCCGGGTCTCTCTCTCGCTCTGCTCCAGCTCCGGGTCTCTCTTTCGCTCTGCCCCGGCTCCGGGACTCTCTCTCTCTCCGCTCCGGCTCCGGGCCTCTCTCTCTCTCTCTGCTCCGGCTCCGGGTCTCTCTCTCTGCTCCGGCTCCGGGTATCTCTCTCACTCTGCTCCGGCTCCAGGTCTCTCTCTCGCTCTGCTCCGGCTCCGCGTCTCTCTCTTGCTCTGCTCCGGCTCCGGGTCTCTCTCTCTGCTCCGGCTCCGGGTCTCTCTCTCTCTGCTCCGGCTCCAGGTCTCTCTCTCTCTCTCTGCTCCGGCTCCAGGTCTCTCTCTCGCTCTGCTCCGGCTCCGCGTCTCTCTCTTGCTCTGCTCCGGCTCCGGGTCTCTCTCGCTCTCTCTCTGCTCCGGCTCCGGGTCTCTCTCCCTCTCTGCTCCGCTCCGCATCTCTCTCTCTCGCTCTGCTCCGGCTCCAGGTCTCTCTCTCGCTCTGCTCCGGCTCCGGGTCGCTCTCTCGCTCTGCTCCGGCTCTGGGTCTCTCTCTCTCTGCTCCGGCTCCAGGTCTCTCTCTCTCTGCTCCGGATCTCTCTCTCGCTCTGCTCCGGTTCCCGGTCTCTCTCTCTCTCTGCTCCAGCTCAACGTCTCTCTCTTGCTCTGCTCCGGCTCCGGGTCTCTCTTTCTCTCTGCTCCAGCTCCGGGTCTCTCTCTCGCTCTGCTCTGGCTCCGGGTCTCTCTCTCTCTCTGCTCCGGCTCCGGGTCTCTTTCTCTCTGCTCCGGCTCCGGGTCACTCTCGCTCTGCTCCAGCTCCAGGTCTCTCTTTCTCTGCTCCGGCTCCGGGTCTCTCTCTCTCTCCGCTACGGCTCCGGGTCGCTCTCTTGCTCTGCTCCGGTTCCTTGTCTCTCTCGCTCTGCTCTGGCTCCGGGTCTCTCTCTCTGCTCCGGCTGCGGGTCTCTCTCCCTCTCTGCTCCGCTCCGCGTCTCTCTCTGTCGCTCTGCTCCGGCTCCGGGTCTCTCTCTCTCTCTGCTCCGGCTCCGGGTCTCTCCCTCTCTGCTCCGGCTCCGGGTCTCTCTCTCTCTCTGCTCCGGCTCCGGGTCTCTCTCTCTCTGCTCCGGCTCCGGGTCTCTCTCTCTCTCTGCTACGGCTCCGGACCTCTCTCTCGCTTTGCTCCGGCTCCAAGTCTCTCTCTCTCTGCTCTGGCTCCAGGTCTCTCTCGCTCTGCTCCAGCTCCGGGTCTCTCTCTCTCTCACTCTGTTCCGGCTCCAGGTCTCTCTCTCTCTGCTCCGGCTCCAGGTCTCTCTCTCTCTGCTCCGGCTCCGGGTCTCTCTCTCTCTCTGCTCCGGCTCCGGGTCTCTCTCTCTCTGCTCCGGCTCCGCGTCTCTCTCACTCTAGGACAGCTCTGGGTCTCTCTTGCTCTGCTCCGGCTCCAGGTCTCTCTCTCTCTGCTCCGGCTCCGGACCTCTCACTCGCTCTGCTCCGGTTCCGGGTCTCTCTATCGCTCTGCTCTGGCTCCGGGTCTCTCTCTCTGCTCCGGCTCCGGGTCTCTCTGTCGCTCTGCTCCGGCTCCGGGTCTCTCTCTTGCTCTGCTCCGGCTCCGGGTCTCTCTCTACCTGCTCCGGCTCCAGGTCACTCTCTCTCTCTCTGCTCGGGCTCCAGGTCTCTCTCTCTCGCTGCTCCGGCTCCAGGTCTCTCTCTCTCTCTCTCTGCTCCGGCTCCGGGTCTCTCTCTCTCTCTCTGCACCGGCTCCGGGTCTGCCTCTCTCTCTCTTTTCCGGCTCCGGGTCTCTCTCTCTCTGCTCTGGCTCCGGGTCTCTGTCTCGCTCTGCTCCGGCTCCGGCTCTCTCTCTCTCTGCTCCGGCTCCGGGTCTCTCTCTCTCTCCGCGATGGCTACGAGTCGCTCTCTCGCTCTGCTCTGGCTCCAAGTATCTCTCTCTCTGCTCTGGCTCCGGGTCGCTCTCTCGCTCTGCTCCAGCTCCTGGTCTCTCCCTCTCTGCTCCGGCTCCGAGTCTCTCTCTCTCTCTGCTCCGGCTCCGGGTCTCTCTCTCTCTCTGCTCCGGCTCCGGGTCTCTCTCTCTCTCTTTGCTCCGGCTCCGGGTCTCCCTCTCTCTCTCTGTTCCGGCTCCGGGTCTCTCTCTCTCTGCTCTGGCTCCGGGTCTCTGTCTCGCTCTGCTCCGGCTCCGGCTCTCTCTCTCTCTGCTCCGGCTCCGGGTCTCTCTCTCTCTCCGCTATGGCTCCGAGTCGCTCTCTCGCTCTGCTCCGGCTCCAAGTATCTCTCTCTCTGCTCTGGCTCCGGGTCACTCTCTCGCTCTGCTCCAGCCCCGGGTCTCTCTCTCTCTGTTCCGGCTCCGGGTCTCTCTCTCTCTCCGCTCCGGCTCCGGGTCTCTCTTACTCTCTCTGCTCCGGATCCGGGTCTCTCTCTCTCTGCTCCGGCTGCGTTACTCTCTCTCTCTCCGCTACGGCTCCGGGTCGCTCTCGCGCTCTGCTCCGGTTCCTTGTCTCTCTCGCTCTGCTCTGGCTCCGGGTCTCTCTCTCCCTGCTCCGGCTCCAGGTCACTCTCTATCTCTCTGCTCCGGCTCCGGGTCTCTCTCTATCTCTGCTCCGGCTGCAGGTCTCTCTCTCTCTCTCTGCTCCGGCTCCGGGTCTCTCTCCCTCTCTGCTCCGGCTCCGGGTCTCTCTCTCTCTCTCTGCTCCGGCTCCGGGTCTCCCTCTCTCTCTCTGTTCCGGCTCCGGGTCTCTCTCTCTCTCTCTGCTCTGGCTCCGGGTCTCTGTCTCGCTCTGCTCCGGCTCCGGTTCTCTCTCTCTCTGCTCCGGCTCCGGGTCTCTCTTTCTCTCCGCTACGGCTCCGAGTCGCTCTCTTGCTCTGCTCCGGCTCCAAGTATCTCTCTCTCTGCTCTGGCTCCGGGTCACTCTCTCGCTCTGCTCCAACCCCGGGTCTCTCCCTCTCTGCTCCGGCTCCGGGTCTCTCTCTCTCTCTGCTCCGGCTCCGGGTCTCTCTCTCTATACTCCGACTCCGGGTCTCTCTCGCTCTACTCCGGCTCCGGGTCTCTCTCTCTCGCTCTCTCTCTCTCTCTGCTCCGGCTCCGGGTCTCTCTCTCGCTCTGCTCTGGCTCCGGGTCTCTCTCTCTCCGCTCCGGCTCCGGGTCTCTCTCTCGCTCTGCTCCAGCTCCGGGTCTCTCTTTCGCTCTGCTCCGGCTCCGGGACTCTCTCTCTCTCCGCTCCGGCTCCGGGCCTCTCTCTCTCTCTCTGCTCCGGCTCCGGGTCTCTCTCTCTCTCTGCTCCGGCTCCGGGTATCTCTCTCACTCTGCTCCGGCTCCAGGTCTCTCTCTCGCTCTGCTCCGGTTCCGCGTCTCTCTCTTGCTCTGCTCCGGCTCCGGGTCTCTCTCTCTCTCTGCTCCGGCTCCGGGTCTCTCTCTCTCTGCTCCGGCTCCAGGTCTCTCTCTCTCTCTCTGCTCCGGCTCCGGGTCTCTCTCCCTCTCTGCTCTGCTCCGCATCTCTCTCTCTCGCTCTGCTCCGGCTCCGGGTCTCTGTCGCTCCAGTCCGGCTCTGGGTCTCTCTCTCTCTGCTCCGGCTCCAGGTCTCTCTCTCTCTGCTCCGGATCTCTCTCTCGCTCTGCTCCGGTTCCCGGTCTCTCTCTCTCTCTGCTCCGTCTCCAGGTCTCTCTCTCGCTCTGCTCCGGCTCAACGTCTCTCTCTTGCTCTGCTCCGGCTCCGGGTCTCTCTCTCTCTCTGCTCTGGCTCCGGGTCTCTCTTTCTCTCTGCTCCAGCTCCGGGTCTCTCTCTCGCTCTGCTCCGGCTCCGGGTCTCTCTCTCTCTCTGCTCCGGCTCCGGGTCTCTGTCTCTCTCTGCTCCGGCTCCGGGTCTCTTTCTCTCTGCTCCGGCTCCGGGTCACTCTCGCTTTGCTCCAGCTCCAGGTCTCTCTTTCTCCGCTCCGGCTCCGGGTCTCTCTCTCTCTCCGCTACGGCTCCGGGTCGCTCTCTTGCTCTGCTCCGGTTCCTTGTCTCTCTCGCTCTGCTCTGGCTCCGGGTCTCTCTCTCTGCTCCGGCTCCGGGTCTCTCTCTCGCTCTGCTCCGGCTCCGGGTCTCTCTCTTTCTCTGCTCCGGCTCCGGGTCTCTCTCTCTCTCTGCTCCGGCTCCGGGTCTCTCTCTCTCTGCTCCGGCTCCGGGTCTCTCTCTCACTCTCGCTTTGCTCCGGCTCCAAGTCTCTCTCTCTCTGCTCTGGCTCCGGTTCTCTCTCGCTCTGCTCCGGCTCCGGGTCTTTCTCTCTCTCACTCTGTTCCGGCTCCAGGTCTCTCTCTCTCTGCTCCGGCTCCAGGTCTCTCTCTCTCTCTGCTCCGGCTCGGGTTCTCTCTGTCTCTCTGCTCCCGCTCCGGGTCTCTCTCTCTCTGCTCCGGCTCCGCAACTCTCTCGCTCTGCTCTGGCTCCGGGACTCTCTTTCTCTCTGCTCCAGCTCCGGGTCTCTCTCACGCTCTGCTCCGGCTCCGGGTCTCTTTCTCGCTCTGCTCCAGCTCCAGGTCTCTCTCTCTCCGCTCCGGCTCCGGGTCTCTCTCTCTCTCACTCTGCTCCGGCTCCAGGTCTCTCTCTCTCTGCTCCGGCTCCAGGTCTCTCTCGCTCTGCTCCGGTTCCGGGTCTCTCTCGCTCTGCTCTGGCTCCGGGTCTCTCTCTCTGCTCCGGTTCCGGGTCTCTCTCTCGCTGTGCTCCGGCTCCGGGTCTCTCTCTTGCTCTGCTCCGGCTCCGGGTCTCTCTCTCCCTGCTCCGGCTCCAGGTCACTCTCTCTCTCTCTGCTCCGGCTCCAGGTCTCTCTCTCTCGCTGCTCCGGCTCTAGGTCTCTCTCTCTCTCTCTGCTCCGGCTCCGGGTCTCTCTCTCTCTCTGCTCCGGCTCCGGGTCTCTCTCTCTCTCTCTGCTCCGGCTCCGGTTCTCCCTCTCTCTCTCTGTTCCGGCTCCGGGTCTCTGTCTCGCTCTGCTCCGGCTCCGGCTCTCTCTCTCTCTGCTCCGGCTCCGGGTCTCTCTCTCTCTCCGCTATGGCTCCGAGTCGCTCTCTCGCTCTGCTCCGGCTCCAAGTATCTCTCTCTCTGCTCTGGCTCCGGGTCGCTCTCTCTCTGCTCCGGCTCCATTTCTCTCTCTCTCTGCTCCGGCTCCAGGTCTCTCTCTCTCTGCTCCGGCTCCAGGTCTCTCTCGCTCTGCTCCAGGTCCGGGTCTCTCCCTCTCTGCTCCGGTTCCGAGTCTCTCTCTCTCTCTCTGCTCCGGCTCCGGGTCTCCCTCTCTCTCTCTGTTCCGGCTCCGGGTCTCTCTCTCTCTGCTCCGGCTCCGGGTCTCTGTCTCGCTCTGCTCCGGCTACGGCTCTCTCTCTCTCTGCTCCGGCTCCGGGCCTCTCTCTCTCTCTCTGCTCCGGCTCCGGGTCTCTCTCTCTGCTCCGGCTCCGAGTATCTCTCTCACTCTGCTCCGGCTCCAGGTCTCTCTCTCGCTCTGCTCCGGTTCCGCGTCTCTCTCTTGCTCTGCTCCGGCTCCGGGTCTCTCTCTCTCTCTGCTCCGGCTCCGGGTCTCTCTCTCTCTGCTCCGGCTCCAGGTCTCTCTCTCTCTCTCTGCTCCGGCTCCGGGTCTGTCTCCCTCTCTGCTCCGCTCCGCATCTCTCTCTCTCGCTCTGCTCCGGCTCCGGGTCTCTGTCGCTCTAGTCCGGCTCTGGGTCTCTCTCTCTCTGCTCCGGCTCCAGGTCTCTCTCTCTCTGCTCCGGATCTCTCTCTCGCTCTGCTCCGGTTCCCGGTCTCTCTCTCTCTCTGCTCCGTCTCCAGGTCTCTCTCTCGCTCTGCTCCGGCTCAACGTCTCTCTCTTGCTCTGCTCCAGCTCCGGGTCTCTCTCTCGCTCTGCTCCGGCTCCGGGTCTCTCTCTCTCTCTGCTCCGGCTCCGGGTCTCTGTCTCTCTCTGCTCCGGCTCTGGGTCTCTTTCTCTCTGCTCCGGCTCCGGGTCACTCTCGCTCTGCTCCAGCTCCAGGTCTCTCTTTCTCTGCTCCGGCTCCGGGCCTCTCTCTCTCTCCGCTACGGCTCCGGATCGCTCTCTTGCTCTGCTCCGGTTCCTTGTCTCTCTCGCTCTGCTCTGGCTCCGGGTCTCTCTCTCTGCTCCGGCTCCGGGTCTCTCTCTCGCTCTGCTCCGGCTCCGGGTCTCTCTCTTTCTCAGCTCCGGCTCCGGGTCTCTCTCTCTCTCTGCTCCGGCTCCGGGTCTCTCTCTCTCTGCTCCGGCTCCGGGTCTCTCTCTCACTCTCGCTTTGCTCCGGCTCCAAGTCTCTCTCTCTCTGCTCTGGCTCCGGGTCTCTCTCGCTCTGCTCCGGCTCCGGGTCTCTCTCTCTCTCACTCTGTTCCGGCTCCAGGTCTCTCTCTCTCTGCTCCGGCTCCAGGTCTCTCTCTCTCTCTGCTCCGGCTCCGGGTCTCTCTGTCTCTCTGCTCCCGCTCCGGGTCTCTCTCTCTCTGCTCCGGCTCCGCAACTCTCTCGCTCTGCTCTGGCTCCGGGACTCTCTTTCTCTCTGCTCCAGCTCCGGGTCTCTCTCTCGCTCTGCTCCGGCTCCGGGTCTCTCTCTCGCTCTGCTCCAGCTCCAGGTCTCTCTCTCTCCGCTCCGGCTCCGGGTCTCTCTCTCTCTCACTCTGCTCCGGCTCCAGGTCTCTCTCTCTCTGCTCCGGCTCCAGGTCTCTCTCGCTCTGCTCCGGTTCCTTGTCTCTCTCGCTCTGCTCTGGCTCCGGGTCTCTCTCTCTGCTCCGGTTCCGGGTCTCCCTCTCGCTGTGCTCCGGCTCCGGGACTCTCTCTTGCTCTGCTCCGGCTCTGGGTCTCTCTCTCTCTCTGTTCCGGCTCCAGTTCTCTCTCTCTCTCTGCTCCGGCTCCGCGTCTCTCTCGCTCTAGTCCGGCTCTGGGTCTCTCTCTCTCTCTGCTCCGGCTCCAGGTCTCTCTCTCTCTGCTCCGGCTCCGGACCTCTCTCTCGCTCTGCTCCGGTTCCGGGTCTCTCTATCGCTCTGCTCTGGCTCCGGGTCTCTCTCTCTGCTCCGGCTCCGGGTCTCTCTCTCGCTCTGCTCCGGCTCCGGGTCTCTCTCTTGCTCTGCTCCAGCTCCGGGTCTCTCTCTCCCTGCTCCGGCTCCAGGTCACTCTCTCTCTCTCTGCTCCGGCTCCAGGTCTCTCTCTCTCGCTGCTCCGGCTCTAGGTCTCTCTCTCTCTCTCTGCTCCGGCTCCGGGTCTCTCTCTCTCTCTGCTCCGGCTCCGGGTCTCTCTCTCTCTCTCTGCTCCGGCTCCGGGTCTCCCTCTCTCTCTCTGTTCCGGCTCCGGGTCTCTGTCTCGCTCTGCTCCGGCTCCGGCTCTCTCTCTCTCTGCTCCGGCTCCGGATCTCTCTCTCCGCTATGGCTCCGAGTCGCTCTCTTGCTCTGCTCCGGCTCCATGTCTCTCTCTCTGCTCCGGCTCCAGGTCTCTCTCTCTCTGCTCCGGCTCCAGGTCTCTCTCGCTCTGCTCCAGCTCCGGATCTCTCCCTCTCTGCTCCGGCTCCGGGTCTCTCTCTCTCTCTGCTCCGGCTCCGGGTCTCTCTCTCTCTGCTCCGGCTCCGGGTCTCTCTCTCTCGATCACTCTCTCTGCTCCGGCTCCGGGTCTCTCTCTCTCTCCGCTCCGGCTCCGGGTCTCTCTCTCTCTCTCTGCTCCGGCTCTGGGTATCTCTCTCGCTCTGCTCCGGTTCCGGGTCTCTCTCTCGCTCTTCTCTGGCTCCGGGTCTCTCTCTCTGCTCCGGCTCCGGGTCTCTCTCTCTCTGCTCAGGCTCCAGGTCTCTCTCTTTCTCTCTCTGCTCCGTCTCCGGGTCTCTCTCTCTCGCTCTGCTCCGGCACCAAGTCTCTCTCTCTCTCTCTGCTCCGGCTCCGGGTCTCCCTCTCTCTCTCTGTTCCGGCTCCGGGTCTCTCTCTCTCTCTGCTCCGGCTCCGGGTCTCTGTCTCGCTCTGCTCCGGCTCCGGCTCTCTCTCTCTCTGCTCCGGCTCCGGGTCTCTCTCTCTCTCCGCTAGGGCTCCGAGTCGCTCTCTCGCTCTGCTCCAGCTCCAAGTATCTCTCTCTCTGCTCTGGCTCCGGGTCACTCTCTCGCTCTGCTCCAGCCCCTGGTCTCTCTCTCTCTGCTCCTGCTCCGGGTCTCTCTCTCTCTCCGCTCCGGCTCCTAGTCTCTCTTACTCTCTCTGCTCCGGATCCGGGTCTCTCTCTCTCTCTGCTCCGGCTCCGGTTCTCTCTCTCTCTCTCTGCTCCGGCTCCGGGTCTCCCTCTCTCTCTCTGCTCCGGCTCCGGGTCTCTCTCTCTCTCTCTCTGCTCTGGCTCCGGGTCTTTCTCTCTCTCTCTGCTCCGGCTCCGGGTCTTTCTCTCTCTCTCTGCTCCGGCTCCGGGTCTCTCTCTCGCTCTGCTCCGGTTCCCGGTCTCTCTCTCTCTCTGCTCCGTCTCCAGGTCTCTCTCTCGCTCTGCTCCGGCTCAACGTCTCTCTCTTGCTCTGCTCCAGCTCCGGGTCTCTCTCTCGCTCTGCTCTGGCTCCGTGTCTCTCTTTCTCTCTGCTCCAGCTCCGGGTCTCTCTCTCGCTCTGCTCCGGCTCCGGGTCTCTCTCTCTCTCTGCTCCGGCTCCGGGTCTCTGTCTCTCTCTGCTCCGGCTCCGGGTCTCTTTCTCTCTGCTCCGGCTCCGGGTCACTCTCGCTCTGCTCCAGTTCCAGGTCTCTCTTTCTCTGCTCCGGCTCCGGGTCTCTCTCTCTCTCCGCTACGGCTCCGGGTCGCTCTCTTGCTCTGCTCCGGTTCCTTGTCTCTCTCGCTCTGCTCTGGCTCCGGGTCTCTCTCTCCTCTCCGGCTCCGGGTCTCTCTCTCTCTGCTCCGGCTCCGGGTCTCTCTCTCACTCTCGCTTTGCTCCGGCTCCAAGTCTCTCTCTCTCTGCTCTGGCTCCGGTTCTCTCTCGCTCTGCTCCGGCTCCGGGTCTCTCTCTCTCTCACTCTGTTCCGGCTCCGGGTCTCTCTCTCTCTGCTCCGGCTCCAGGTCTCTCTCTCTCTCTGCTCCGGCTCGGGTTCTCTCTGTCTCTCTGCTCCCGCTCCGGGTCTCTCTCTCTCTGCTCCGGCTCCGCAACTCTCTCGCTCTGCTCTGGCTCCGGGACTCTCTTTCTCTCTGCTCCAGCTCCGGGTCTCTCTCACGCTCTGCTCCGGCTCCGGGTCTCTTTCTCGCTCTGCTCCAGCTCCAGGTCTCTCTCTCTCCGCTCCGGCTCCGGGTCTCTCTCTCTCTCACTCTGCTCCGGCTCCAGGTCTCTCTCTCTCTGCTCCGGCTCCAGGTCTCTCTCGCTCTGCTCCGGTTCCGGGTCTCTCTCGCTCTGCTCTGGCTCCGGGTCTCTCTCTCTGCTCCGGTTCCGGGTCTCTCTCTCGCTGTGCTCCGGCTCCGGGTCTCTCTCTTGCTCTGCTCCGGCTCCGGGTCTCTCTCTCCCTGCTCCGGCTCCAGGTCACTCTCTCTCTCTCTGCTCCGGCTCCAGGTCTCTCTCTCTCGCTGCTCCGGCTCTAGGTCTCTCTCTCTCTCTCTGCTCCGGCTCCGGGTCTCTCTCTCTCTCTGCTCCGGCTCCGGGTCTCTCTCTCTCTCTCTGCTCCGGCTCCGGTTCTCCCTCTCTCTCTCTGTTCCGGCTCCGGGTCTCTGTCTCGCTCTGCTCTGGCTCCGGCTCTCTCTCTCTCTGCTCCGGCTCCGGGTCTCTCTCTCTCTCCGCTATGGCTCCGAGTCGCTCTCTCTCTGCTCCGGCTCCATGTCTCTCTCTCTCTGCTCCGGCTCCAGGTCTCTCTCTCTCTGCTCCGGCTCCAGGTCTCTCTCGCTCTGCTCCAGCTCCGGGTCTCTCCCTCTCTGCTCCGGCTCCGAGTCTCTCTCTCTCTCTCTGCTCCGGCTCCGGGTCTCCCTCTCTCTCTCTGTTCCGGCTCCGGGTCTCTCTCTCTCTGCTCCGGCTCCGGGTCTCTGTCTCGCTCTGCTCCGGCTCCGGGTCTCTCTCTCTCTGCTCCGGCTCCGGGTCTCTCTCTCTCTCTCTCTCTGCTCCGGCTCCGGGTCTCTCTCTCTGCTCCGGCTCCGGGTATCTCTCTCTCTCTGCTCCGGCTCCGGGCCTCTCTCTCTCTCTCTGCTCCGGCTCCGGGTCTCTCTCTCTGCTCCGGCTCCGGGTATCTCTCTCACTCTGCTCCGGCTCCAGGTCTCTCTCTCGCTCTGCTCCGGTTCCGCGTCTCTCTCTTGCTCTGCTCCGGCTCCGGGTCTCTCTCTCTCTCTGCTCCGGCTCCGGGTCTCTCTCTCTCTGCTCCGGCTCCAGGTCTCTCTCTCTCTCTCTGCTCCGGCTCCGGGTCTCTCTCCCTCTCTGCTCCGCTCCGCATCTCTCTCTCTCGCTCTGCTCCGGCTCCGGGTCTCTGTCGCTCTAGTCCGGCTCTGGGTCTCTCTCTCTCTGCTCCGGCTCCAGGTCTCTCTCTCTCTGCTCCGGATCTCTCTCTCGCTCTGCTCCGGTTCCCGGTCTCTCTCTCTCTCTGCTCCGTCTCCAGGTCTCTCTCTCGCTCTGCTCCGGCTCAACGTCTCTCTCTTGCTCTGCTCCAGCTCCGGGTCTCTCTCTCGCTCTGCTCCGGCTCCGGGTCTCTGTCTCTCTCTGCTCCGGCTCTGGGTCTCTTTCTCTCTCTGCTCCGGCTCTGGGTCTCTTTCTCTCTGCTCCGGCTCCGGGTCACTCTCGCTCTGCTCCAGCTCCAGGTCTCTCTTTCTCTGCTCCGGCTCCGGGTCTCTCTCTCTCTCCGCTACGGCTCCGGATCGCTCTCTTGCTCTGCTCCGGTTCCTTGTCTCTCTCGCTCTGCTCTGGCTCCGGGTCTCTCTCTCTGCTCCGGCTCCGGGTCTCTCTCTCGCTCTGCTCCGGCTCCGGGTCTCTCTCTTTCTCAGCTCAGCTCCGGGTCTCTCTCTCTCTCTGCTCCGGCTCCGGGTCTCTCTCTCTCTGCTCCGGCTCCGGGTCTCTCTCTCACTCTCGCTTTGCTCCGGCTCCAAGTCTCTCTCTCTCTGCTCTGGCTCCGGGTCTCTCTCGCTCTGCTCCGGCTCCGGGTCTCTCTCTCTCTCACTCTGTTCCGGCTCCAGGTCTCTCTCTCTCTGCTCCGGCTCCAGGTCTCTCTCTCTCTCTGCTCCGGCTCCGGGTCTCTCTGTCTCTCTGCTCCCGCTCCGGGTCTCTCTCTCTCTGCTCCGGCTCCGCAACTCTCTCGCTCTGCTCTGGCTCCGGGACTCTCTTTCTCTCTGCTCCAGCTCCGGGTCTCTCTCTCGCTCTGCTCCGGCTCCGGGTCTCTCTCTCGCTCTGCTCCAGCTCCAGGTCTCTCTCTCTCCGCTCCGGCTCCGGGTCTCTCTCTCTCTCACTCTGCTCCGGCTCCAGGTCTCTCTCTCTCTGCTCCGGCTCCAGGTCTCTCTCGCTCTGCTCCGGTTCCGGGTCTCTCTCGCTCTGCTCTGGCTCCGGGTCTCTCTCTCTGCTCCGGCTCCGGGTCTCTCTCTCACTCTGCTCTGGCTCCGGGTCTCGCTCTCTCTCTGCTCCGGCTCCGGGTCTCTGTCTCTCTCTGCTCCGGCTCCGGGTCTCCCTCTCGCTGTGCTCCGGCTCCGGGTCTCTCTCTTGCTCTGCTCCGGCTCTGGGTCTCTCTCTCTCTCTGTTCCGGCTCCGGTTCTCTCTCTCTCTCTGCTCCGGCTCCGCGTCTCTCTCGCTCTAGTCCGGCTCTGGGTCTCTCTCTCTCTCTGCTCCGGCTCCAGGTCTCTCTCTCTCTGCTCCGGCTCCGGACCTCTCTCTCGCTCTGCTCCGGTTCCGGGTCTCTCTATCGCTCTGCTCTGGCTCCGGGTCTCTCTCTCTGCTCCGGCTCCGGGTCTCTCTCTCGCTCTGCTCCGGCTCCGGGTCTCTCTCTTGCTCTGCTCCGGCTCCGGGTCTCTCTCTCGCTGCTCCGGCTCCAGGTCACTCTCTCTCTCTCTGCTCCGGCTCCAGGTCTCTCTCTCTCGCTGCTCCGGCTCTAGGTCTCTCTCTCTCTCTCTGCTCCGGCTCCGGGTCTCTCTCTCTCTCTGCTCCGGCTCCGGGTCTCTCTCTCTCTCTCTGCTCCGGCTCCGGGTCTCCCTCTCTCTCTCTGTTCCGGCTCCGGGTCTCTGTCTCGCTCTGCTCCGGCTCCGGCTCTCTCTCTCTCTGCTCCGGCTCCGGATCTCTCTCTCTCTCCGCTATGGCTCCGAGTCGCTCTCTCGCTCTGCTCCGGCTCCAGGTCTCTCTCTCTCTGCTCCGGCTCCAGGTCTCTCTCGCTCTGCTCCAGCTCCGGGTCTCTCCCTCTCTGCTCCGGCTCCGAGTCTCTCTCTCTCTCTCTGCTCCGGCTCCGGGTCTCCCTCTCTCTCTCTGTTCCGGCTCCGGGTCTCCCTCTCTCTCTCTGTTCCGGCTCCGGTTCTCTCTCTCTCTGCTCCGGCTCCGGGTCTCTCTCTCTCTCCGCTATGGCTCCGAGTCGCTCTCTCGCTCTGCTCCAGCTCCAAGTATCTCTCTCTCTGCTCTGGCTCCGGGTCACTCTCTCGCTCTGCTCCAGCCCCTGGTCTCTCTCTCTCTGCTCCAGCTCCGGGTCTCTCCCTCTCTGCTCCGGCTCCGAGTCTCTCTCTCTCTCTCTGCTCCGGCTCCGGGTCTCCCTCTCTCTCTCTGTTCCGGCTCCGGGTCTCTCTCTCTCTGCTCTGGCTCCGGGTCACTCTCTCGCTCTGCTCCAGCCCCAGGTCTCTCTCTCTCTGCTCCTGATCTCTCTCTCGCTCTGCTCCGGTTCCCGGTCTCTCTCTCTCTCTGCTCCGTCTCCAGGTCTCTCTCTCGCTCTGCTCCGGCTCAACGTCTCTCTCTTGCTCTGCTCCGGCTCCGGGTCTCTCTCTCGCTCTGCTCTGGCTCCGGGTCTCTCTTTCTCTCTGCTCCAGCTCCGGGTCTCTCTCTCGCTCTGCTCCGGCTCCAGGTCTCTCTCTCTCTCTGCTCCGGCTCCGGGTCTCTGTCTCTCTCTGCTCCGGCTCTGGGTCTCTTTCTCTCTGCTCCGGCTCCGGGTCACTCTCGCTCTGCTCCAGCTCCAGGTCTCTCTTTCTCTGCTCTGGCTCCGGGTCTCTCTCTCTCTCCGCTACGGCTCCGGATCGCTCTCTTGCTCTGCTCCGGTTCCTTGTCTCTCTCGCTCTGCTCTGGCTCCGGGTCTCTCTCTCTGCCCCGGCTCCGGGTCTCTCTCTCGCTCTGCTCCGGCTCCGGGTCTCTCTCTTTCTCAGCTCCGGCTCCGGGTCTCTCTCTCTCTCTGCTCCGGCTCCGGGTCTCTCTCTCTCTGCTCCGGCTCCGGGTCTCTCTCTCACTCTCGCTTTGCTCCGGCTCCAAGTCTCTCTCTCTCTGCTCTGGCTCCGGGTCTCTCTCGCTCTGCTCCGGCTCCGGGTCTCTCTCTCTCTCACTCTGTTCCGGCTCCAGGTCTCTCTCTCTCTGCTCCAACTCCGGGTCTCTCTGTCTCTCTGCTCCCGCTCCGGGTCTCTCTCTCTCTGCTCCGGCTCCGCAACTCTCTCGCTCTGCTCTGGCTCCGGGACTCTCTTTCTCTCTGCTCCAGCTCCGGGTCTCTCTCTCGCTCTGCTCCGGCTCCGGGTCTCTCTCTCGCTCTGCTCCAGCTCCAGGTCTCTCTCTCTCCGCTCCGGCTCCGGGTCTCTCTCTCTCTCACTCTGCTCCGGCTCCAGGTCTCTCTCTCTCTGCTCCGGCTCCAGGTCTCTCTCGCTCTGCTCCGGTTCCGGGTCTCTCTCGCTCTGCTCTGGCTCCGGGTCTCTCTCTCTGCTCCGGTTCCGGGTCTCCCTCTCGCTGTGCTCCGGCTCCGGGTCTCTCTCTTGCTCTGCTCCGGCTCTGGGTCTCTCTCTCTCTCTGTTCCGGCTCCGGTTCTCTCTCTCTCTCTGCTCCGGCTCCGCGTCTCTCTCGCTCTAGTCCGGCTCTGGGTCTCTCTCTCTCTCTGCTCCGGCTCCAGGTCTCTCTCTCTCTGCTCCGGCTCCGGACCTCTCTCTCGCTCTGCTCCGGTTCCGGGTCTCTCTATCGCTCTGCTCTGGCTCCGGGTCTCTCTCTCTGCTCCGGCTCCGGGTCTCTCTCTCGCTCTGCTCCGGCTCCGGGTCTCTCTCTTGCTCTGCTCCGGCTCCGGGTCTCTCTCTCCCTGCTCCGGCTCCAGGTCACTCTCTCTCTCTCTGCTCCGGCTCCAGGTCTCTCTCTCTCGCTGCTCCGGCTCTAGGTCTCTCTCTCTCTCTCTGCTCCGGCTCCGGGTCTCTCTCTCTCTCTGCTCCGGCTCCGGGTCTCTCTCTCTCTCTCTGCTCCGGCTCCGGGTCTCCCTCTCTCTCTCTGTTCCGGCTCCGGGTCTCTGTCTCGCTCTGCTCCGGCTCCTGCTCTCTCTCTCTCTGCTCCGGCTCCGGATCTCTCTCTCTCTCCGCTATGGCTCCGAGTCGCTCTCTCGCTCTACTCCGTCTCCAAGTATCTCTCTCTCTGCTCTGGCTCCGGGTCGCTCTCTCTCTGCTCCGGCTCCATGTCTCTCTCTCTGCTCCGGCTCCAGGTCTCTCTCTCTCTGCTCCGGCTCCAGGTCTCTCTCGCTCTGCTCCAGCTCCGGGTCTCTCCCTCTCTGCTCCGGCTCCGAGTCTCTCTCTCTCTCTCTGCTCCGGCTCCGGGTCGCTCTCTCGCTCTGCTCCAGCTCCAAGTATCTCTCTCTCTGCTCTGGCTCCGGGTCACTCTCTCGCTCTGCTCCAGCCCCTGGTCTCTCTCTCTCTGCTCCTGCTCCGGGTCTCTCTCTCTCTCCGCTCCGGCTCCTAGTCTCTCTTACTCTCTCTGCTCCGGATCCGGGTCTCTCTCTCTCTCTGCTCCGGCTCCGGTTCTCTCTCTCTCTCTCTGCTCCGGCTCCGGGTCTCCCTCTCTCTCTCTGCTCCGGCTCCGGGTCTCTCTCTCTCTCTCTCTGCTCTGGCTCCGGGTCTTTCTCTCTCTCTCTGCTCCGGCTCCGGGTCTTTCTCTCTCTCTCTGCTCCGGCTCCGGGTCTCTCTCTCGCTCTGCTCCGGTTCCCGGTCTCTCTCTCTCTCTGCTCCGTCTCCAGGTCTCTCTCTCGCTCTGCTCCGGCTCAACGTCTCTCTCTTGCTCTGCTCCGGCTCCGGGTCTCTCTCTCGCTCTGCTCTGGCTCCGGGTCTCTCTTTCTCTCTGCTCCAGCTCCGGGTCTCTCTCTCGCTCTGCTCCGGCTCCGGGTCTCTCTCTCTCTCTGCTCCGGCTCCGGGTCTCTGTCTCTCTCTGCTCCGGCTCCGGGTCTCTTTCTCTCTGCTCCGGCTCCGGGTCACTCTCGCTCTGCTCCAGCTCCAGGTCTCTCTTTCTCTGCTCCGGCTCCGGGTCTCTCTCTCTCTCCGCTACGGCTCCGGGTCGCTCTCTTGCTCTGCTCCGGTTCCTTGTCTCTCTCGCTCTGCTCTGGCTCCGGGTCTCTCTCTCTGCTCCGGCTCCGGGTCTCTTTCTCGCTCTGCTCCGGCTCCGGGTCTCTCTCTTTCTCTGCTCCGGCTCCGGGTCTCTCTCTCTCTCTGCTCCGGCTCCGGGTCTCTCTCTCTCTGCTCCGGCTCCGGGTCTCTCTCTCACTCTCGCTTTGCTCCGGCTCCAAGTCTCTCTCTCTCTGCTCTGGCTCCGGGTCTCTCTCGCTCTGCTCCGGCTCCGGGTCTCTCTCTCTCTCACTCTGTTCCGGCTCCGGGTCTCTCTCTCTCTGCTCCGGCTCCAGGTCTCTCTCTCTCTCTGCTCCGGCTCCGGGTCTCTCTGTCTCTCTGCTCCTGCTTCGGGTCTCTCTCTCTCTGCTCCGGCTCCGCAACTCTCTCGCTCTGCTCTGGCTCCGGGACTCTCTTTCTCTCTGCTCCAGCTCCGGGTCTCTCTCTCGCTCTGCTCCGGCTCCGGGTCTCTCTCTCGCTCTGCTCCAGCTCCAGGTCTCTCTCTCTCCGCTCCGGCTCCGGGTCTCTCTCTCTCTCACTCTGCTCCGGCTCCAGGTCTCTCTCTCTCTGCTCCGGCTCCGGGTCTCCCTCTCTCTCTCTCTGCTCCGGCTCCGGGTCTCTCTCTCTCTCTCTCTGCTCTGGCTCCGGGTCTTTCTCTCTCTCTCTGCTCCGGCTCCGGGTCTTTCTCTCTCTCTCTGCTCCGGCTCCGGGTCTCTCTCTCGCTCTGCCCCGGCTCCAGGTCTCTCTCTCTCTGCTCCGGCTCCGGGTCTCTCTCTCTCTCCGCTACGGCTCCAGGTTGCTCTCTCGCCCTGCTCCGGCTCCGGAACTCTCTCTCTTTCTGCTCCGGCTCCAAGTCGCTTTCACTCTGTTACAGCTCCGGGTCTCTCTCTCTCTGCTCCGGCTCCGGGTCTCTCTCTCACTGCTCCGGCTGCGTTACTCTCTCTCTCTCCGCTACGGCTCCGGGTCGCTCTCGCGCTCTGCTCCGGTTCCTTGTCTCTCTCGCTCTGCTCTGGCTCCGGGTCTCTCTCTCCCTGCTCCGGCTCCAGGTCACTCTCTATCTCTCTGCTCCGGCTCCGGGTCTCTCTCTCTCTCTGCTCCGGCTGCAGGTCTCTCTCTCTCTCTCTGCTCCGGCTCCAGGTCTCTCTCTCTCTCTGCTCCGGCTCCGGGTCTCTCTCTCTCTCTCTGCTCCGGCTCCGGGTCTCCCTCTCTCTCTCTGTTCCGGCTCCGGGTCTCTCTCTCTCTCTCTGCTCTGGCTCCGGGTCTCTGTCTCGCTCTGCTCCGGCTCCGGTTCTCTCTCTCTCTGCTCCGGCTCCGGGTCTCTCTCTCTCTCCTCTACGGCTCCGAGTCGCTCTCTTGCTCTGCTCCGGCTCCAAGTATCTCTCTCTCTGCTCTGGCTCCGGGTCACTCTCTCGCTCTGCTCCAACCCCTGGTCTCTCCCTCTCTGCTCCGGCTCCGGGTCTCTCTCTCTCTCTGCTCTGGCTCCGGGTCTCTCTCTCTATGCTCCAACTCCGGGTCTCTCTCGCTCTACTCCGGCTCCGGGTCTCTCTCGCTCTCTCTCTCTCTGCTCCGGCTCCGGGTCTCTCTCTCGCTCTGCTCCGGCTCCGGGTCTCTCCCTCTCTGTTCCGGCTCCGGGTCTCTCTCTCTCTCTCTGCTCTGGCTCTGGGTCTCTGTCTCGCTCTGCTCCGGCTCCGGTTCTCTCTCTCTCTGCTCCGGCTCCGGGTCTCTCTCTCTCCGCTCCGACTCCGGGTCTCTCTCTCGCTCTGCTCCAGCTCCGGGTCTCTCTTTCGCTCTGCTCCGGCTCCGGGACTCTCTCTCTCTCCGCTCCGGCTCCAGGCCTCTCTCTCTCTCTCTGCTCCGGCTCCGGGTCTCTCTCTCTCTCTGCTCCGGCTCCGGGTATCTCTCTCACTCTGCTCCGGCTCCAGGTCTCTCTCTCGCTCTGCTCCGGCTCCGCGTCTCTCTCTTGCTCTGCTCCGGCTCCGGGTCTGTCTCTCTCTCTCTGCTCCGGCTCCGGGTCTCTCTCTCTCTGCTCCGGCTCCAGGTCTCTCTCTCTCTCTCTGCTCCGGCTCCGGGTCTCTCTCCCTCTGTGCTCCGCTCCGCATCTCTCTCTCTCTCGCTCTGCTCCGGCTCCGGGTCTCTCTCTCGCTCTGCTCCGGCTCCGGGTCGCTCTCTCGCTCTGCTCCGGTCATGGGTCACTCTCTCTCTGCTCCGGCTCCAGGTCTCTCTCTCTCTGCTCCGGATCTCTCTCTCGCTCTGCTCCGGTTCCCGGTCTCTCTCTCTCTCTGCTCCAGCTCCGGGTCTCTCTCTCTCTCTGCTCCGGCTCCGGGTCTCTCTCTCTCTGCTCCGGCTCCGGGTCTCTCTCTCTCTCCGCTACGGCTCCGGACCTCTCTCTCGCTTTGCTCCGGCTCCAAGTCTCTCTCTCTCTGCTCTGGCTCCAGGTCTCTCTCGCTCTGCTCCAGCTCCGGGTCTCTCTCTCTCTCACTCTGCTCCGGCTCCAGGTCTCTCTCTCTCTGCTCCGGCTCCGGGTCGCTCTCTCTCTCTGCTCCGGCTCCGGGTCTCTCTCTCTCTGCTCCGGCTCCGCGTCTCTCTCACTCTAGTCCAGCTCTGGGTCTCTCTTGCTCTGCTCCGGCTCCAGGTCTCTCTCTCTCTGCTCCGGCTCCGGACCTCTCACTCGCTCTGCTCCGGTTCCGGGTCTCTCTATCGCTCTGCTCTGGCTCCGGGTCTCTCTCTCTGCTCCGGCTCCGGGTCTCTCTGTCGCTCTGCTCCGGCTCCGGGTCTCTCTCTTGCTCTGCTCCGGCTCCGGGTCTCTCTCTACCTGCTCCGGCTCCAGGTCACTCTCTCTCTCTCTGCTCCGGCTCCAGGTCACTCTCTCTCTCTCTGCTCCGGCTCCAGGTCTCTCTCTCTCTCTGCTCCGGCTCCGGGTCTCTCTCTCTCTCTGCTCCGGCTCCGGGTCTCTCTCTCTCTCTCTGCACCGGCTCCGGGTCTCCCTCTCTCTCTCTTTTCCGGCTCCGGGTCTCTCTCTCTCTGCTCCGGCTCCGGGTCTCTGTCTCGCTCTGCTCCGGCTCCGGCTCTCTCTCTCTCTGCTCCGGCTCCGGGTCTCTCTCTCTCTGCTCCGGCTCCAGGTCTCTCTCTCTCTCTCTGCTCCGGCTCCGGGTCTCTCTCCCTCTGTGCTCCGCTCCGCATCTCTCTCTCTCTCGCTCTGCTCCGGCTCCGGGTCTCTCTCTCGCTCTGCTCCGGCTCCGGGTCGCTCTCTCGCTCTGCTCCGGTCATGGGTCACTCTCTCTCTGCTCCGGCTCCAGGTCTCTCTCTCTCTGCTCCGGATCTCTCTCTCGCTCTGCTCCGGTTCCCGGTCTCTCTCTCTCTCTGCTCCAGCTCCGGGTCTCTCTCTCTCTCTGCTCCGGCTCCGGGTCTCTCTCTCTCTGCTCCGGCTCCGGGTCTCTCTCTCTCTCCGCTACGGCTCCGGACCTCTCTCTCGCTTTGCTCCGGCTCCAAGTCTCTCTCTCTCTGCTCTGGCTCCAGGTCTCTCTCGCTCTGCTCCAGCTCCGGGTCTCTCTCTCTCTCACTCTGCTCCGGCTCCAGGTCTCTCTCTCTCTGCTCCGGCTCCGGGTCTCTCTCTCTCTCTGCTCCGGCTCCGGGTCTCTCTCGCTCTGCTCCGGCTCCGGGTCTCTCTCGCGCTCTGCTCCGGCTCCGGGTCGCTCTCTCGCTCTGCTCCGGTCATGGGTCACTCTCTCTCTGCTCCGGCTCCAGGTCTCTCTCTCTCTGCTCCGGATCTCTCTCTCGCTCTGCTCCGGTTCCCGGTCTCTCTCTCTCTCTGCTCCGGCTCAACGTCTCTCTCTTGCTCTGCTCCGGTTCCGGGTCTCTCTCTCTCTCGCTCTGCTCCGGGTCTCTCTTTCTCTCTGCTCCAGCTCCGGGTCTCTCTCTCTCTCTGCTCCGGCTCCGGGTCTCTCCCTCTCTGTTCCGGCTCCGGGTCTCTCTCTCTCTCTCTGCTCTGGCTCTGGGTCTCTGTCTCGCTCTGCTCCGGCTCCGGTTCTCTCTCTCTCTGCTCCGGCTCCGGGTCTCTCTCTCTCCGCTCCGGCTCCGGGTCTCTCTCTCGCTCTGCTCCAGCTCCGGGTCTCTCTTTCGCTCTGCTCCGGCTCCGGGACTCTCTCTCTCTCCGCTCCGGCTCCAGGCCTCTCTCTCTCTCTCTGCTCCGGCTCCGGGTCTCTCTCTCTCTCTGCTCCGGCTCCGGGTATCTCTCTCACTCTGCTCCGGCTCCAGGTCTCTCTCTCGCTCTGCTCCGGCTCCGCGTCTCTCTCTTGCTCTGCTCCGGCTCCGGGTCTGTCTCTCTCTCTCTGCTCCGGCTCCGGGTCTCTCTCTCTCTGCTCCGGCTCCAGGTCTCTCTCTCTCTCTCTGCTCCGGCTCCGGGTCTCTCTCCCTCTGTGCTCCGCTCCGCATCTCTCTCTCTCTCGCTCTGCTCCGGCTCCGGGTCTCTCTCTCGCTCTGCTCCGGCTCCGGGTCGCTCTCTCGCTCTGCTCCGGTCATGGGTCACTCTCTCTCTGCTCCGGCTCCAGGTCTCTCTCTCTCTGCTCCGGATCTCTCTCTCGCTCTGCTCCGGTTCCCGGTCTCTCTCTCTCTCTGCTCCAGCTCCGGGTCTCTCTCTCTCTCTGCTCCGGCTCCGGGTCTCTCTCTCTCTGCTCCGGCTCCGGGTCTCACTCTCTCTCCGCTACGGCTCCGGACCTCTCTCTCGCTTTGCTCCGGCTCCAAGTCTCTCTCTCTCTGCTCTGGCTCCAGGTCTCTCTCGCTCTGCTCCAGCTCCGGGTCTCTCTCTCTCTCACTCTGCTCCGGCTCCAGGTCTCTCTCTCTCTGCTCCGGCTCCGGGTCTCTCTCTCTCTCTGCTCCGGCTCCGGGTCTCTCTCTCTCTGCTCCGGCTCCGCGTCTCTCTCACTCTAGTCCAGCTCTGGGTCTCTCTTGCTCTGCTCCGGCTCCAGGTCTCTCTCTCTCTGCTCCGGCTCCGGACCTCTCACTCGCTCTGCTCCGGTTCCGGGTCTCTCTGTCGCTCTGCTCCGGCTCCGGGTCTCTCTCTTGCTCTGCTCCGGCTCCGGGTCTCTCTCTACCTGCTCCGGCTCCAGGTCACTCTCTCTCTCTCTGCTCCGGCTCCAGGTCACTCTCTCTCTCTCTGCTCCGGCTCCAGGTCTCTCTCTCTCTCTGCTCCGGCTCCGGGTCTCTCTCTCTCTCTGCTCCGGCTCCGGGTCTCTCTCTCTCTCTCTGCACCGGCTCCGGGTCTCCCTCTCTCTCTCTTTTCCGGCTCCGGGTCTCTCTCTCTCTGCTCCGGCTCCGGGTCTCTGTCTCGCTCTGCTCCGGCTCCGGCTCTCTCTCTCTCTGCTCCGGCTCCGGGTCTCTCTCTCTCTCTCTCTGCTCCGGCTCCGGGTCTCCCTCTCTCTCTCTGTTCCGGCTCCGGGTCTCTGTCTCGCTCTGCTCCGGCTCTGGCTCTCTCTTTCTCTGCTCCGGCTCCGGGTCTCTCTCTCTCTCCGCTATGGCTCCGAGTCGCTCTCTCGCTCTGCTCCAGCTCCAAGTATCTCTCTCTCTGCTCTGGCTCCGGGTCGCTCTCTCTCTGCTCCGGCTCCATGTCTCTATCTCTCTGCTCCGGCTCCAGGTCTCTCTCTCTCTGCTCCGGCTCCAGGTCTCTCTCGCTCTGCTCCAGCTCCGGGTCTCTCCCTCTCTGCTCCGGCTCCGAGTCTCTCTCTCTCTCTCTGTTCCGGCTCCGGGTCTCTCTCTCTCTGCTCCGGCTCCGGGTCTCTGTCTCGCTCTGCTCCGGCTACGGCTCTCTCTCTCTCTGCTCCGGCTCCGGGTCTCTCTCTCTCTCCGCTATGGCTCCGAGTCGCTCTCTCGCTCTGCTCCGGCTCCAAGTATCTCTCTCTCTGCTCTGGCTCCGGGTCACTCTCTCGCTCTGCTCCAGCCCCGGGTCTCTCTCTCTCTGCTCCTGCTCCGGGTCTCTCTCTCTCTCCGCTCCGGCTCCGGGTCTCTCTTACTCTCTCTGCTCCGGATCCGGGTCTCTCTCTCTCTCTGCTCCGGTTCCGGGTATCTCTCTCTCTCTGCTCCGGCTGCGGGTCTCTCTCTCTCTCCGCTACGGCTCCGGGTCGCTCTCTCTCTCTGCTCCGGTTCCGGGTCTCTCTCTCTCTCTGCTCCGGCTCCGGGTCTCCCTCTCTCTCTCTGCTCCGGCTCCGGGTCTCTCTCTCTCTCTCTGCTCTGGCTCCGGGTCTTTCTCTCTCTCTCTGCTCCGGCTCCGGGTCTTTCTCTCTCTCTCTGCTCCGGCTCCGGGTCTCTCTCTCGCTCTGCTCCGGCTCCAGGTCTCTCTCTCTCAGCTCCGGCTCCGGGTCTCTCTCTCTCTCCGCTACGGCTCCGGGTTGCTCTCTCGCCCTGCTCCGGCTCCGGAACTCTCTCTCTTTCTGCTCCGGCTCCGGGTCTCTCTCTCTCTCTCTCTGCTCCGGCTCCGGGTCTCCCTCTCTCTCTCTGTTCCGGCTCCGGGTCTCTCTCTCTCTCTCTGCTCTGGCTCCGGGTCTCTGTCTCGCTCTGCTCCGGCTCCGGTTCTCTCTCTCTCTGCTCCGGCTCCGGGTCTTTCTCTCTCTCCTCTACGGCTCCGAGTCGCTCTCTTGCTCTGCTCCGGCTCCAAGTATCTCTCTCTCTGCTCTGGCTCCGGGTCACTCTCTCGCTCTGCTCCAACCCCGGGTCTCTCCCTCTCTGCTCCGGCTCCGGGTCTCTCTCTCTCTCTGCTCTGGATCCGGGTCTCTCTCTCTATGCTCCGACTCCGGGTCTCTCTCGCTCTACTCCGGCTCCGGGTCTCTCTCTCTCGCTCTCTCTCTCTCTGTTCCGGCTCCGGGTCTCTCTCTCTCTCTCTGCTCTGGCTCCGGTTCTCCCTCTCTCTGCTCCGGCTCCGGGTCTCTCTCTCTCCGCTCCGGCTCCGGGTCTCTCTCTCGCTCTGCTCCAGCTCCGGGTCTCTCTTTCGCTCTGCTCCGGCTCCGGGACTCTCTCTCTCTCCGTTCCGGCTCCGGGCCTCTCTCTCTCTCTCTGCTCCGGCTCCGGGTCTCTCTCTCTCTCTGCTCCGGCTCCGGGTATCTCTCTCACTCTGCTCCAGCTCCAGGTCTCTCTCTCTCTCTCTGCTCCGGCTCCGGGTCTCTCTCCCTCTCTGCTCCGCTCCGCATCTCTCTCTCTCGCTCTGCTCCGGCTCCAGGTCTCTCTCTCGCTCTGCTCCGGCTCCGGGTCGCTCTCTCGCTCTGCTCCGGCTCTGGGTCATTCTCTCTCTGCTCCGGCTCCAGGTCTCTCTCTCTCTGCTCCGGATCTCTCTCTCGCTCTGCTCCGGTTCCCGGTCTCTCTCTCTCTCTGCTCCGGCTCAACGTCTCTCTCTTGCTCTGCTCCGGCTCCGGGTCTCTCTTTCTCTCTGCTCCAGCTCCGGGTCTCTCTCTCTCTCTGCTCCAGCTCCGGGTCTCTCTCTCTCTCTGCTCCGGCTCCGGGTCTCTGTCTCTCTCTGCTCCGGTTCCGGGTCTCTTTCTCTCTGCTCCGGCTCCGGGTCACTCTCGCTCTGCTCCAGCTCCAGGTCTCTCTTTCTCTGCTCCGGCTCCGGGTCTCTCTCTCTCTCCGCTACGGCTCCGGGTCGCTCTCTTGCTCTGCTCCGGTTCCTTGTCTCTCTCGCTCTGCTCTGGCTCCGGGTCTCTCTCTCTCTCTCTGCTCCGGCTCCGGGTCTCTCTCCCTCTCTGCTCCGCTCCGCGTCTCTCTCTGTCGCTCTGCTCCGGCTCCGGGTCTCTCTCTCTCTCTGCTCCGGCTCCGGGTCTCTCTCTCTCTGCTCCGGCTCCGGGTCTCTCTCTCTCTCTGCTCCGGCTCCGGGTCTCTCTCTCTCTGCTCCGGCTCCGGGTCTCTCTCTCTCTCCGCTACGGCTCCGGACCTCTCTCTCGCTTTGCTCCGGCTCCAAGTCTCTCTCTCTCTGCTCTGGCTCCAGGTCTCTCTCGCTCTGCTCCGGCTCCAAGTCTCTCTCTCTCTGCTCTGGCTCCGGGTCTCTCTCTCTCTCTGCTCCAGCTCCGGGTCGCTCTCTCTCTCTGCTCCGGCTCCGCGTCTCTCTCACTCTAGTCCAGCTCTGGGTCTCTCTTGCTCTGCTCCGGCTCCAGGTCTCTCTCTCTCTGCTCCGGCTCCAAGTCTCTCTCTCTCTGCTCTGGCTCCGGGTCTCTCTCTCTCTCTGCTCCAGCTCCGGGTCGCTCTCTCTCTCTGCTCCGGCTCCGCGTCTCTCTCACTCTAGTCCAGCTCTGGGTCTCTCTTGCTCTGCTCCGGCTCCAGGTCTCTCTCTCTCTGCTCCGGCTCCGGACCTCTCACTCGCTCTGCTCCGGTTCCGGGTCTCTCTATCGCTCTGCTCTGGCTCCGGGTCTCTCTCTCTGCTCCGGCTCCGGGTCTCTCTCTCTCTGCTCCGGCTCCGGGTCTCTCTCTCTCTCTGCTCCGGCTCCGGGTCTCTCTCTCTCTGCTCCGGCTCCGGGTCTCTCTCTCTCTCCGCTACGGCTCCGGACCTCTCTCTCGCTTTGCTCCGGCTCCAAGTCTCTCTCTCTCTGCTCTGGCTCCAGGTCTCTCTCGCTCTGCTCCAGCTCCGGGTCTCTCTCTCTCTCACTCTGTTCCGGCTCCAGGTCTCTCTCTCTCTGCTCCGGCTCCAAGTCTCTCTCTCTCTGCTCTGGCTCCGGGTCTCTCTCCCTCTCTGCTCCAGCTCCGGGTCGCTCTCTCTCTCTGCTCCGGCTCCGCGTCTCTCTCACTCTAGTCCAGCTCTGGGTCTCTCTTGCTCTGCTCCGGCTCCAGGTCTCTCTCTCTCTGCTCCGGCTCCGGACCTCTCACTCGCTCTGCTCCGGTTCCGGGTCTCTCTATCGCTCTGCTCTGGCTCCGGGTCTCTCTCTCTGCTCCGGCTCCGGGTCTCTCTGTCGCTCTGCTCCGGCTCCGGGTCTCTCTCTTGCTCTGCTCCGGCTCCGGGTCTCTCTCTACCTGCTCCGGCTCCAGGTCACTCTCTCTCTCTCTGCTCGGGCTCCAGGTCTCTCTCTCTCGCTGCTCCGGCTCCAGGTCTCTCTCTCTCTCTCTCTGCTCCGGCTCCGGGTCTCTCTCTCTCTCTGCTCCGGCTCCGGGTCTCTCTCTCTCTCTCTGCACCGGCTCCGGGTCTGCCTCTCTTTCTCTGTTCCGGCTCCGGGTCTCTCTCTCTCTGCTCCGGCTCCGGGTCTCTGTCTCGCTCTGCTCCGGCTCCGGCTCTCTCTCTCTCTGCTCCGGCTCCGGGTCTATCTCTCTCTCCGCTATGGCTCCGAGTCGCTCTCTCGCTCTGCTCCGGCTCCAAGTATCTCTCTCTCTGCTCTGGCTCCGGGTCGCTCTCTCGCTCTGCTCCAGCTCCGGGTCTCTCCCTCTCTGCTCCAGCTCCGAGTCTCTCTCTCTCTCTGCTCCGGCTCCGGGTCTCTCTCTCTCTCTGCTCCGGCTCCGGGTCTCTCTCTCTCTCTTTGCTCCGGCTCCGGGTCTCCCTCTCTCTCTCTGTTCCGGCTCCGGGTCTCTCTCTCTCTGCTCCTGCTCCGGGTCTCTGTCTCGCTCTGCTCCGGCTCCGGCTCTCTCTCTCTCTGCTCCGGCTCCGGGTCTCTCTCTCTCTCCGCTATGGCTCCGAGTCACTCTCTCGCTCTGCTCCGGCTCCAAGTATCTCTCTCTCTGCTCTGGCTCCGGGTCGCTCTCTCGCTCTGCTCCGGCTCCAGGTCTCTCTCTCTCTCGCTCTGCTCCGGCTCCAAGTATCTCTCTCTCTGCTCTGGCTCCGGCTCTCTCTCTCTCTGCTCCGGGTCTCTCTCTCTCTCCGCTATGGCTCCGTGTCTCTCTCTCGCTCTGCTCCGGCTCCGGGTCTCTCTCTTGCTCTGCTCCGGCTCCGTGTCTCTCTCTCACTCTGCTCCGGCTCCGGGTCTCTCTCTGCTTCGGCTCCGGGTCTCTCTCTCGCTCTGCTGCGGCTCCGGGTCTCTCTCTTGCTCTGCTCCGGCTCCAGGTCTCTCTCTCTCTCCGCTACGACTCCGGGTCGCTCTCTCGATCTGCTCCGGCTCCGGGTCTCTCTCTCTTTCTGCTCCAGCTCCGGGTCTCTTTCACTCTGCTCCAGCTCCGGGTCTCTCTCTCTCTGCTCCGGCTCCACGTCTCTCTCTCTGCTCCGGCTCCGGGTCTCTCTCTCTCTGCTCCGGCTCCACGTCTCTCTCTCTGCTCCGGCTCCGGGTCTCTCTCTCTCTCCGCTACGGCTCCGGGTCGCTCTCTCTCTCTGCTCCGGCTCCGGGTCTCTCACTCTCTCTGCTCCGGCTCCAGGTCTCTCTCTCTCTCTCTGCTCCGGCTCCGGGTCTCTCTCTCGCTCTGCTCCGGCTCCGGGTCTCTCTCGCTCTGCTCCGGCACCAGGTCTCACTCTGCTCCGGCTCCGGGTCTCTCTCTCTCTCCGCTACGACTCCGGGTCGCTCTCTCGCTCTGCTCCGGCTCCGGGTCTCTCTCTCTTTCTGCTCCAGCTCCGGGTCTCTTTCACTCTGCTCCAGCTCCGGGTCTCTCTCTCTCTGCTCCGGCTCCAGGTCTCTCTCTCTCTGCTCCGGCTTTGGGTCTCTCTCGCTCTGCTCTGGCTCCGGGTCTCTCTCTCTCTGCTCCAGCTCCGGGTCTCTCTCTCTCACTCTGCTCCGGCTCCCGGTCTCTCTCGCTCTGTCCCAGCTCCAGCTCTCTCTCTGCTCCGACTCCGGGTCTCTCTCTCTCTCTCTGCTCCGACTCCGGGTCTCTCTCTCTCTCACTGCTCCGGCTCCGGGTCTCTCTCTCGCTCTGCTCCGGCTCCGGGTCTCTCTCTCTCTCTGCTCCGGCTCCGGTTCTCTCTCTCTCTGCTCCGGCTCCGCGTCTCTCTCGCTCTGCTCTGGCTCCGGGTCTCTCTTTCTCTCTGCTCCAGCTCCGGGTCTCCCTCTCGCTCTGCTCCGGCTCCGGGTCTCCCTCTCTCTCTGCTCCGGCTCCGGGTCTCTCTCTCTCTGCTCCGGCTGCGTTACTCTCTCTCCGCTACGGCTCCGGGTCGCGCTCGCGCTCTGCTCCGGTTCCTTGTCTCTCTCGCTCTGCTCTGGCTCCGGGTCTCTCTCTCTGCTCCGGCTCCGGGTCTCTCTCTCGCTCTGCTGCGGCTCCGTGTCTCTCTCTTGCTCTGCTCCGGCTCCAGGTCTCTCTGCTCCGGCTCCGGGTCTCTCTCTCTCTCCGCTACGACTCCGGGTCGCTCTCTCGCTCTGCTCCGGCTCCGGGTCTCTCTCTCTTTCTGCTCCAGCTCCGGGTCTCTTTCACTCTGCTCCAGCTCCGGGTCTCTCTCTCTCTGCTCCGGCTCCACGTCTCTCTCTCTGCTCCGGCTCCGGGTCTCTCTCTCTCTGCTCCGGCTCCACGTCTCTCTCTCTGCTCCGGCTCCGGGTCTCTCTCTCTCTCCGCTACGGCTCCGGGTCGCTCTCTCTCTCTGCTCCGGCTCCGGGTCTCTCACTCTCTCTGCTCCGGCTCCAGGTCTCTCTCTCTCTGTTCCGGCTCCGGGTCTCTCTCGCTCTACTCCGACTCCGGGTCTCTCTCTCTCGCTCTGCTCCGGCACCAGGTCTCACTCTGCTCCGGCTCCGGGTCTCTCTCTCTCTCTGCTCCGGCTCCGGGTCTCTCTCTCTCTCCGCTATGGCTCCGTGTCTCTCTCTCGCTCTGCTCCGGCTCCGGGTCTCTCTCTTGCTCTGCTCCGGCTCCGGCTCTCTCTCTGTCTGCTCCGGCTCCGGGTCTCTCTCTCTCTCCGCTATGGCTCCGTGTCTCTCTCTCGCTCTGCTCCGGCTCCGGGTCTCTCTCTTGCTCTGCTCCGGCTCCGTGTCTCTCTCTCACTCTGCTCCGGCTCCGGGTCTCTCTCTGCTTCGGCTCCGGGTCTCTCTCTCGCTCTGCTGCGGCTCCGGGTCTCTCTCTTGCTCTGCTCCGGCTCCAGGTCTCTCTCTCTCTCCGCTACGACTCCGGGTCGCTCTCTCGCTCTGCTCCGGCTCCGGGTCTCTCTCTCTTTCTGCTCCAGCTCCGGGTCTCTTTCACTCTGCTCCAGCTCCGGGTCTCTCTCTCGCTCTGCTGCGGCTCCGGGTCTCTCTCTCTCTCTGCTCCGGCTCCACGTCTCTCTCTCTGCTCCGGCTCCGGGTCTCTCTCTCTCTGCTCCGGCTCCACGTCTCTCTCTCTGCTCCGGCTCCGGGTCTCTCTCTCTCTCCGCTACGGCTCCGGGTCGCTCGCTCTCTCTGCTCCGGCTCCAGGTCTCTCTCTCTCTGTTCCGGCTCCGGGTCTCTCTCGCTCTACTCCGACTCCGGGTCTCTCTCTCTCTCTCTGCTCCGGCTCTGGGTCTCTCTCTCTCGCTCTGCTCCGGCTCCGGGTCTCTCTCTCTCTCTGCTCCGGCTCCGGTTCTCTCTCTCTCTCCGCTACAACTCCGGGTCGCTCTCTCGCTCTGCTCCGGCTCCGGGTCTCTCTCTCTTTCTGCTCCAGCTCCGGGTCTCTTTCACTCTGCTCCAGCTCCGGGTCTCTCTCTCTCTGCTCCGGCTCCAGGTCTCTCTCTCTCTGCTCCGGCTTTGGGTCTCTCTCGCTCTGCTCCAGCTCTGGGTCTCTCTCTCTCTGCTCCGGCTCCGTGTCTCTCTCGCTCTGCTCCGGCTCCGGGTCTCTCTCTCGCTCTGCTCTGGCTCCAGGTCTCTCTCTCTCTGCTCTGGCTCCGTGTCTCTCTCTCTCTGCTCCGGCTCCTGGTCTCTCTCGCTCTGCTCCGGCTCCGGGTCTCTCTCTCTCTGCTCCGGCTCCGGGTCTCTCTCTCTCTGCTCCAGCTCCGGGTCTCTCTCTCTCTGCTCCAGCTCCGGGTCTCTCTCGCTCTGCTCCGGCTCCGGGTCTCTCTCTCTCTGCTCCGGCTCCAGGTCTCTCTCTCTCTGCTCTGGCTCCGTGTCTCTCTCTCTCTGCTCCGGCTCCTGGTCTCTCTCGCTCCGCTCTGGCTCCAGGTCTCGCTCTCTCTGCTCCGGCTCCGGGTCTCTCTCTCTCTGCTCCAGCTCCGGGTCTCTCTCTCTCACTCTGCTCCGGCTCCCGGTCTCTCTCGCTCTGTCCCAGCTCCAGCTCTCTCTCTGCTCCGGCTCCGGGTCTCTCTCTCGCTCTTCTCCGACTCGGGGTCTCTCTCTCTCTGCTCCGACTCCGGGTCTCTCTCTCTCTCTCTGCTCCGACTCCGGGTCTCACTCTCTCTCACTGCTCCGGCTCCGGGTCTCTCTCTCGCTCTGCTCCCGCTCCGGGTCTCTCTCTCTCTCTGCTCCGGCTCCGGTTCTCTCTCTCTCTGCTCCGGCTCCGCGTCTCTCTCGCTCTGCTCTGGCTCCGGGTCTCTCTTTCTCTCTGCTCCAGCTCCGGGTCTCCCTCTCGCTCTGCTCCGGCTCCGGGTCTCCCTCTCTCTCTGCTCCGGCTCCGGGTCTCTCTCTCTCTGCTCGGCTGCGTTACTCTCTCTCCGCTACGGCTCCGGGTCGCGCTCGCGCTCTGCTCCGGTTCCTTGTCTCTCTCGCTCTGCTCTGGCTCCGGGTCTCTCTCTCTGCTCCGGCTCCGGGTCTCTCTCTCGCTCTGCTGCGGCTCCGGGTCTCTCTCTTGCTCTGCTCCGGCTCCAGGTCTCTCTCTCTCTCTGCTCCGGCTCCGGGTCTCTCTCTGTCTCTCTCTGCTCCGGCTCCGGGTCTCTCTCTCTCTCCGCTACGACTCCGGGTCGCTCTCTCGCTCTGCTCCGGCTCCGGGTCTCTCTCTCTTTCTGCTCCAGCTCCGGGTCTCTTTCACTCTGCTCCAGCTCCGGGTCTCTCTCTCTCTGCTCCGGCTCCACGTCTCTCTCTCTGCTCCGGCTCCGGGTCTCTCTCTCTCTGCTCCGGCTCCACGTCTCTCTCTCTGCTCCGGCTCCGGGTCTCTCTCTCTCTCCGCTACGGCTCCGGGTCGCTCTCTCTCTCTGCTCCGGCTCCGGGTCTCTCACTCTCTCTGCTCCGGCTCCAGGTCTCTCTCTCTCTGTTCCGGCTCCGGGTCTCTCTCGCTCTACTCCGACTCCGGGTCTCTCTCTCTCTCTCCGCTACGACTCCGGGTCGCTCTCTCGCTCTGCTCCGGCTCCGGGTCTCTCTCTCTTTCTGCTCCAGCTCCGGGTCTCTTTCACTCTGCTCCAGCTCCGGGTCTCTCTCTCTCTGCTCCGGCTCCAGGTCTCTCTCTCTCTGCTCCGGCTTTGGGTCTCTCTCGCTCTGCTCTGGCTCCGGGTCTCTCTCTCTCTCTCGCTCTGCTCCAGCTCTGGGTCTCTCTCTCTCTGCTCCGGCTCCGTGTCTCTCTCGCTCTGCTCCGGCTCCGGGTCTCTCTCTCGCTCTGCTCTGGCTCCGGGTCACTCTCGCTCTGCTCCGGCTCCAGGTCTCTCTCTCTCTGCTCTGGCTCCGTGTCTCTCTCTCTCTGCTCCGGCTCCTGGTCTCTCTCGCTCTGCTCCGGCTCCGGGTCTCTCTCTCTCTGCTCCGGCTCCGGGTCTCTCTCTCTCTGCTCCAGCTCCAGGTCTCTCTCTCTCTGCTCCGGCTCCGGGTCTCTCTCTCGCTCTGCTCTGGCTCCGGGTCACTCTCGCTCTGCTCCGGCTCCAGGTCTCTCTCTCTCTGCTCTGGCTCCGTGTCTCTCTCTCTCTGCTCCGGCTCCTGGTCTCTCTCGCTCCGCTCTGGCTCCAGGTCTCGCTCTCTCTGCTCCGGCTCCGGGTCTCTCTCTCTCTGCTCCAGCTCCGGGTCTCTCTCTCTCACTCTGCTCCGGCTCCCGGTCTCTCTCGCTCTGTCCCAGCTCCAGCTCTCTCTCTGCTCCGGCTCCGGGTCTCTCTCTCGCTCTTCTCCGACTCGGGGTCTCTCTCTCTCTGCTCCGACTCCGGGTCTCTCTCTCTCTCTCTGCTCCGATTCCTGGTCTCTCTCTCTCTCACTGCTCCGGCTCCGGGTCTCTCTCTCGCTCTGCTCCGGCTCCGGGTCTCTCTCTCTCTCTGCTCCGGCTCCGGTTCTCTCTCTCTCTGCTCCGGCTCCGCGTCTCTCTCGCTCTGCTCTGGCTCCGGGTCTCTCTTTCTCTCTGCTCCAGCTCCGGGTCTCCCTCTCGCTCTACTCCGGCTCCGGGTCTCCCTCTCTCTCTGCTCCGGCTCCGGGTCTCTCTCTCTCTGCTCCGGCTGCGTTACTCTCTCTCCGCTACGGCTCCGGGTCGCGCTCGCGCTCTGCTCCGGTTCCTTGTCTCTCTCGCTCTGCTCTGGCTCCGGGTCTCTCTCTCTGCTCCGGCTCCGGGTCTCTCTCTTGCTCTGCTCCGGCTCCGGGACTCTCTCTCTCTCTGCTCAGTCTCCGGGTCTCTCTCTCTCTGCTCCGGCTCCGGGTCTCTCTCTCACTCTCGCTCTGCTACGGCTCCAAGTCTCTCTCTCTCTGCTCTGGCTCCGGGTCTCTCTCGCTCTGCTCCGGCTCCGGGTCTCTCTCTCGCTCTGCTCCGGATCCAGGTCTCTTCTCTCTCTCTGCTCCGGCTCCGGGTCTCTCTCTCTCTCTGCTCCGGCTCCGGGTCTCTCTCTCTCTGCTCCGGCTCCTCATCTCTCTCGCTCAGCTCTGGCTCCGGGTCTCTCTTTTTCTCTGCTCCAGCTCCGGGTCTCTCTCTCGCTCTGCTCCGGCTCCGGGTTTCTCTCTCTCTCTGCTCCGGCTCCGGGTCTCTGTCTCTCACTGCTCCGGCTCCGGGTCTCTTCCTCTGTGCTCCGGCTCCGGGTCACTCTCGCTCTGCTCCAGCTCCAGGTCTTCCTTTTTCTGCTCCGGCTCCGGGTCTTTCTCTCTCTCCGCTACGGCTCCGGGTCGCTCTCTCGCTCTGCTCCGGTTTCTTGTCTCTCTCGCTCTGCTCTGGCTCCGGGTCTCTCTCCCTGCTCCGGCTCCGGGTCTCTCTCTTGCTCTGCTCCGGCTGAGGATTTCTCTCTTTCTCTGCTCCGGCTCCGGGTCTCTCTCTCTCTCTGCTCCGGCTCCGGGTCTCTCTCTCTCTGCTCCGGCTCTGTGTCTCTCTCTCACTCTCGCTCTGCTCCGGCTCCAAGTCTCTCTCTCTCTGCTCTGGCTCCGGGTCTCTCTCGCTCTGCTCCGGCTCCGGGTCTCTCTCTCTCTCGCTCTGCTCCGGCTCCAGGTCTCTCTCTCTCTCTGTTCCGGCTCCAGGTCTCTCTCTCACTGCTCCGGCTCCGGGTTTCTTTCTCTCTGCTCCGGCTCCGGGTCTCTCTGTCTCTCTGCTCCGGCTCCGGGTCTCTCTCTCTCTCTCTGCTCCGGCTCCGGGTCTCCATCTCTCTCTCTGTTCCGGCTCCGGGTCTCTCTCTCTCTCTCTGCTCCGGCTCCGGGTCTCTGTCTCGCTCTGCTCCGGCTCCGGGTCTCTCTCTCTCTGCTCCGGCTCCGGGTCTCTCTCTCTCTCTCTGCTCCGGCTCCGGGTCACTCTCTCGCTCTGCTCCAGCCCCGGGTCTCTCCCTCTCTGCTCCGGCTCCGGGTCTCTCTCTCTCTCCGCTACGGCTCCGAGTCGCTCTCTCGCTCTGCTCCGGCTCCAAGTATCCCTCTCTCTGCTCCGGCTCCGGGTCTCTCTCTCTATGCTCCGACTCCGGGTCTCTCTCGCTCTACTCCGGCTCCGGGTCTCTCTCTCTCGCTCTCTCTCTCTGCTCCGGCTCCGGGTCTCTCTCTCGCTCTGCTCCGGCTCCGGGTCTCTCTCTCTCCGCTCCGGCTCCGGGTCTCTCTCTAGCTCTGCTCCGGCTCCGGCACTCTCTCTCTCTCCGCTCCGGCTCCGGGTCTCTCTCTCTCTCTCTGCTCCGGCTCCGGGTCTCTCTCTCTCTCTGCTCCGGCTCCGGGTATCTCTCTCACTCTGCTCCGGCTCCGGGTCTCTCTCACTCCGCTCCGGTTCCGGGTCTCTCTCTCGCTCTGCTCTGGTTCCGGGTCTCTCTCGCTCTGCTCTGGCTCCGGGTCTCTCTCTCTGCTCCGGCTCCAGGTCTCTCTCTCGCTCTGCTCCGGCTCCGCGTCTCTCTCTTGCTCTGCTCCGGCTCCGGGTCTCTCTCTCTCTCTGCTCCGGCTCCGGGTCTCTCTCTCTCTGCTCCGGCTCCGGGTCTCTCTCCCTCTCTGCTCCGCTCCGCATCTCTCTCTCTCGCTCTGCTCCGGCTCCGGGTCTCTGTCGCTCTAGTCCGGCTCTGGGTCTCTCTCTCTCTGCTCCGGCTCCAGGTCTCTCTCTCTCTGCTCCAGATCTCTCTCTCGCTCTGCTCCGGTTCCGGGTCTCTCTCTCTCTGCTCCGGCTCCAGGTCTCTCTCTCGCTCTGCTCCGGCTCCGGGTCTCTCTCTCTCTGCTCCGGCTCCGCGTCTCTGTCTCTCTCTGCTCCGGCTCCGGGTCTCTTTCTCTCTGCTCCGGCTCCGGGTCACTCTCGCTCTGCTCCAGCTCCAGGTCTCTCTTTCTCTGCTCCGGCTCCGAGTCTCTCTCTCTCTCCGCTACGGCTCCGGGTCGCTCTCTCGCTCTGCTCCGGTTCCTTGTCTCTCTCGCTCTGCTCTGGCTCCGGGTCTCTCTCTCTGCTCCAGCTCCGGGTCTCTCTATCGCTCTGCTCCGGCTCCGGGTCTCTCTCTCTCTCTCTGCTCCGGCTCCGGGTCTCTCTCTCTCTCTCTCTGCTCCGGCTCCGGGTCTCCATCTCTCTCTCTGTTCCGGCTCCGGGTCTCTCTCTCTCTCTCTCTCTGCTCCGGCTCCGGGTCTCTGACTCGCTCTGCTCCGGCTCCGGGACTCTCTCTCTCTGCTCCGGCTCCGGGTCTCTCTCTCTCTCCGCTACGGCTCCGGGTCGCTCTCTCGCTCTGCTCCGGCTCCAAGTATCTCTCTCTCTGCTCTGGCTCCGGGTCACTCTCTCGCTCTGCTCCAGCCCCGGGTCTCTCCCTCTCTGCTCCGGCTCCGGGTCTCTCTCTCTCTCTGCTCCGGCTCCGGGTCTCTCTCTCTCTGCTCCGGCTCCGGGTCTCTCTCTCTTTCTGCTCCGGCTCCGGGTCTCTCTCTCTCTCTGCTCCGGCTCCGGGTCTCTCTCTCGCTCTGCTCCGGCACCGGGTCTCTCTCTCTCCGCTCCGGCTCCGAGTCTCTCTCTCTCTCTGCTCCAGCTCCGGGTCTCTCTCTCGCTCTGCTCTGGCTCCGGGTCTCTCTCTCTCTCACTCTACTCCGGCTCCAGGTCTCTCTCTCTCTGCTCCGGCTCCAGGTCTCTCTCTCTCTGCTCCGGCTCCGGGTCTCTCTGTCTCTCTGCTCCGGCTCCGGGTCTCTCTCTCGCTCTGCTCTGGCTCTGGGACTCTCTTTCTCTCTGCTCCAGCTCCGGGTCTCTCTCTCGCTCTGCTCCGGCTCCGGGTCTCTCTCTCTCTCACTCTGCTCCGGCTCCAGGTCTCTCCCACTCTGCTCCGGCTCCAGGTCTCTCTCGCTCTGCTCCGGTTCCGGGTCTCTCTCGCTCTGCTCTGGCTCCGGGTCTCTCTCTCTGCTCCGGCTCCGGGTCTCTCTCTCACTCTGCTCTGGCTCCGGGTCTCGCTCTCTCTCTGCTCCGGCTCCGGGTCTCTGCCTCTCTCTGCTCCGGCTCCGGGTCTCTTTCTCTCTGCTCCGGCTCCGAGTCACTCTCGCTCTGCTCCAGCTCCAGGTCTCTCTTTCTCTGCTCCGGCTCCGGGTCTCTCTCTCCGCTACGGCTCCGGGTCGCTCTCTCGCTCTGCTCCGGTTCCTTGTCTCTCTCGCTCTGCTCTGGCTCCAGGTCTCTCTCTCTGCTCCGGCTCCGGATCTCTCTCTCTCTCTCTGCTCCGGCTCCGGGTCTCCCTCTCTCTCTCTGTTCCGGCTCCGGGTCTCTCTCTCTCTCTCTCTGCTCCGGCTCCGGGTCTCTGTCTCGCTCTGCTCCGGCTCCGGGTCTCTCTCTCTCTGCTCCGGCTCCGGGTCTCTCTCTCTCTCCGCTACGGCTCCGAGTCGCTGTCTCGCTCTGCTCCGGCTCCAAGTATCTCTCTCTTTGCTCTGGCTCCGGGTCACTCTCTCGCTCTGCTCCAGCCCCGGGTCTCTCCCTCTCTGCTCCGGCTCCGGGTCTCTCTCTCTCTCTGCTCCGGCTCCGGGTCTCTCTCTCTATGCTCCGACTCCGGGTCTCTCTCGCTCTACTCCGGCTCCGGGTCTCTCTCTCTCGCTCTCTCTCTCTGCTCCGGCTCCGGGTCTCTCTCTCGCTCTGCTACGGCTCCGGGTCTCTCTCTCTCCGCTCTGGCTCCGGGTCTCTCTCTCGCTCTGCTCCAGCTCCGGGTTTCTCTTTCGCTCTGCTCCGGCTCCGGGACTCTCTCTCTCTCTGCTCCGGCTCCGGGTCTCTCTCTCTCTCTCTGCTCCGGCTCCGGGTATCTCTCTCACTCTGCTCCGGTTCCGGATCTCTCTCTCGCTCTGCTCCGGCTCCGCGTCTCTCTCTTGCTCTGCTCCGGCTCCGGGTCTCTCTCTCTCTCTGCTCCGGCTCCGGGTCTCTCTCTCTCTGCTCCGGCTCCAGGTCTCTCTCTCTCTGCTCCGGCTCCAGGTCTCTCTCTCTCTGCTCCGGCTCCGGGTCTCTCTCTCTATGCTCCGACTCCGGGTCTCTCTCTCTGCTCCGGCTCCGGGTCTCTCTCTCTCTGCTCCGGCTCCGGGTCTCTCTCTCTATGCTCCGACTCCGGGTCTCTCTCTCTGCTCCGGCTCCAGGTCTCTCTCTCGCTCTGCTCCGGCTCCGCGTCTCTCTCTTGCTCTGCTCCGGCTCCGGGTCTCTCTCTCTCTCTGCTCCGGCTCCGGGTCTCTCTCTCTCTGCTCCGGCTCCGGGTCTCTCTCCCTCTCTGCTCCGCTCCGCATCTCTCTCTCTCGCTCTGCTCCGGCTCCGGGTCTCTGTCGCTCTAGTCCGGCTCTGGGTCTCTCTCTCTCTGCTCCGGCTCCAGGTCTCTCTCTCTCTGCTCCAGATCTCTCTCTCGCTCTGCTCCGGTTCCGGGTCTCTCTCTCTCTGCTCCGGCTCCAGGTCTCTCTCTCGCTCTGCTCCGGCTCCGGGTCTCTCTCTCTCTGCTCCGGCTCCGCGTCTCTGTCTCTCTCTGCTCCGGCTCCGGGTCTCTTTCTCTCTGCTCCGGCTCCGGGTCACTCTCGCTCTGCTCCAGCTCCAGGTCTCTCTTTCTCTGCTCCGGCTCCGAGTCTCTCTCTCTCTCCGCTACGGCTCCGGGTCGCTCTCTCGCTCTGCTCCGGTTCCTTGTCTCTCTCGCTCTGCTCTGGCTCCGGGTCTCTCTCTCTGCTCCAGCTCCGGGTCTCTCTATCGCTCTGCTCCGGCTCCGGGTCTCTCTCTCTCTCTCTGCTCCGGCTCCGGGTCTCTCTCTCTCTCTCTCTCTGCTCCGGCTCCGGGTCTCTGACTCGCTCTGCTCCGGCTCCGGGACTCTCTCTCTCTGCTCCGGCTCCGGGTCTCTCTCTCTCTCCGCTACGGCTCCGGGTCGCTCTCTCGCTCTGCTCCGGCTCCAAGTATCTCTCTCTCTGCTCTGGCTCCGGGTCACTCTCTCGCTCTGCTCCAGCCCCGGGTCTCTCCCTCTCTGCTCCGGCTCCGGGTCTCTCTCTCTCTCTGCTCCGGCTCCGGGTCTCTCTCTCTATGCTCCGACTCCGGGTCTCTCTCGCTCTACTCCGGCTCCGGGTCTCTCTCTCTCGCTCTGTCTCTCTGCTCCGGCTCCGGGTCTCTCTCTCGCTCTGCTCCGGCACCGGGTCTCTCTCTCTCCGCTCCGGCTCCGAGTCTCTCTCTCTCTCTGCTCCAGCTCCGGGTCTCTCTCTCGCTCTGCTCTGGCTCCGGGTCTCTCTCTCTCTCACTCTACTCCGGCTCCAGGTCTCTCTCTCTCTGCTCCGGCTCCAGGTCTCTCTCTCTCTGCTCCGGCTCCGGGTCTCTCTGTCTCTCTGCTCCGGCTCCGGGTCTCTCTCTCGCTCTGCTCTGGCTCTGGGACTCTCTTTCTCTCTGCTCCAGCTCCGGGTCTCTCTCTCGCTCTGCTCCGGCTCCGGGTCTCTCTCTCTCTCACTCTGCTCCGGCTCCAGGTCTCTCCCACTCTGCTCCGGCTCCAGGTCTCTCTCGCTCTGCTCCGGTTCCGGGTCTCTCTCGCTCTGCTCTGGCTCCGGGTCTCTCTCTCTGCTCCGGCTCCGGGTCTCTCTCTCACTCTGCTCTGGCTCCGGGTCTCGCTCTCTCTCTGCTCCGGCTCCGGGTCTCTGTCTCTCTCTGCTCCGGCTCCGGGTCTCTTTCTCTCTGCTCCGGCTCCGAGTCACTCTCGCTCTGCTCCAGCTCCAGGTCTCTCTTTCTCTGCTCCGGCTCCGGGTCTCTCTCTCCGCTACGGCTCCGGGTCGCTCTCTCGCTCTGCTCCGGTTCCTTGTCTCTCTCGCTCTGCTCTGGCTCCAGGTCTCTCTCTCTGCTCCGGCTCCGGATCTCTCTCTCTCTCTCTGCTCCGGCTCCGGGTCTCCCTCTCTCTCTCTGTTCCGGCTCCGGGTCTCTCTCTCTCTCTCTCTGCTCCGGCTCCGGGTCTCTGTCTCGCTCTGCTCCGGCTCCGGGTCTCTCTCTCTCTGCTCCGGCTCCGGGTCTCTCTCTCTCTCCGCTACGGCTCCGAGTCGCTCTCTCGCTCTGCTCCGGCTCCAAGTATCTCTCTCTTTGCTCTGGCTCCGGGTCACTCTCTCGCTCTGCTCCAGCCCCGGGTCTCTCCCTCTCTGCTCCGGCTCCGGGTCTCTCTCTCTCTCTGCTCCGGCTCCGGGTCTCTCTCTCTATGCTCCGACTCCGGGTCTCTCTCGCTCTACTCCGGCTCCGGGTCTCTCTCTCTCGCTCTCTCTCTCTGCTCCGGCTCCGGGTCTCTCTCTCGCTCTGCTACGGCTCCGGGTCTCTCTCTCTCCGCTCTGGCTCCGGGTCTCTCTCTCGCTCTGCTCCAGCTCCGGGTTTCTCTTTCGCTCTGCTCCGGCTCCGGGACTCTCTCTCTCTCTGCTCCGGCTCCGGGTCTCTCTCTCTCTCTCTGCTCCGGCTCCGGGTATCTCTCTCACTCTGCTCCGGTTCCGGATCTCTCTCTCGCTCTGCTCCGGCTCCGCGTCTCTCTCTTGCTCTGCTCCGGCTCCGGGTCTCTCTCTCTCTCTGCTCCGGCTCCGGGTCTCTCTCTCTCTGCTCCGGCTCCAGGTCTCTCTCTCTCTGCTCCGGCTCCAGGTCTCTCTCTCTCTGCTCCGGCTCCGGGTCTCTCTCTCTATGCTCCGACTCCGGGTCTCTCTCTCTGCTCCGGCTCCGGGTCTCTCTCTCTCTGCTCCGGCTCCGGGTCTCTCTCTCTATGCTCCGACTCCGGGTCTCTCTCTCTGCTCCGGCTCCAGGTCTCACTCTCGCTCTGCTCTGGTTCCAGGTCTCTCTCTCTCTCTGCTCCGGCTCCAGGTCTCTCTCTCTCTGCTCCGGCTCCGGGTCTCTCTCTCTCTGCTCCGGCAGCGGGTCTCTCTCCCTCTCTGCTCCGGCAGCGGGTCTCTCTCCCTCTCTGCTCCGCTCCGCATCTCTCTCTCTCGCTCTGCTCCGGCTCCGGGTCTCTGTCGCTCTAGTCCGGCTCTGGGTCTCTCTCTCTCTGCTCCGGCTCCAGGTCTCTCTCTCTCTGCTCCGGATCTCTCTCTCGCTCTGCTCTGGCTCCGGGTCTCTCTTTCTCTCTGCTCCAGCTCCGGGTCTCTCTCTCGCTCTGCTCCGGCTCCGGGTCTCTTTCTCTCTGCTCCAGCTCCGGGTCTCTCTCTCGCTCTGCTCTGGCTCCGGGTCTCTCTCTCTCCGCTCCGGCTCCGGGTCTCTCTCTCTCTCTCTGCTCCGGCTCCGGGTCACTCTCGCTCTGCTCCAGCTCCAGGTCTCTCTTTCTCTGCTCCGGCTCCGGGTCTCTCTCTCTCTCCGCTACGGCTCCGGGTCGCTCTCTCGCTCTGCTCCGGTTCCTTGTCTCTCTCGCTCTGCTCTGGCTCCGGGTCTCTCTCTCTGCTCCAGCTCCGGGTCTCTCTCTCGCTCTGCTCCGGCTCCGGGTCTCTCTCTCTCTCTGCTCCAGCTCCGGGTCTCTCTCTCGCTCTGCTCCGGTTCCTTGTCTCTCTCGCTCTGCTCTGGCTCCGGGTCTCTCTCGCTCTGCTCTGGCTCCGGGTCTCTCTCTCTCTCACTCTGCTCCGGCTCCAGGTCTCTCTCTCTCTGCTCCGGCTCCGGGTCTCCCTCTCTCTGCTCCGGCTCCGGGTCTCTCTCTCTCGCTCTGCTCCGGCTCCGGGTCTCTCTCTCTCGCTCTCTCTCTCTGCTCCGGCTCCGGGTCTCTCTCTCGCTCTGCTCCAGCTCCGGGTCCCTCTCTCTCCGCTCCGGCTCCGGGTCTCTCTCTCTCTCTCTGCTCCGGCTCCGGGTCACTCTCTCTCTCTCTGCTCCGGCTCCGGGTCTCTCTCCCTCTCTGCTCCGGCTCCGCGTCTCTCTCTCTCGCTCTGCTCCGGCTCCGAGTCTCTCTCGCTGCTCCAGCTCCAGGTCTCTCTCTCTCTGCTCCGGCTCCGGGTCTCTCTCTCACTCTGCTCCGGTTCCGGGTCTCTCTCTCTGCTCCGGCTCCGGGTCTCTCTCTCGCTCTGCTCCGGCTCCGGGTCTCTCTCTCTCTCTGCTCCGGCTCCAGGTCTCTCTCTCTGCTCCGGCTCCGGGTCTCTCTCTCTCTCTGCTCCGGCTCCAGGTCTCTCTCTCTCGTTCTGCTCCGGCTCCGGGTCTCTCTCTCTTTCTGCTCCGGCTCCGGGTCTCTTTCATTCAGCTCCAGCTCCGGGTCTCTCTCTCTCTGCTCCGGCTCCGGGTCTCTCTCTCTCCGCTCCTGCTCCGGGTCGCTCTCTCGCTCTGCTCCGGCTCCGGGTCTCTCTCTTTTTCTGCTCCGGCTCCGGGTCTCTCTCGCTCTACTCCGGCTCCAGGTCTCTCTCTCTCTGCTCCGGCTCCAGGTGTCTCTCTCTCTGCTCCTGCTCCGGGTCTCTCTCTCTCGCTCTGCTCCGGCTCCGAGTCTCTCTCTCTCTGCTCCAGCTCCAGATCTCTCTCTCTCTCTGCTCCGGTTCCGGGTCTCTCTCTCTCTCTGCTCCGGTTCTGGGTCTCTCTCTCGCTCTGCTCTGGCTCCGGGTCTCTCTCTCTGCTCCGGCTCCAGGTCTCTCTCTCGCTCTGCTCCGGCTCCGGGTCTCTCTCTTGCTCTGCGCCGGCTCCGGGTCTCTCTCTCTCTCTGCTCCGGCTCCGGGTTTCTCTCTCTCTCTGCTCCGGCTCCAGGTCTCTCTCTCTCTCTCTCTGCTCCGGCTCCAGGTCTCTCTTTCTCTCTCTGCTCCGGCTCCGGGTCTCCCTCTCTCTCTCTGCTCCGGCTCCGGGTCTCTCTCTTGCTCTGCTCCGGCTCCGGGTCTCTCTCTCTCTCTGCTCCGGCTCCGGGTCTCCCTCTCTCTCTCTGCTCCGGCTCCGGGTCTCTCTCTCTCTCTCTCTGACCGGCTCCGGGTCTCTGTCTCGCTCTGCTCCGGCTCCAGGTCTCACTCTCTCTCCGCTACGGCTCCGAGTCGCTCTCTCGCTCTGCTCCGGCTCCAAGTCTCTCTCTCTCTGCTCTGGCTCCGGGTCGCTCTCTCGCTCTGCTCCGGTTCCTTGTCTCTCTCACTCTGCTCTGGCTCCGGGTCTCTCTCTCTGCTCCAGCTCCGGGTCTCTCCCTCTCTGCTCCGGCTCCGGGTATCTCTCTCTCTCTGCTCCGGCTCCGGGTCTCTCTCTCTATGCTCCGACTCCGGGTCTCTCTCGCTCTACTCCGGCTCCGGGTCTCTCTCTCTCGCTCTCTCTCTCTGCTCCGGCTCCGGGTCTCTCTCTCGCTCTGCTACGGCTCCGGGTCTCTCTCTCTCCGCTCTGGCTCCGGGTCTCTCTCTCGCTCTGCTCCAGCTCCGGGTTTCTCTTTCGCTCTGCTCCGGCTCCGGGACTCTCTCTCTCTCTGCTCCGGCTCCGGGTCTCTCTCTCTCTCTCTGCTCCGGCTCCGGGTATCTCTCTCACTCTGCTCCGGTTCCGGATCTCTCTCTCGCTCTGCTCCGGCTCCGCGTCTCTCTCTTGCTCTGCTCCGGCTCCGGGTCTCTCTCTCTCTCTGCTCCGGCTCCGGGTCTCTCTCTCTCTGCTCCGGCTCCAGGTCTCTCTCTCTCTGCTCCGGCTCCAGGTCTCTCTCTCTCTGCTCCGGCTCCGGGTCTCTCTCTCTATGCTCCGACTCCGGGTCTCTCTCTCTGCTCCGGCTCCGGGTCTCTCTCTCTCTGCTCCGGCTCCGGGTCTCTCTCTCTATGCTCCGACTCCGGGTCTCTCTCTCTGCTCCGGCTCCAGGTCTCTCTCTCGCTCTGCTCCGGCTCCGCGTCTCTCTCTTGCTCTGCTCCGGCTCCGGGTCTCTCTCTCTCTCTGCTCCGGCTCCGGGTCTCTCTCTCTCTGCTCCGGCTCCGGGTCTCTCTCCCTCTCTGCTCCGCTCCGCATCTCTCTCTCTCGCTCTGCTCCGGCTCCGGGTCTCTGTCGCTCTAGTCCGGCTCTGGGTCTCTCTCTCTCTGCTCCGGCTCCAGGTCTCTCTCTCTCTGCTCCAGATCTCTCTCTCGCTCTGCTCCGGTTCCGGGTCTCTCTCTCTCTGCTCCGGCTCCAGGTCTCTCTCTCGCTCTGCTCCGGCTCCGGGTCTCTCTCTCTCTGCTCCGGCTCCGCGTCTCTGTCTCTCTCTGCTCCGGCTCCGGGTCTCTTTCTCTCTGCTCCGGCTCCGGGTCACTCTCGCTCTGCTCCAGCTCCAGGTCTCTCTTTCTCTGCTCCGGCTCCGAGTCTCTCTCTCTCTCCGCTACGGCTCCGGGTCGCTCTCTCGCTCTGCTCCGGTTCCTTGTCTCTCTCGCTCTGCTCTGGCTCCGGGTCTCTCTCTCTGCTCCAGCTCCGGGTCTCTCTATCGCTCTGCTCCGGCTCCGGGTCTCTCTCTCTCTCTCTGCTCCGGCTCCGGGTCTCTCTCTCTCTCTCTCTGCTCCGGCTCCGGGTCTCCATCTCTCTCTCTGTTCCGGCTCCGGGTCTCTCTCTCTCTCTCTCTCTGCTCCGGCTCCGGGTCTCTGACTCGCTCTGCTCCGGCTCCGGGACTCTCTCTCTCTGCTCCGGCTCCGGGTCTCTCTCTCTCTCCGCTACGGCTCCGGGTCGCTCTCTCGCTCTGCTCCGGCTCCAAGTATCTCTCTCTCTGCTCTGGCTCCGGGTCACTCTCTCGCTCTGCTCCAGCCCCGGGTCTCTCCCTCTCTGCTCCGGCTCCGGGTCTCTCTCTCTCTCTGCTCCGGCTCCGGGTCTCTCTCTCTATGCTCCGACTCCGGGTCTCTCTCGCTCTACTCCGGCTCCGGGTCTCTCTCTCTCGCTCTGTCTCTCTGCTCCGGCTCCGGGTCTCTCTCTCGCTCTGCTCCGGCACCGGGTCTCTCTCTCTCCGCTCCGGCTCCGAGTCTCTCTCTCTCTCTGCTCCAGCTCCGGGTCTCTCTCTCGCTCTGCTCTGGCTCCGGGTCTCTCTCTCTCTCACTCTACTCCGGCTCCAGGTCTCTCTCTCTCTGCTCCGGCTCCAGGTCTCTCTCTCTCTGCTCCGGCTCCGGGTCTCTCTGTCTCTCTGCTCCGGCTCCGGGTCTCTCTCTCGCTCTGCTCTGGCTCTGGGACTCTCTTTCTCTCTGCTCCAGCTCCGGGTCTCTCTCTCGCTCTGCTCCGGCTCCGGGTCTCTCTCTCTCTCACTCTGCTCCGGCTCCAGGTCTCTCCCACTCTGCTCCGGCTCCAGGTCTCTCTCGCTCTGCTCCGGTTCCGGGTCTCTCTCGCTCTGCTCTGGCTCCGGGTCTCTCTCTCTGCTCCGGCTCCGGGTCTCTCTCTCACTCTGCTCTGGCTCCGGGTCTCGCTCTCTCTCTGCTCCGGCTCCGGGTCTCTGTCTCTCTCTGCTCCGGCTCCGGGTCTCTTTCTCTCTGCTCCGGCTCCGAGTCACTCTCGCTCTGCTCCAGCTCCAGGTCTCTCTTTCTCTGCTCCGGCTCCGGGTCTCTCTCTCCGCTACGGCTCCGGGTCGCTCTCTCGCTCTGCTCCGGTTCCTTGTCTCTCTCGCTCTGCTCTGGCTCCAGGTCTCTCTCTCTGCTCCGGCTCCGGATCTCTCTCTCTCTCTCTGCTCCGGCTCCGGGTCTCCCTCTCTCTCTCTGTTCCGGCTCCGGGTCTCTCTCTCTCTCTCTCTGCTCCGGCTCCGGGTCTCTGTCTCGCTCTGCTCCGGCTCCGGGTCTCTCTCTCTCTGCTCCGGCTCCGGGTCTCTCTCTCTCTCCGCTACGGCTCCGAGTCGCTCTCTCGCTCTGCTCCGGCTCCAAGTATCTCTCTCTTTGCTCTGGCTCCGGGTCACTCTCTCGCTCTGCTCCAGCCCCGGGTCTCTCCCTCTCTGCTCCGGCTCCGGGTCTCTCTCTCTCTCTGCTCCGGCTCCGGGTCTCTCTCTCTATGCTCCGACTCCGGGTCTCTCTCGCTCTACTCCGGCTCCGGGTCTCTCTCTCTCGCTCTCTCTCTCTGCTCCGGCTCCGGGTCTCTCTCTCGCTCTGCTACGGCTCCGGGTCTCTCTCTCTCCGCTCTGGCTCCGGGTCTCTCTCTCGCTCTGCTCCAGCTCCGGGTTTCTCTTTCGCTCTGCTCCGGCTCCGGGACTCTCTCTCTCTCTGCTCCGGCTCCGGGTCTCTCTCTCTCTCTCTGCTCCGGCTCCGGGTATCTCTCTCACTCTGCTCCGGTTCCGGATCTCTCTCTCGCTCTGCTCCGGCTCCGCGTCTCTCTCTTGCTCTGCTCCGGCTCCGGGTCTCTCTCTCTCTCTGCTCCGGCTCCGGGTCTCTCTCTCTCTGCTCCGGCTCCAGGTCTCTCTCTCTCTGCTCCGGCTCCAGGTCTCTCTCTCTCTGCTCCGGCTCCGGGTCTCTCTCTCTATGCTCCGACTCCGGGTCTCTCTCTCTGCTCCGGCTCCGGGTCTCTCTCTCTCTGCTCCGGCTCCGGGTCTCTCTCTCTATGCTCCGACTCCGGGTCTCTCTCTCTGCTCCGGCTCCAGGTCTCTCTCTCGCTCTGCTCTGGTTCCAGGTCTCTCTCTCTCTCTGCTCCGGCTCCAGGTCTCTCTCTCTCTGCTCCGGCTCCGGGTCTCTCTCTCTCTGCTCCGGCAGCGGGTCTCTCTCCCTCTCTGCTCCGCTCCGCATCTCTCTCTCTCGCTCTGCTCCGGCTCCGGGTCTCTGTCGCTCTAGTCCGGCTCTGGGTCTCTCTCTCTCTGCTCCGGCTCCAGGTCTCTCTCTCTCTGCTCCGGATCTCTCTCTCGCTCTGCTCTGGCTCCGGGTCTCTCTTTCTCTCTGCTCCAGCTCCGGGTCTCTCTCTCGCTCTGCTCCGGCTCCGGGTCTCTTTCTCTCTGCTCCAGCTCCGGGTCTCTCTCTCGCTCTGCTCTGGCTCCGGGTCTCTCTCTCTCCGCTCCGGCTCCGGGTCTCTCTCTCTCTCTCTGCTCCGGCTCCGGGTCACTCTCGCTCTGCTCCAGCTCCAGGTCTCTCTTTCTCCGCTACGGCTCCGGGTCGCTCTCTCGCTCTGCTCCGGTTCCTTGTCTCTCTCGCTCTGCTCTGGCTCCGGGTCTCTCTCTCTGCTCCAGCTCCGGGTCTCTCTCTCGCTCTGCTCCGGCTCCGGGTCTCTCTCTCTCTCTGCTCCAGCTCCGGGTCTCTCTCTCGCTCTGCTCCGGTTCCTTGTCTCTCTCGCTCTGCTCTGGCTCCGGGTCTCTCTCGCTCTGCTCTGGCTCCGGGTCTCTCTCTCTCTCACTCTGCTCCGGCTCCAGGTCTCTCTCTCTCTGCTCCGGCTCCGGGTCTCCCTCTCTCTGCTCCGGCTCCGGGTCTCTCTCTCTCGCTCTGCTCCGGCTCCGGGTCTCTCTCTCTCGCTCTCTCTCTCTGCTCCGGCTCCGGGTCTCTCTCTCGCTCTGCTCCAGCTCCGGGTCCCTCTCTCTCCGCTCCGGCTCCGGGTCTCTCTCTCTCTCTCTGCTCCGGCTCCGGGTCACTCTCTCTCTCTCTGCTCCGGCTCCGGGTCTCTCTCCCTCTCTGCTCCGGCTCCGCGTCTCTCTCTCTCGCTCTGCTCCGGCTCCGAGTCTCTCTCGCTGCTCCAGCTCCAGGTCTCTCTCTCTCTGCTCCGGCTCCGGGTCTCTCTCTCACTCTGCTCCGGTTCCGGGTCTCTCTCTCTGCTCCGGCTCCGGGTCTCTCTCTCGCTCTGCTCCGGCTCCGGGTCTCTCTCTCTCTCTGCTCCGGCTCCAGGTCTCTCTCTCTGCTCCGGCTCCGGGTCTCTCTCTCTCTCTGCTCCGGCTCCAGGTCTCTCTCTCTCGTTCTGCTCCGGCTCCGGGTCTCTCTCTCTTTCTGCTCCGGCTCCGGGTCTCTTTCATTCAGCTCCAGCTCCGGGTCTCTCTCTCTCTGCTCCGGCTCCGGGTCTCTCTCTCTCCGCTCCTGCTCCGGGTCGCTCTCTCGCTCTGCTCCGGCTCCGGGTCTCTCTCTTTTTCTGCTCCGGCTCCGGGTCTCTCTCGCTCTACTCCGGCTCCAGGTCTCTCTCTCTCTGCTCCGGCTCCAGGTGTCTCTCTCTCTGCTCCTGCTCCGGGTCTCTCTCTCTCGCTCTGCTCCGGCTCCGAGTCTCTCTCTCTCTGCTCCAGCTCCAGATCTCTCTCTCTCTCTGCTCCGGTTCCGGGTCTCTCTCTCTCTCTGCTCCGGTTCTGGGTCTCTCTCTCGCTCTGCTCTGGCTCCGGGTCTCTCTCTCTGCTCCGGCTCCAGGTCTCTCTCTCGCTCTGCTCCGGCTCCGGGTCTCTCTCTTGCTCTGCGCCGGCTCCGGGTCTCTCTCTCTCTCTGCTCCGGCTCCGGGTTTCTCTCTCTCTCTGCTCCGGCTCCAGGTCTCTCTCTCTCTCTCTCTGCTCCGGCTCCAGGTCTCTCTTTCTCTCTCTGCTCCGGCTCCGGGTCTCCCTCTCTCTCTCTGCTCCGGCTCCGGGTCTCTCTCTTGCTCTGCTCCGGCTCCGGGTCTCTCTCTCTCTCTGCTCCGGCTCCGGGTCTCCCTCTCTCTCTCTGCTCCGGCTCCGGGTCTCTCTCTCTCTCTCTCTGACCGGCTCCGGGTCTCTGTCTCGCTCTGCTCCGGCTCCAGGTCTCACTCTCTCTCCGCTACGGCTCCGAGTCGCTCTCTCGCTCTGCTCCGGCTCCAAGTCTCTCTCTCTCTGCTCTGGCTCCGGGTCGCTCTCTCGCTCTGCTCCGGTTCCTTGTCTCTCTCACTCTGCTCTGGCTCCGGGTCTCTCTCTCTGCTCCAGCTCCGGGTCTCTCTATCGCTCTGCTCCGGCTCCGGGTCTCTCTCTCTCTCTCTGCTCCGGCTCCGGGTCTCTCTCTCTCTCTCTCTGCTCCGGCTCCGGGTCTCCATCTCTCTCTCTGTTCCGGCTCCGGGTCTTTCTCTCTCTCTCTCTCTGCTCCGGCTCCGGGTCTCTGACTCGCTCTGCTCCGGCTCCGGGACTCTCTCTCTCTGCTCCGGCTCCGGGTCTCTCTCTCTCTCCGCTACGGCTCCGGGTCGCTCTCTCGCTCTGCTCCGGCTCCAAGTATCTCTCTCTCTGCTCTGGCTCCGGGTCACTCTCTCGCTCTGCTCCAGCCCCGGGTCTCTCCCTCTCTGCTCCGGCTCCGGGTCTCTCTCTCTCTCTGCTCCGGCTCCGGGTCTCTCTCTCTATGCTCCGACTCCGGGTCTCTCTCGCTCTACTCCGGCTCCGGGTCTCTCTCTCTCGCTCTGTCTCTCTGCTCCGGCTCCGGGTCTCTCTCTCGCTCTGCTCCGGCACCGGGTCTCTCTCTCTCCGCTCCGGCTCCGAGTCTCTCTCTCTCTCTGCTCCAGCTCCGGGTCTCTCTCTCGCTCTGCTCTGGCTCCGGGTCTCTCTCTCTCTCTCACTCTACTCCGGCTCCAGGTCTCTCTCTCTCTGCTCCGGCTCCAGGTCTCTCTCTCTCTGCTCCGGCTCCGGGTCTCTCTGTCTCTCTGCTCCGGCTCCGGGTCTCTCTCTCGCTCTGCTCTGGCTCTGGGACTCTCTTTCTCTCTGCTCCAGCTCCGGGTCTCTCTCTCGCTCTGCTCCGGCTCCGGGTCTCTCTCTCTCTCACTCTGCTCCGGCTCCAGGTCTCTCCCACTCTGCTCCGGCTCCAGGTCTCTCTCGCTCTGCTCCGGTTCCGGGTCTCTCTCGCTCTGCTCTGGCTCCGGGTCTCTCTCTCTGCTCCGGCTCCGGGTCTCTCTCTCACTCTGCTCTGGCTCCGGGTCTCGCTCTCTCTCTGCTCCGGCTCCGGGTCTCTGTCTCTCTCTGCTCCGGCTCCGGGTCTCTTTCTCTCTGCTCCGGCTCCGAGTCACTCTCGCTCTGCTCCAGCTCCAGGTCTCTCTTTCTCTGCTCCGGCTCCGGGTCTCTCTCTCTCTCCGCTACGGCTCCGGGTCGCTCTCTCGCTCTGCTCCGGTTCCTTGTCTCTCTCGCTCTGCTCTGGCTCCAGGTCTCTCTCTCTGCTCCGGCTCCGGGTCTCTCTCTCTCTCTCTGCTCCGGCTCCGGGTCTCCCTCTCTCTCTCTGTTCCGGCTCCGGGTCTCTCTCTCTCTCTCTCTGCTCCGGCTCCGGGTCTCTGTCTCGCTCTGCTCCGGCTCCGGGTCTCTCTCTCTCTGCTCCGGCTCCGGGTCTCTCTCTCTCTCCGCTACGGCTCCGAGTCGCTCTCTCGCTCTGCTCCGGCTCCAAGTATCTCTCTCTCTGCTCTGGCTCCGGGTCACTCTCTCGCTCTGCTCCAGCCCCGGGTCTCTCCCTCTCTGCTCCGGCTCCGGGTCTCTCTCTCTCTCTGCTCCGGCTCCGGGTCTCTCTCTCTATGCTCCGACTCCGGGTCTCTCTCGCTCTACTCCGGCTCCGGGTCTCTCTCTCTCGCTCTCTCTCTCTGCTCCGGCTCCGGGTCTCTCTCGCTCTGCTCCGGCTCCGGGTCTCTCTCTCTCCGCTCCGGCTCCGGGTCTCTCTCTCGCTCTGCTCCAGCTCCGGGTCTCTCTTTCGCTCTGCTCCGGCTCCGGGACTCTCTCTCTCTCTCTGCTCCAGCTCCGGGTCTCTCTCTCTCTCTCTGCTCCGGCTCCGGGTATCTCTCTCACTCTGCTCCGGTTCCGGGTCTCTCTCTCGCTCTGCTCCGGCTCCGCGTCTCTCTCTTGCTCTGCTCCGGCTCCGGGTCTCTCTCTCTCTCTGCTCCGGCTCCGGGTCTCTCTCTCTCTGCTCCGGCTCCAGGTCTCTCTCTCTCTGCTCCGGCTCCGGGTCTCTCTCTCTATGCTCCGACTCCGGGTCTCTCTCTCTGCTCCGGCTCCGGGTCTCTCTCTCTCTGCTCCGGCTCCGGGTCTCTCTCTCTATGCTCCGACTCCGGGTCTCTCTCTCTCTCTGCTCCGGCTCCGGGTCTCTCTCTCTCTCTCTGCTCCGGCTCCGGGTATCTCTCTCACTCTGCTCCGGTTCCGGGTCTCTCTCTCGCTCTGCTCCGGCTCCGCGTCTCTCTCTTGCTCTGCTCCGGCTCCGGGTCTCTCTCTCTCTCTGCTCCGGCTCCGGGTCTCTCTCTCTCTGCTCCGGCTCCAGGTCTCTCTCTCTCTGCTCCGGCTCCGGGTCTCTCTCTCTATGCTCCGACTCCGGGTCTCTCTCTCTGCTCCGGCTCCGGGTCTCTCTCTCTCTGCTCCGGCTCCAGGTCTCTCTCTCTCTCTCTGCTCTGGTTCCGGGTCTCTCTCTCTCTCTGCTCCGGCTCCAGGTCTCTCTCTCTCTGCTCCGGCTCCGGGTCTCTCTCTCTCTGCTCCGGCAGCGGGTCTCTCTCCCTCTCTGCTCCGCTCCGCATCTCTCTCTCTCGCTCTGCTCCGGCTCCGGGTCTCTGTCGCTCTAGTCCGGCTCTGGGTCTCTCTCTCTCTGCTCCGGCTCCAGGTCTCTCTCTCTCTGCTCCGGATCTCTCTCTCGCTCTGCTCTGGCTCCGGGTCTCTCTTTCTCTCTGCTCCAGCTCCGGGTCTCTCTCTCGCTCTGCTCCGGCTCCGGGTCTCTTTCTCTCTGCTCCAGCTCCGGGTCTCTCTCTTGCTCTGCTCTGGCTCCGGGTCTCTCTCTCTCCGCTCCGGCTCCGGGTCTCTCTCTCTCTCTGCTCCGGCTCCGGGTCACTCTCGCTCTGCTCCAGCTCCAGGTCTCTCTTTCTCTGCTCCGGCTCCGGGTCTCTCTCTCTCTCCGCTGCGGCTCCGAATCGCTCTCTCGCTCTGCTCCGGTTCCTTGTCTCTCTCGCTCTGCTCCGGCTCCGGGTCTCTCTCTCTCTCTGCTCCGGCTCCGGGTCTCTCTCTCACTCTCGCTTTGCTCCGGCTCCAAGTCTCTCTCTCTCTGCTCTGGCTCCGGGTCTCTCTCGCTCTGCTCTGGCTCCGGGTCTCTCTCTCTCTCACTCTGCTCCGGCTCCAGGTCTCTCTCTCTCTGCTCCGGCTCCGGGTCTCCCTCTCTCTGCTCCGGCTCCGGGTCTCTCTCTCTCGCTCTGCTCCGGCTCCGGGTCTCTCTCTCTCGCTCTCTCTCTCTGCTCCGGCTCCGGGTCTCTCTCTCGCTCTGCTCCAGCTCCGGGTCCCTCTCTCTCCGCTCCGGCTCCGGGTCTCTCTCTCTCTCTCTGCTCCGGCTCCGGGTCACTCTCTCTCTCTCTGCTCCGGCTCCGGGTCTCTCTCCCTCTCTGCTCCGGCTCCGCGTCTCTCTCTCTCGCTCTGCTCCGGCTCCGAGTCTCTCTCGCTGCTCCAGCTCCAGGTCTCTCTCTCTCTGTTCCGGCTCCGGGTCTCTCTCTCTCTCTCTCTGCTCCGGCTCCGGGTCTCTGTCTCGCTCTGCTCCGGCTCCGGGTCTCTCTCTCTCTGCTCCGGCTCCGGGTCTCTCTCTCTCTCCACTACGGCTCCGAGTCGCTCTCTCGCTCTGCTCCGGCTCCAAGTATCTCTCTCTCTGCTCTGGCTCCGGGTCACTCTCTCGCTCTGCTCCAGCCCCGGGTCTCTCCCTCTCTGCTCCGGCTCCGGGTCTCTCTCTCTCTCTGCTCCGGCTCCGGGTCTCTCTCTCTATGCTCCGACTCCGGGTCTCTCTCGCTCTACTCCGGCTCCGGGTCTCTCTCTCTCGCTCTCTCTCTCTGCTCCGGCTCCGGGTCTCTCTCTCGCTCTGCTCCGGCTCCGGGTCTCTCTCTCTCCGCTCCGGCTCCGGGTCTCTCTCTCGCTCTGCTCCAGCTCCGGGTCTCTCTTTCGCTCTGCTCCGGCTCCGGGACTCTCTCTCTCTCTGCTCCGGCTCCGGGTCTCTCTCTCTCTCTCTGCTCCGGCTCCGGGTATCTCTCTCACTCTGCTCCGGTTCCGGGTCTCTCTCTCGCTCTGCTCCGGCTCCGCGTCTCTCTCTTGCTCTGCTCCGGCTCCGGGTCTCTCTCTCTCTCTGCTCCGGCTCCGGGTCTCTCTCTCTCTGCTCCGGCTCCAGGTCTCTCTCTCTCTGCTCCGGCTCCAGGTCTCTCTCTCTCTGCTCCGGCTCCGGGTCTCTCTCTCTATGCTCCGACTCCGGGTCTCTCTCTCTGCTCCGGCTCCGGGTCTCTCTCTCTCTGCTCCGGCTCCGGGTCTCTCTCTCTATGCTCCGACTCCGGGTCTCTCTCTCTGCTCCGGCTCCAGGTCTCTCTCTCGCTCTGCTCTGGTTCCAGGTCTCTCTCTCTCTCTGCTCCGGCTCCAGGTCTCTCTCTCTCTGCTCCGGCTCCGGGTCTCTCTCTCTCTGCTCCGGCAGCGGGTCTCTCTCCCTCTCTGCTCCGCTCCGCATCTCTCTCTCTCGCTCTGCTCCGGCTCCGGGTCTCTGTCGCTCTAGTCCGGCTCTGGGTCTCTCTCTCTCTGCTCCGGCTCCAGGTCTCTCTCTCTCTGCTCCGGATCTCTCTCTCGCTCTGCTCTGGCTCCGGGTCTCTCTTTCTCTCTGCTCCAGCTCCGGGTCTCTCTCTCGCTCTGCTCCGGCTCCGGGTCTCTTTCTCTCTGCTCCAGCTCCGGGTCTCTCTCTCGCTCTGCTCTGGCTCCGGGTCTCTCTCTCTCCGCTCCGGCTCCGGGTCTCTCTCTCTCTCTGCTCCGGCTCCGGGTCACTCTCGCTCTGCTCCAGCTCCAGGTCTCTCTTTCTCTGCTCCGGCTCCGGGTCTCTCTCTCTCTCCGCTACGGCTCCGGGTCGCTCTCTCGCTCTGCTCCGGTTCCTTGTCTCTCTCGCTCTGCTCTGGCTCCGGGTCTCTCTCTCTGCTCCAGCTCCGGGTCTCTCTCTCGCTCTGCTCCGGCTCCGGGTCTCCCTCTCTCTCTGCTCCGGCTCCGGGTCTCTCTCTCACTCTCGCTTTGCTCCGGCTCCAAGTCTCTCTCTCTCTGCTCTGGCTCCGGGTCTCTCTCGCTCTGCTCTGGCTCCGGGTCTCTCTCTCTCTCACTCTGCTCCGGCTCCAGGTCTCTCTCTCTCTGCTCCGGCTCCGGGTCTCCCTCTCTCTGCTCCGGCTCCGGGTCTCTCTCTCTCGCTCTGCTCCGGCTCCGGGTCTCTCTCTCTCGCTCTCTCTCTCTGCTCCGGCTCCGGGTCTCTCTCTCGCTCTGCTCCAGCTCCGGGTCCCTCTCTCTCCGCTCCGGCTCCGGGTCTCTCTCTCTCTCTCTGCTCCGGCTCCGGGTCACTCTCTCTCTCTCTGCTCCGGCTCCGGGTCTCTCTCCCTCTCTGCTCCGGCTCCGCGTCTCTCTCTCTCGCTCTGCTCCGGCTCCGAGTCTCTCTCGCTGCTCCAGCTCCAGGTCTCTCTCTCTCTGCTCCGGCTCCGGGTCTCTCTCTCACTCTGCTCCGGTTCCGGGTCTCTCTCTCTGCTCCGGCTCCGGGTCTCTCTCTCGCTCTGCTCCGGCTCCGGGTCTCTCTCTCTCTCTGCTCCGGCTCCAGGTCTCTCTCTCTGCTCCGGCTCCGGGTCTCTCTCTCTCTCTGCTCCGGCTCCAGGTCTCTCTCTCTCGTTCTGCTCCGGCTCCGGGTCTCTCTCTCTTTCTGCTCCGGCTCCGGGTCTCTTTCATTCAGCTCCAGCTCCGGGTCTCTCTCTCTCTGCTCCGGCTCCGGGTCTCTCTCTCTCCGCTCCTGCTCCGGGTCGCTCTCTCGCTCTGCTCCGGCTCCGGGTCTCTCTCTTTTTCTGCTCCGGCTCCGGGTCTCTCTCGCTCTACTCTGGCTCCAGGTCTCTCTCTCTCTGCTCCGGCTCCAGGTGTCTCTCTCTCTGCTCCTGCTCCGGGTCTCTCTCTCTCGCTCTGCTCCGGCTCCGAGTCTCTCTCTCTCTGCTCCAGCTCCAGATCTCTCTCTCTCTCTGCTCCGGTTCCGGGTCTCTCTCTCTCTCTGCTCCGGTTCTGGGTCTCTCTCTCGCTCTGCTCTGGCTCCGGGTCTCTCTCTCTGCTCCGGCTCCAGGTCTCTCTCTCGCTCTGCTCCGGCTCCGGGTCTCTCTCTTGCTCTGCGCCGGCTCCGGGTCTCTCTCTCTCTCTGCTCCGGCTCCGGGTTTCTCTCTCTCTCTGCTCCGGCTCCAGGTCTCTCTCTCTCTCTCTCTGCTCCGGCTCCAGGTCTCTCTTTCTCTCTCTGCTCCGGCTCCGGGTCTCCCTCTCTCTCTCTGCTCCGGCTCCGGGTCTCTCTCTTGCTCTGCTCCGGCTCCGGGTCTCTCTCTCTCTCTGCTCCGGCTCCGGGTCTCCCTCTCTCTCTCTGCTCCGGCTCCGGGTCTCTCTCTCTCTCTCTCTGACCGGCTCCGGGTCTCTGTCTCGCTCTGCTCCGGCTCCAGGTCTCACTCTCTCTCCGCTACGGCTCCGAGTCGCTCTCTCGCTCTGCTCCGGCTCCAAGTCTCTCTCTCTCTGCTCTGGCTCCGGGTCGCTCTCTCGCTCTGCTCCGGTTCCTTGTCTCTCTCGCTCTGCTCTGGCTCCGGGTCTCTCTCTCTGCTCCAGCTCCGGGTCTCTCTATCGCTCTGCTCCGGCTCCGGGTCTCTCTCTCTCTCTGCTCCGGCTCCGGGTCTCTCTCTCACTCTCGCTTTGCTCCGGCTCCAAGTCTCTCTCTCTCTGCTCTGGCTCCGGGTCTCTCTCGCTCTGCTCTGGCTCCGGGTCTCTCTCTCTCTCACTCTGCTCCGGCTCCAGGTCTCTCTCTCTCTGCTCCGGCTCCGGGTCTCCCTCTCTCTGCTCCGGCTCCGGGTCTCTCTCTCTCGCTCTGCTCCGGCTCCGGGTCTCTCTCTCTCGCTCTCTCTCTCTGCTCCGGCTCCGGGTCTCTCTCTCGCTCTGCTCCAGCTCCGGGTCCCTCTCTCTCCGCTCCGGCTCCGGGTCTCTCTCTCTCTCTCTGCTCCGGCTCCGGGTCACTCTCTCTCTCTCTGCTCCGGCTCCGGGTCTCTCTCCCTCTCTGCTCCGGCTCCGCGTCTCTCTCTCTCGCTCTGCTCCGGCTCCGAGTCTCTCTCGCTGCTCCAGCTCCAGGTCTCTCTCTCTCTGCTCCGGCTCCGGGTCTCTCTCTCACTCTGCTCCGGTTCCGGGTCTCTCTCTCTGCTCCGGCTCCGGGTCTCTCTCTCGCTCTGCTCCGGCTCCGGGTCTCTCTCTCTCTCTGCTCCGGCTCCAGGTCTCTCTCTCTGCTCCGGCTCCGGGTCTCTCTCTCTCTCTGCTCCGGCTCCAGGTCTCTCTCTCTCGTTCTGCTCCGGCTCCGGGTCTCTCTCTCTTTCTGCTCCGGCTCCGGGTCTCTTTCATTCAGCTCCAGCTCCGGGTCTCTCTCTCTCTGCTCCGGCTCCGGGTCTCTCTCTCTCCGCTCCTGCTCCGGGTCGCTCTCTCGCTCTGCTCCGGCTCCGGGTCTCTCTCTTTTTCTGCTCCGGCTCCGGGTCTCTCTCGCTCTACTCTGGCTCCAGGTCTCTCTCTCTCTGCTCCGGCTCCAGGTGTCTCTCTCTCTGCTCCTGCTCCGGGTCTCTCTCTCTCGCTCTGCTCCGGCTCCCAGTCTCTCTCTCTCTGCTCCAGCTCCAGATCTCTCTCTCTCTCTGCTCCGGTTCCGGGTCTCTCTCTCTCTCTGCTCCGGTTCTGGGTCTCTCTCTCGCTCTGCTCTGGCTCCGGGTCTCTCTCTCTGCTCCGGCTCCAGGTCTCTCTCTCGCTCTGCTCCGGCTCCAGGTCTCTCTCTCGCTCTGCTCCGGCTCCGGGCCTCTCTCTCTTGCTCTGCGCCGGCTCCGGGTCTCTCTCTCTCTCTGCTCCGGCTCCGGGTTTCTCTCTCTCTCTGCTCCGGCTCCAGGTCTCTCTCTCTCTCTCTCTGCTCCGGCTCCAGGTCTCTCTTTCTCTCTCTGCTCCGGCTCCGGGTCTCCCTCTCTCTCTCTGCTCCGGCTCCGGGTCTCTCTCTTGCTCTGCTCCGGCTCCGGGTCTCTCTCTCTCTCTGCTCCGGCTCCGGGTCTCCCTCTCTCTCTCTGCTCCGGCTCCGGGTCTCTCTCTCTCTCTCTCTGACCGGCTCCGGGTCTCTGTCTCGCTCTGCTCCGGCTCCAGGTCTCACTCTCTCTCCGCTACGGCTCCGAGTCGCTCTCTCGCTCTGCTCCGGCTCCAAGTCTCTCTCTCTCTGCTCTGGCTCCGGGTCGCTCTCTCGCTCTGCTCCGGTTCCTTGTCTCTCTCGCTCTGCTCTGGCTCCGGGTCTCTCTCTCTGCTCCAGCTCCGGGTCTCTCTATCGCTCTGCTCCGGCTCCGGGTCTCTCTCTCTCTCTCTGCTCCGGCTCTGGGTCTCTCTCTCTCTCTCTCTGCTCCGGCTCCGGGTCTCCATCTCTCTCTCTGTTCCGGCTCCGGGTCTCTCTCTCTCTCTCTCTCTGCTCCGGCTCCGGGTCTCTGACTCGCTCTGCTCCGGCTCCGGGACTCTCTCTCTCTGCTCCGGCTCCGGGTCTCTCTCTCTCTCCGCTACGGCTCCGGGTCGCTCTCTCGCTCTGCTCCGGCTCCAAGTATCTCTCTCTCTGCTCTGGCTCCGGGTCTCTCTCTCGCTCTGCTCCAGCCCCGGGTCTCTCCCTCTCTGCTCCGGCTCCGGGTCTCTCTCTCTCTCTGCTCCGGCTCCGGGTCTCTCTCTCTATGCTCCGACTCCGGGTCTCTCTCGCTCTACTCCGGCTCCGGGTCTCTCTCTCTCGCTCTCTCGCTCTGCTCCGGCTCCGGGTCTCTCTCTCTCGCTCTGTGTCTCTGCTCCGGCACCGGGTCTCTCTCTCTCCGCTCCGGCTCCGAGTCTCTCTCTCTCTCTGCTCCAGCTCCGGGTCTCTCTCTCGCTCTGCTCTGGCTCCGGGTCTCTCTCTCTCTCTCACTCTACTCCGGCTCCAGGTCTCTCTCGCTCTGCTCCGGCTCCGAGTCTCTCTCTCTCTCTGCTCCGGCTCCGGGTCTCTCTGTCTCTCTGCTCCGGCTCCGGGTCTCTCTCTCGCTCTGCTCTGGCTCTGGGACTCTCTTTCTCTCTGCTCCAGCTCCGGGTCTCTCTCTCGCTCTGCTCCGGCTCCGGGTCTCTCTCTCTCTCACTCTGCTCCGGCTCCAGGTCTCTCCCACTCTGCTCCGGCTCCAGGTCTCTCTCGCTCTGCTCCGGTTCCGGGTCTCTCTCGCTCTGCTCTGGCTCCGGGTCTCTCTCTCTGCTCCGGCTCCGGGTCTCTCTCTCACTCTGCTCTGGCTCCGGGTCTCGCTCTCTCTCTGCTCCGGCTCCGGGTCTCTGTCTCTCTCTGCTCCGGCTCCGGGTCTCTTTCTCTCTGCTCCGGCTCCGAGTCACTCTCGCTCTGCTCCAGCTCCAGGTCTCTCATTCTCTGCTCCGGCTCCGGGTCTCTCTCTCTCTCCGCTACGGCTCCGGGTCGCTCTCTCGCTCTGCTCCGGTTCCTTGTCTCTCTCGCTCTGCTCTGGCTCCAGGTCTCTCTCTCTGCTCCGGCTCCGGGTCTCTCTCTCTCTCTCTGCTCCGGCTCCGGGTCTCCCTCTCTCTCTCTGTTCCGGCTCCGGGTCTCTCTCTCTCTCTCTCTGCTCCGGCTCCGGGTCTCTGTCTCGCTCTGCTCCGGCTCCGGGTCTCTCTCTCTCTGCTCCGGCTCCGGGTCTCTCTCTCTCTCCGCTACGGCTCCGAGTCGCTCTCTCGCTCTGCTCCGGCTCCAAGTATCTCTCTCTCTGCTCTGGCTCCGGGTCACTCTCTCGCTCTGCTCCAGCCCCGGGTCTCTCCCTCTCTGCTCCGGCTCCGGGTCTCTCTCTCTCTCTGCTCCGGCTCCGGGTCTCTCTCTCTATGCTCCGACTCCGGGTCTCTCTCGCTCTACTCCGGCTCCGGGTCTCTCTCTCTCGCTCTCTCTCTCTGCTCCGGCTCCGGGTCTCTCTCGCTCTGCTCCGGCTCCGGGTCTCTCTCTCTCCGCTCCGGCTCCGGGTCTCTCTCTCGCTCTGCTCCAGCTCCGGGTCTCTCTTTCGCTCTGCTCCGGCTCCGGGACTCTCTCTCTCTCTGCTCCGGCTCCGGGTCTCTCTCTCTCTCTCTGCTCCGGCTCCGGGTATCTCTCTCGCTCTGCTCCGGCTCCGGGTCTCTCTCTCGCTCTGCTCCGGCTCCGGGTCTCTCTCTCTCTCTCTGCTCCGGCTCCGGGTCTCCCTCTCTCTCTCTGCTCCGGCTCCGGGTCTCTCTCTCTCTCTCTCTGACCGGCTCCGGGTCTCTGTCTCGCTCTGCTCCGGCTCCAGGTCTCACTCTCTCTCCGCTACGGCTCCGAGTCGCTCTCTCGCTCTGCTCCGGCTCCAAGTCTCTCTCTCTCTGCTCTGGCTCCGGGTCGCTCTCTCGCTCTGCTCCAGCTCCGGGCCTCTCCCTCTCTGCTCCGGCTCCGGGTCTCCCTCTCTCTCTGCTCCGGCTCCGGGTCTCTCTCTCTCTGCTCCGGCTCCGGGTCTCTCTCGCTCTGCTCCGGCTACGGGTCTCTCTCTCTCGCTCTCTCTCTCTGCTCCGGCTCCGGGTCTCTCTCTCGCTCTGCTCCGGCTCCGGGTCTTTCTCTCTCCGCTCCGGCTCCGGGTCTCTCTCTCGCTCAGCTCCAGCTCCGGGTCTCTCTCTCGCTCTGTTCCGGCTCCGGGTCTCTCTCTCCGCTCCGGCTCCGGGTCTCTCTCTCTCTCTCTGCTCCGGCTCCGGGTCTCTCTCTCTCTCTGCTCCGGCTCCGGATATCTCTCTCGCTCTGCTCCAGTTCCGGGTCTCTCTCTCGCTCTGCTCTGGCTCCGGGTCTCTCTCTCTGCTCCGGCTCCGGGTCTCTCTCTCGCTCTGCTCCGGCTCCGGGTCTCTCTCTTGCTCTGCTCCGGCTCCGGGTCTCTCTCTCTCTCTCTGCTCCGGCTCCGGGTCTCTCTCTCTCTCTCTGCTCCGGCTCCGGGCTCTGGGCTGAGCCTTTTGTAGCACAGAGACCCCGTCCTGACATTTAAACAATGATCCTGTCAGCAGCTTACAACTATTTTGGTTGTGCACTTTAAACAAATGCCTCCTGCAAGAGGGGGTCACATTCCAAAATAAATGTTTTCCCCGTGCCCCTTATGTTTTTTGCGCTGGGGGGGGGTGGTTTTGAAGGTACGAAAAGCAGAAATTGTACAAGTGTCCCTGGTTAAAATGTGGAGGGGGGCACTAAAACCAGCAAATTAAACAGATTAAATATTAAACTTTAATGATCAAATTAAAATTTGGTTGCCGGGCGTGATGATGCACTCCAGTCCCTCCGGTGCCCACCTCTCGCGGAAGGCCGCGAGCGTACCGGTGGACACCGCGTGCTCCATCTCCAAGGACACCCTGGACCGGATGTAAGAGCGGAAGAGAGGCAGGCAGTCAGGTTGAACGACCCCCTCGACCGCCCGCTGCCTGGACCGGCTGATGGCACCCTTGGCCGTGCCCAGGAGCAGTCCTACGAGGAGGCCTTCGGACCTACCCGCTCCCCTCCGCACAGGGTGCCCAAAGATCAGGAGAGTGGGACTGAAGTGCAGCCAGAATTTCAGGAGCAGCCCCTTCAAATAGTGGAACAGGGGCTGCAACCTCGTGCACTCAATAAAAACATGGAACACGGACTCCTCCAGACCGCAGAAATTGCAGGCGGCCTGGGAGTCCGTGAACCGGGTTAAAAATTTGTTGCACGGCACTGCTCCGTGCACCACCCTCCAGGCCAAGTCCCCGATGAATAGTGGGAGGACCCCTGCGTAGAGTGCCCTCCATCGGGGACCCCCGCCTCCTCCGGACGGCAAGATGGTACGCCATGGCGTGTCCGGACGGCCGGCGAGGATGGCAAAGTTGAGGGTGTGCAGGAGCAGCCCGTACAGGAAACCCCTCCGCGCGGAACTGAAAGGCACGGAGGGGATTTCCCCGAGGCGGCTCAAGTTGTGAGGCGCCGGCCCCCGAGGGAGGTTCCGGGGTTTGGCGCCGATGAGGAATTCCGTCCGGACGGGGGTCAGTTCGGACGGGATCTCCCCACGTGCTTGAGCCTCCTCGATACACCTAACGGAGTCAGGGCCCAGAGCTGTTTTTAGCGACTCGATGGCATCGGCCGCGCGGCGGACGTTGGCAGAATTTAGTCGCCGCGCCAGCGTGTCTGGCGCCATCCAGCCCGCTCCTCCGCCATCGAGCAGGTCCCTGACCCTGGTCACCTCACCAGCCACAGCCCTCTCTTCCGACCGCCACATGAAGCCTCGGCCGTGGAGGTACGGATTCCCGAGCAGCGGTTCCTGCAGGACGGCCGCCACTCCAGCCGGCGGAGAGCTGCGCTTGGTGGAGACTTTGTTCCAGACCCTGATGAGTTCCCTGTAAAAGACAGGCAGCTCCCGGAGGGCGGTCCTGGCACCCCCCAAGTTCACAAACAGGAGCTGCGTGTCATAATTGAGGTCGAGCTGCTGGCGGAAGAAATACCTCGCCAGAGCGCACCACCTAGGAGGGGGCTCGACGTAAAGGTATCTCTGCAGGGTCTGAAGACGGAAAGTCGCGAGCTGGGCGCTGACGCACACCAACGACTGACCGCCCTCCTCAAGCGGGAGACTCAAGACCGCAGCAGAGACCCAGTGCTTCCTGTTGTTCCAGAAGAAGTCCACCAGCTTCTTCTGTATCTTGGCGACAAACGCAGGGGGAGGGGTCAAAGTGACCAGCCGGTACCACAGCATTGCGGCCACCAGCTGGTTTATGACTAGCGCTCGACCCCTGTAGGACAGCACTCGGAGCAGTCCTGTCCAGCGCCCTAGGCGAGCGGCGACCTTGGCCTCCAGCTCCTGCCAGTTCGCCGGCCAGGCTTCCTCGTCGGGGCTAAGGTAGACTCCCAGATAGAGGAGATGGGTCGTGCTCCAGGCAAAAGGCCTGAGCTCCTCCGGCAGGGAGTCCACCCGCCACTGACCCACCAGGAGTCCGGAACATTTCTCCCAGTTGATCCTGGCGGAGGACGCGGCCGAGTAAATCTCCTGGCACTCACGCATCCTCCGCAGGTCAGCGGGATCCTCTATCGCGAGGAGCACGTCATCGGCGTAAGCCGAGAGGACGACCTCCACGCCCGGCCCTTGCAGAGCCAGTCTGCAAGAGGCGGAGGAAAGGCTCCACGCAAACGGCGTATAACTGGCCGGACATGGGGCATCCCTGGTGCACCCCTCTCCTAAAGCGAAGGGGCGCCGTCAAGGACCCGTTAACCTTAATCAGACACTCCGCGGCGGCGTACAAAAGTCGGATCCGGGCGACGAAATGCGTCCCGAACCCGAAAGCGCGCAGAGTTCCGAGCAGATAGTCGTGATCCACCCTGTCGAACGCCTTCTCTTGGTCGAGGGATAGGAAGGCGACCGACAGACCAGCCTCCTGGGAACAATGGATGAGGTCCCGGACCAGATGGATGTTATCGTGGATTGTCCGGCCCGGGACCGTGTAGGACTGATCGGGGTGGATCATGTGGTCCAGCACGGCACCAAGGCGAGCAGACATCGCCCTGGCGAAGATTTTGTAGTCCGTGCTGAGGAGGGAGACCGGGCGCCAGTTCTTAAGGAGGCGGAGATCGCCCTTCTTAGGCAGCAGGACGATGACTGCCCTGCGCCAAGAGAGGGGCATCTCCCCGGTCGCCAGACTTTCCCCCAGGACCCGCGCGTAGTCGCTCCCCAGGACGTCCCAGAACGCCCTGTGGAACTCCACGGTCAGCCCGTCCAGCCCCGGGGATTTTCCCCTCGAGAGCCGGGCGAGGGCACCGGTCAGCTCCGCCAGGCTTAGCGGAGCTTCCAGATTTTCGGCGCCCTCCGGGCTGACCTTCGGCAGGTCCTCCCACAAAACTCTACGCGCTTCCTCGCTGGACGGCTCCGGAGAGAACAGAGCCCCGTAATATTCACGGGCCCTGTTGTTGACGCCGTCCGGATCCGAGACGAGAGAGCCGTCGTCGGCCAGCAGCGTCAAGAGCTGCTTACGGACACTCTGCCTTTTTTCCAGCGAGTAGAAGAAGGGGGAGCCGCGGTCCAGATCCCGCAGGAACCGGATCCGCGACCTCGAGCATGGTATTGGGGGTAATGTACTGATGTGGATAGAGAACTGGTTGGCAGACAGGAAGCAGAGAGTCCGGATAAACGGGTCCTTTTCAGAATGGCAGGCAGTGACTAGTGGGGTGCCGCAGGGCTCAGTGTTGGGACCCCAGCTATTTACAATATACATTAATGATTTGGATGAAGGAATTGAGTGTAATATCTCCAAGTTTGCAGATGACACTAAGCTGGGTGGCGGTGTGAGCTGTGAGGAGGATGCTAAGAGGCTGCAGGGTGACTTGGACAGGTTAGGTGAGTGGGCAAATGCGTGGCAGATGCAGTATAATGTGGATAAATGTGAGGTTATTCACTTTGGTGGCAAAAACAGGAAGCAGAATATTATCTGAATGGTGACAGATTAGGAAAAGGGGAGGTACAACGAGACCTGGGTGTCATGGTTCATCAGTCATTGAAGGTTGGCATGCAGGTACAGCAGGCGGTGAAGAAAGCAAATGGTGTGTTGGCCTTCATAGCGAGGGGATTTGAGTATAGGATCAGGGAGGTCTTACTGCAGTTGTACAGGGCCTTGGTGAGGCCTCACCTGGAATATTGTGTACAGTTTTGGTCTCCTAATCTGAGGAAGGACGTTCTTGCTATTGAGGGAGTGCAGCGAAGGATCACCAGACTGATTCCAGGGATGGCTGGACTGTCATATGAGGAGAGACTGGATCGACTGGGCCTTTATACACTGGAGTTTAGAAGGATGAGAGGGGATCTCATAGAAACAGTTCTGATGGGACGGGACAGGTTAGATGCAGGAAGAATGTTCCCGATGTTGGGGAAGTCCAGAACCAGGGGTCACAGTCGAAGGATAAGGGGAGGCCATTTAGGACCGAGATGAGGAGAAACTTCTTCACCCAGAGAGTGGTGAACCTGTGGAATTCCCTGCCGCAGAGAATTGTTGATGCCAGGTCATTGGATATATTCAAGAGGGAGTTAGATATGGCCCTTACGGCTAAAGGGATCAAGGGGTATGGAGAGAAAGCAGGGAAGGGGTACTGAGGGAATGATCAGCCATGATCTTATTGAATGGTGGTGCAGGCTCGAAGGGCCGAATGGCCTACTCCTGCACCTATTTTCTATGTTTCTATGTTTCTCACGAACGCGCCTCGGGACCCGACGAGCTGCAGGTCCTTCAGCGCGGCCTTCTTCGCTTCGTACACCGTCCGCAGGGCCGGGTCCTTGACGACTTGACCGAGACGGGCTTCCAGGTCGAGCACCTCCTTCTCCAGGCGCCCGACCCTGGCTGCCCGGCTCTTGGTCGACCCCCTCGCGTACTCTTGACAGAAGACACGGACGTGAGCCTTGCCCACGTCCCACCATAGCCTCAAGGAGGGGAAGCCCCCCTGCTTCCTTCTCCAGTCGGACCAGAATCGACGGAACGAGTCCTGGAACCGCACGTCCTCCAGCAGCCGGTTGTTAAAGTGCCAGTACGCGGACCCCGTCCTCGCGCGGAGCGAAGCGAGCTCCGCCCACACCAGGTGGTGGTCCGAACACGGCACCGGCCGCATGGAGGCCGCCGGGACGCAGGAAACGTACGCCCGAGACACGTAAAGGCGGTCGACTCTAGACCATCCAACTCCAGGCCTCACCCAAGTAAAGGCGCTGGAGTCGGGGTGGAGATTTCGCCAGACGTCCACCAAGTCGAAGGACCCGACCAGGTCCCTCAACTTCTCCATCGCCGTCATGCACTGCGGGGCACTGGAGCGGTCCCTCGCCTCGAGGGTGCAGTTAAAATCCCCCCCGAGGACAATGCAGTCGCTGACGTCGACGGAGCCAAGAAGAGCGGACACCTCTTCAAAGAAGTGCGTTTGCTGCGGGCCGGGATGAGGGGCGTACACGTTCACGAGATGGAGCGGCACGTCCCCCAGGCGAACCGTTACGTGCAGCAAGCGGCCTGGCACGGGCTCCTCGACCCCCAAGATCTCCGGCTGAAAATGCGGGCCCAGCAAGATGGCCACCCCACTAGAAATGGCGGTGAGGTGGCTCATGCGGACCTCTCCTTGCCATTCCAGGAGCCACGTGGCTTCGTCTCCCGGAACGGTGTGGGTTTCTTGCAGGAAGCACACCGCATATTTCCCCTCCCGCAGGAGCGAAAAATTGTCAAATCTACGGCGTGCCTCTCTGCCGCCGTTGATGTTAAGGCTGGCTATGGTTATCTTTGTGACAAGAGCATATTGCAACCTCCAACTTAAACTACGGTGGGGGGTCGGTGGGGCCGGGTGGAATGTTCTGAGCCAGCGCAGCTCCAGGGTTTCCGGTTTTGACAGGATCCTGTCCGTGCCCGTGGTTTTGATGGCGACACGGACAGACCTTCCAAGTAACTCAGTGACAGGAGGCGGACCCAAAACAGGCAAATATTTGCCCAAGGCAAGAATCAAAAGCAGCCCCAGTCTGCACCAAACCTTGACTTTAACCCTAAACTCAACCAGACTCTAACCCTAATCCACACAATAACCAGCAAAGCTCGGTGCCCAACATAACCCTCAACTGTAATCCTAAACCCATCCTAAATACACCCCTAAACCCAACCCCAACCACAAATACACCCCTAAACCCAGCCCCAACCCCAAATACACCTCGAAACCCAGCCCCAACCACAAATACAGCCCTAAACCCAGCCCCAACCCCAAATACACCCCTAAACCCAGCCCCAACCCCAAATACACCTCGAAACCCAGCCCCAACCACAAATACAGCCCTAAACCCAGCCCCAACCCCAAATACACCCCTAAACCCAGCCCCAACCCCAAATACACCCCTAAACCCAGCCCCAACCCCAAATACACCCCTAAACCCAGCCCCAACCCCAAATACAGCCCTAAACCCAGCCCCAACTCCTGTATTGCTGTTGTTGAATACTGGCCCTATTTAGGACTCGACCTCTGCATATTGTATTTCCCCAGTTGACTGTATTACCCCAGTTGACTGTATTACCCCAGTTGACTGTATTAGCACAGTTGACTGTGTTGCCCCAGTTGACTGTATTTACCCCAGTTGACTGTATTTACCCCAGTTGACTGTATTTATCTCAGTTGACTGTATTGGCGCAGTTGACTGTGTTGCCCAAATTGACTGTATTTCCCCCCAGTTGACTGTGTTGCCCCAGTTGACCGTATTACCCCAGTTGACTGTGTTTACCCCAGTTGACTGCATTTACCCCAGTTGGCTGTATTGGCCCAGTTGACTGTATTGCCCCAGTTGACTGCATTTACTCCAGTTGACTGTATTGGCCCAGTTGACTGTATTGCCCCAGTTGACTGTATTTACCCCAGTTGACTGCATTTACCCCAGTTGGCTGTATTGGCCCAGTTGACTGTATTGCCCCAGTTGACTGCATTTACCCCAGTTGACTGTATTGGCCCAGTTGACTGTATTGTCCCAGTTGACTGTATTACCCCAGTTGACTGTATTACCCCAGTTGACTGTATTAGCACAGTTGACTGTGTTGCCCCAGTTGACTGTATTTACCCCAGTTGACTGTATTACCACAGTTGACTGTATTACCCCAGTTGACTGTATTACCCCAGTTGACTGTATTTACCCCAGTTGACTGTATTTATCTCAGTTGACTGTATTGCCGCAGTTGACTGTGTTGCCCAAATTGACTGTATTTCCCCCCAGTTGACTGTGTTGCCCCAGTTGACCGTATTACCCCAGTTGACTGTGTTTACTCCAGTTGACTGCATTTACCCCAGTTGGCTGTATTGGCCCAGTTGACTGTATTGCCCCAGTTGACTGCATTTACTCCAGTTGACTGTATTGGCCCAGTTGACTGTATTGCCCCAGTTGACTGTATTTACCCCAGTTGACTGCATTTACCCCAGTTGGCTGTATTGGCCCAGTTGACTGTATTGCCCCAGTTGACTGCATTTACCCCAGTTGACTGTATTGTCCCAGTTGACTGTATTGTCCCAGTTGACTGTATTACCCCAGTTGACTGTATTAGCACAGTTGACTGTGTTGCCCCAGTTGACTGTATTTACCCCAGTTGACTGTATTACCACAGTTGACTGTATTACCCCAGTTGACTGTATTACCCCAGTTGACTGTATTTACCCCAGTTGACTGTATTTATCTCAGTTGACTGTATTGCCGCAGTTGACTGTGTTGCCCAAATTGACTGTATTTCCCCCCAGTTGACTGTGTTGCCCCAGTTGACCGTATTACCCCAGTTGACTCTGTTTACCCCAGTTGACTGCATTTACCCCAGTTGGCTGTATTGGCCCAGTTGACTGTATTGCCCCAGTTGACTGCATTTACTCCAGTTGACTGTATTGGCCCAGTTGACTGTATTGCCCCAGTTGACTGTATTTACCCCAGTTGACTGCATTTACCCCAGTTGGCTGTATTGGCCCAGTTGGCTGTATTGGCCCAGTTGACTGTATTGCCCCAGTTGACTGCATTTACCCCAGTTGACTGCATTTACCCCAGTTGACTGTATTGGCCCAGTTGACTGTATTGCCCCAGTTGACTGTATTTACCCCAGTTGACTGTATTGTCCCAGTTGACTGTGTTGCCCCAGTTGACTGTATTTACCCCAGTTGACTGTATTACCCCAGTTGACTGTATTTAGCCCAGTTGCCTGTATTACCCCAGTTGACTGTACTTACCCCAGTTGACTGTATTTACCCCAGTTGACTGTATTACCCCAGTTGACTGTATTTAGCCCAGTTGCCTGTATTACCCCAGTTGACTGTACTTACCCCAGTTGACTGTATTTAGCCCAGTTGACTGTGTTGCCCCAGTTGACTGTATTTACCCCAGTTGACTGTATTTATCTCAGTTGACTGTATTTACCCAGTTGACTGTATTTACCCCAGTTGACTGTATTACCCCAAATGACTGTATTGCCCCAGTTGACTGTGTTGCCCCAGTTGACTGTATTTACCCTAGTTGACTGTGTTGCCCAAATTGACTGTATTACCCTAATTGACTGTGTTGCCCAAATTGACTGTATTACCCTAATTGACTGTATTTCCCCCAGTTGACTGTGTTGCCCCAATTGACTGTATTACCCCAATTGACTGTATTTCTCCCAGTTGACTGTGTTGCCCCAGTTGACTGTATTGACCCCAGTTGACTGTATTTACCCCAGTTGACTGTATTGTCCCAGTTGACTGTGTTGCCCCAGTTGACCGTATTACCCCAGTTGACTGTGTTTACCCCAGTTGACTGTATTGGCCCAGTTGACTGTATTGCCCCAGTTGATTGCATTTACCCCAGTTGACTGTATTACCCCAGTTGACTGTATTTAGCCCAGTTTGACTATATTACCCCAGTTGACTGTACTTACCCCAGTTGACTGTATTTAGCCCAGTTGACTGTGTTGCCCCAGTTGACTGTATTTACCCCAGTTGACTATATTGCTGCAGTTGACTTTATTTACCCAGTTGACTAAATTGCCCCAGTTGACTGTATTGCCCCAGTTGACTGTATTTACCCCAGTTGACTGTATTACCCCAAATGACTGTATTGCCCCAGTTGACTGTGTTGCCCCAGTTGACTGTATTTACCCAGTTGACTGTGTTGCTCCAACTGACTGTATTACCCCAATTGACTGTATTTCCCCAGTTGACTGTGTTGCCCCAGTTGACTGTATTACCCCAGTTGACTGTGTTTACCCCAGTTGACTGTGTTGCCCCAGTTGACTGTATTTAACCCAATTGACTGTATTACCCCAGTTGACTGTATTGCCCCAGTTGACTGTATTTAGCCCAGTTGACTGTGTTGCCCCAGTTGACTGTATTTACCCCAGTTGACTTTATTTACCCCAGTTTGACTATATTGCCGCAGTTGACTTTATTTACCCCAGTTGACTGTATTTAGCCCAGTTGACTGTGTTGCCCCAGTTGACTGTATTTACCCCAGTTGACTATATTGCTGCAGTTGACTTTATTTACCCCAGTTGACTGTATTACCCCAAATGACTGTATTGCCCCAGTTGACTGTGTTGCCCCAGTTGACTGTATTTACCCAGTTGACTGTGTTGCTCCAACTGACTGTATTACCCCAATTGACTGTATTTCCCCAGTTGACTGTGTTGCCCCAGTTGACTGTATTACCCCAGTTGACTGTGTTTACCCCAGTTGACTGTGTTGCCCCAGTTGACTGTATTTAACCCAATTGACTGTATTACCCCAGTTGACTGTATTGCCCCAGTTGACTGTATTTAGCCCAGTTGACTGTGTTGCCCCAGTTGACTGTATTTACCCCAGTTGACTGTATTTACCCCAGTTGACTATATTGCCGCAGTTGACTTTATTTACCCAGTTGACTAAATTGCCCCAGTTGACTGTATTGCCCCAGTTCACTGTATTTACCCCAGTTGACTGTATTGACCCAGTTGACTGTATTTACCCCAGTTGACTGTATTTACCCCAAATGACTGTATTGCCCCAGTTGACTGTGTTGCCCCAGTTGACTCTATTTACCCCAGTTGACTGTGTTGCTCCAACTGACTGTATTACCCCAATTGACTGTATTTCCCCAGTTGACTGTGTTGCCCCAGTTGACTGTATTACCCCAGTTGACTGTGTTTACCCCAGTTGACCGTGTTGCCCCAGTTGACTGTATTTAACCCAGTTGACTGTATTGCCCCAGTTGACTGTATTGCCCCAGTTGACTGTATTTACCCCAGTTGACTGTGTTGCCCCAGTTGACTGTATTACCCCAGTTGACTGTGTTTACCCCAGTTGACTGTGTTGCCCCAGTTGACTGTATTTAACCCAGTTGACTGTATTACCCCAATTGACTGTATTTCCCCAGTTGACTGTGTTGCCCCAGTTGACTGTATTACCCCAGTTGACTGTGTTTACCCCAGTTGACTGTATTGCCCCAGTTGACTGTATTACCCCAAATGACTGTATTGCCCCAGTTGACTGTGTTGCCCCAGTTGACTCTATTTACCCCAGTTGACTGTGTTGCCCCAGTTGACTGTATTGCCCCAGTTGACTGTATTGCCCCAGTTGACTGTGTTGCCCCAGTTGACTCTATTTACCCCAGTTGACTGTGTTGCTCCAACTGACTGTATTACCCCAATTGACTGTATTTCCCCAGTTGACTGTGTTGCCCCAGTTGACTGTATTACTCCAGTTGACTGTGTTTACCCCAGTTGACTGTGTTGCCCCAGTTGACTGTATTTAGCCCAGTTGACTGTGTTGCCCCAGTTGACTGTATTTACCCCAGTTGACTGTATTTAGCCCAGTTGACTGTATTTACCCCAGTTGACTATATTGCCGCAGTTGACTTTATTTACCCAGTTGACTAAATTGCCCCAGTTGACTGTATTGCTCCAGTTCACTGTATTTACCCCAGTTGACTGTATTGACCCAGTTGACTGTATTTACCCCAGTTGACTGTATTACCCCAAATGACTGTATTGCCCCAGTTGACTGTATTTACCCCAGTTGACTGTGTTGCTCCAACTGACTGTATTACCCCAATTGACTGTATTTCCCCAGTTGACTGTGTTGCCCCAGTTGACTGTATTACCCCAGTTGACTGTGTTTACCCCAGTTGACTGTGTTGCCCCAGTTGACTGTATTTAACCCAGTTGACTGTATTTAACCCAGTTGACTGTATTACCCCAGTTGACTGTATTGCCCCAGTTGACTGTATTGCCCCAGTTGACTGCATTTACCCCAGTTGACTGCATTTACCCTAGTTCACTGTATTTACCCCAGCTGACTGTATTGACCCAGTTGACTGTGTTGCTCCAACTGACTGTATTACCCCAATTGACTGTATTTCCCCAGTTGACTGTATTTAACCCAGTTGACTATATTACCCCAGTTGACTGTATTTACCCCAGTTGACTGCATTTACCCCAGTTGACTGCATTTACCCAAGTTCACTGTATTTACCCCAGTTGACTGTATTTACCCAGTTGACTGTATTACCCCAAAATACTGTATTGCCCCAGTTGACTGTGTTGCCCCAGTTGACTGCATTTACCCCAGTTGACTATATTATCCCAGTTGGCTTTATTTACCCCAGTTGACTGTATTGTCCCAGTTGACTGTATTGCCCCCCAGTTGACTGTATTGCCCCCCAGTTGACTGCATTGCCCCCCAGTTGACTGTATTGCCCCCCAGTTGACTGTATTACCCTAGTTGACTGTATTTACCCCAGTTGACTGTGTTGCCTCAGTTGACTGTGTTTACCCCAGTTGACTGTGTTGCCCCAGTTGACTGTATTTAACCCAGTTGACTGTATTGCCCCAGTTGACTATATTGTCCCAATTGACTGTATTACCCTAGTTGACTGTATTTACCCCAGTTGACTGTGTTGCCTCAGTTGACTGTGTTTACCCCAGTTGACTGTGTTGCCCCAGTTGACTGTATTTAACCCAGTTGACTGTATTGCCCCAGTTGACTATATTGTCCCAATTGACTGTATTACCCCAGTTGACTGTATTTACCCCAGTTGACTGTGTTGCCCCAGTTGACTGTATTTATGTGGCTGGTCCAGTTAAGTTTCTGCTCAATGGTGACCCCCAGGATGTTGATGGTGGGGGATTCGGTGATGGTAATGCCGTTGAATGTCAAGGAGCGGTAGTTAGACTCTGGCTTGTTGGAGATGGTCATTGCCTGGCACCTGTGTGGCGCGAATGTTACTTGCCACTTATCAGCCCGAGCCTGAATGTTGTCCCGGTCTTGCTGCATGTGGGCACGGACTGCTTCATTATCTGAGGAACTGAACGGGAGATGGAACGGAAACAGTCGAGGGCCATGTCAACCACGGCACAGGGGAATCCTCGGCTGATAAGGGAAAACATATCGGAAGCGCTAGTTTGGAAAGGGGCAGCGTCAGAACAGATGCGACGGAGGCGGAGAAAGTGGGAGAAAGGAATGGAGTCCTTACAGGAAGCGGGGTGGAGGAACTATAATCCAGGTAGTGCGGGAGTCAGTAGGCATACAGTGGATGTTTGTCAAAAGACTATCCCCAGAAATGGAGACAGAGACATTGAGTATGGGAAGGGAAGAACCGGAGATGGACCATGTGAAGGTGAGGGAAGGGGGGGAATTGGAAGCAAAGTGAATGGAATTTTCCAGTTCAGGGCGAGAGCAGGAAACGGCACCGATACAGTCATCAACATACCGGAGAATGGGGTGAGGGAGTGGACCCGAGCAGGACTGGAACAAAGAATGATCCTTGTGTACCTGTCCTGGGAGCATTAGATGCTGCAACACTTTTTAAGACTCTTCATTTGAATGAACACAAAAATTCAGAAAAAAAACTTTTATTGAAAAATCAACTGAAAATGTTTTGAAACACAGAAATAAACCCCATTCCCACACCCCCAAAACCCTGATCCCGACCCCCTGAATCCCGACCCCTGAACCCCGACCCCAGAAACCCACCACCTGAACCCCGACGCCTGAACCCCGACCCCTGAAATCCACCACCTGAGCCCCGACCCCTGAACCCCGACCCCTGAAACCCACCACCTGAGCCCCGACCCCTTAACCCCGAACCCTGAAACCCACCACCTGACCCCCACCTCCTGAACCCCAAACCCTGATCCCCGACCCCTGAACCCCGACCCCTGAAACCCACCACCTGATCCCCACCTCCTGAACCCCGACCCCTGAAACCCACCACCTGAACTCCAACCCCTGAACCACAAACCCTGATCCCCACCCCCTGAACCCCGACCCCTGAACCCCAAACCCTGATCCCCGACCCCTGAACCCCGACCCCTGAAACCCACCACCTGATCCCCAACCCCTGAACCACAGTCCCTGATCTCTACCTTCCTGAACTTCGCCCGATGACCCCCACCCCCTGACCCCCACCCCCTGACCCCCACTACTGGAGCGCTGTGCCTGGGCTCCGTGAGCCGGTGACCCCGAGGGGTAGGAGCTGGAGCCCGGTGTCGGGGTCACGAATGCAGGTACGGCTCAGCTGGAGGTAGGTGAGGTTTTGCTGGGTGTTGGGGTGGAAGAAGCCCTTGGTGTTGTGGTTGGGGTCGGAGAGCGCGGCGTGCAGCTCCCGGGTGAAGAGCCCACGACGGTAGGCCGCCTCCACGGGCAGGCGGTGTCTGCGCTGGGGGTCGATGATGCCGCCCGTGGCAACCTGGGCCTCCAGCAGCCTCAGGGCGTGCGGGAGGAGGATCAGGCCCCTGCCCAGGGCCTGGGGCAGGGAGAGGAGGGCCCCGGAGTTGGGGTCAGTGTAGCCGGTCACCGCTCGCTCGGCACACAGCAGCTTGTCCCGGAGTTCACGGCCCACGAGCCCCGCCCTCACCGCCTGGCTCACCGTTAGCCTCAGGGCCCGCACCGGGTCCACCAGGAAGCCACTGGCTGCCTGGTCCTCCAGCAGCAGGAAGCCGGTCCCCGGCCTCAGCTTGCCCTCCAGCACCGCCTGGTAGATGGGCAGCTTCCGTCCGTCCTCCCTCACCAGGACCCCCGCCACGCAGCTCAGGCCCTCCAGGTAGGGGTGGATGGAGCAGCTCAGGCCCTCCGCCGAGGCCTGGCCCTCCTGCAGCTGCTGGGCAGTGGCCGGGCCGATGGTGCGGGCCTCCAGCAGACTCTCGATGGTCAGCCGCCGCTGCTGCAGCGCGTGGATCCGCGGCCTGGGCTCAGTGTGGCCACCCGCTGGCCGCTCGCCGTCCGATGCCTGGTCTCCGGGTCCCGGCTCGCGCGGTGATCTCCCGCGTGCTGCTGTCCGAGGGCCAATCCCCCAATCGCCACCACTCGAGGCCCAGGGACTGGGGCACCCCACCGCCCTCACCGTCTGAAAAATACAACACCGCACTCAGGAACCAACTCGCAGACTCACTCATTCCGACAGACACCCAGCGCGCGGGCCAAGGGTCGCGGGAAACGGCGCGCGGGTCGCAGGTCGCGGGACACGGCGCGCGGGTCGCAGGTCGCGGGACACGGCGCGCGGGTCACAGGTCACAGGTCGCGGGACACGGCGCGCGGGTCACAGGTCACAGGTCACGGGACACGGCGCGCGGGTCACAGGTCGCGGGACACGGCACGTGGGACACAGGTCACAGGTCGCGGGACACGGCGCGCGGGACACGGCGCGCGGGACATGGCGCACGGGTCACGGGTCACAGGTCGCGGGTCACAGGTCACAGGTGGCGGGACACGGCGCGTGGGTTAACAAACTCACAATCGCTGCTCACCTGGTGAAATATTGTCTCCAATGCTGAGCAGGTTTGCTCCGCCCGAGGCCAGACGTCTGGTTGCACCAAGCCGGCAAAGACCGCTGTCTGAAGCTCGTACGTCTAGACAATGCAGAGGGCCAGAGCAGACGGATTGTCAGGAACAGGCTCGGCAGGCTTGGCCAGACAAGATCATCCCAACGTCCCCCCTTCACCGAGCTCCAAACCCCCCCCCAGTCCCTGACCCCCACCTCTCCCCCTCCCTGAACCCCGTCTCCCCCTCCCTGACCCCCATCCCCCCTCCCTGACCCCCATCCCCCCTCCCTGACCCCCACCTCTCCCCCTCCCTGAACCCCATCCCCCCTCCCTGACCCCCACCTCTCCCCCTCCCTGAACCCCATCCCCCCTCCCTGACCCCCACCTCTCCCCCTCCCTGAACCCCGTCTCCCCCTCCCTGACCCCCATCCCCCCTCCCTGAACCCCATCCCCCCTCCCTGACCCCCACCTCTCCCCCTCCCTGAACCCCGTCTCCCCCTCCCTGACCCCCATCCCCCCTCCCTGAACCCCATCCCCCCTCCCTGACCCCCACCTCTCCCCCTCCCTGACCCCCACCTCCCCCTCCCTGAACCCCATCCCCCCTCCCTGACCCCCACCTCTCCCCCTCCCTGACCCCCACCTCCCCCTCCCTGAACCCCATCCCCCCTCCCTGACCCCCACCTCCCCCTCCCTGAAACCCGCCTCTCCCTCCCTGAACCCCGCCTTCCCCTCCCCTCCCCCCTCCCTGACCCCCACGAACCCCCTACCCCTCCCTGACCCCCACCTCCCCCCAAACCCCCTCCCCTCCCTGACCCCCCCTCCCCCCCTGAACCTCCCTCCCCTCCCTGACCCCCCCTCCCCCCGAACCCTCCTCCCACTCCCTGATCCCCCCTCCCCCTCCCCCATCCCCCCTTAACCCCCCTCCTCCTCCCTGACCCCCACATCCCCCCTGAACCCCCTCCCCCTCCCTGACCCCCACCTCCACCTCCCTGAACCCCACCTCTCCCCCTCCCTGACCCCCATCTCCCCCTCCCTGACACCATCTCCCCCTCCCTGACCCCCACCTCTCCCCCGAACCCCCTCCCCCTCCCTGACCCCATCTCCCCCTCCCTGAACCCCACCTCTCCCCCTCCCTGACCCCCATCTCCCCCTCCCTGACCCCCACCTCCCCCCAAATGCCCCTCCCCCTCCCTGACCCCCACCTACACGAACCCCACCTCTCCCCCTTCCTGACCCCATCTCCCACTCCCTGAACCACACCTCTCCCCCTCCCTGACACCATCTCCCCCTCCCTGAATCCCACCTCTCCCCCTCCCTGAATCCCACCTCTCCCCCTCCCTGACCCCCATCTCCCCCTCCCTGACCCCCACCTCTCCCCCGAACACCCCTCCCCCTCCCTGACCCCATCTCCCCATCCCTGAACCCCACCTCTCCCCATCCCTGACCCCCATCTCCACCTCCCTGACCCCCACCTCACCCCCAAACCCCCCTCCCCGACCCCCACCTCCACCTCCCTGAACCCCATATCTCCCCCTCACTGACCCCATCTCCCCCTCCCTGAACCCCACCTCTCCCCCTCCCTGACTCCCATCTCCACCTCCCTGCCCCCCACCTCTCCCCCTCCCTGACGCCCATCTCCCCCTCCCTGACCCCCACCTCTCCCCCTCCCTGACCCCCATCTCCCCCTCCCTGACCCCCATCTCCCCCTCCCTGACCCCCCTGACCCCCATCTCCCCCTCCCTGAACCCCACCTCCCCCTCCCTGACCACCACCTCTCCCCCTCCCTGACCCCCACCTCTCCCCCTCCCTGACCCCCACCTCCCACTCCCTGTACACCCCCTCCCCCTCCCTAAACCCACCTCCCCCTCCCTAAACCCCACCACCCCCTCTCTGAACCCCACCTCCCCCCCCTGAACACCCCCCTCCCCCTCCCTGAATCCCACCTCCCTCTCCCTGAACCCCTCCCGAACACCCCCTCCCCCTCCCGAACACCCCCTCCCCCTCCCTGACCCCCACCTCCCCCTCCCTGACCCCCACCTCCCCCTCCCTGACCCCCACCTCCCCCCTCCCTGACCCCCCCCCCCTCCCCCTCCCTGGCCCCCACCTCTCCCCCTCCCTGAGCCCCACCTCTCCCCCTCCCTGACCCCCACCTCCCCCCTCCCTGAACCCCCCCTCCCCCTCCCTGGCCCCCACCTCTCCCCCTCCCTGAGCCCCACCTCTCCCCCTCCCTGACCCCCACCTGCCCCTCCCTGAAACGCTGCCTCCCCTCCCTGACCCCCACCTCCCCCTCCCTGACCCCCACCTCCCCCTCCCTGACCCCCACCTCCCACTCCCTGACCCCCACCTCCCACTCCCTGACCCCCACCTCCCACTCCCTGACCCCCACCTCCCACTCCCTGACCCCCACCTCCCACTCCCTAAACCCCACCTCCCCCTCCCTGAACCCCACCTCCCCCCCCTGAACAATCCCTCCCCCTCCCTGAACACCCCCCCTCCCCCTCCCTGAATCCCACCTCCCGTTCCCTGAACCCCTCCCGAACACCCCCTCCCCCTCCCGAACACCCCCTCCCCCTCCATGAACCCCACCTCCCCCTCCCTGAACCCCACCTCCCCCTCCCTGAACCCACCTCCCTAAACCTCACCTCCCCCTCCCTGAATCTCCCCATCCCCTCCCTGAACCCCCCCTCCCTAAACCCCACCTCCCCCTCCCTAAACCCCACCTCACCCTCCCTGTCCCCCACCTCTCCCCCTCCCTGTCCCCCACCTCTCCCCCTCCCTGAACACGACCCAAAGACCACTTCTCTCTGTATCCCCCAAGCCCACCTAACCCCCTGAAGTGGGACAGTTGGCCCACTGGACATGGATAAAGGATTAAATGTGAACCTGCAAAAGCTGGGGTAGAGACAGCTTCTCCGCTGCTGAAGCAGTATTACGGCCGAGTTATCTCCGGGTTGCGGTAACAGAATCGGTGCCAGTCGCCCGCAATAACAGGATGGGTGAAGGACCTGGTCTTAGAAAAGCAAAGGCCACATAACGACAGGGCGGCCTGACCTGACAGGGGGCCCTCTGGTATAACTCCGAGCAAAGCACAAGAGTGGTAAATAACATCCCAGTGTGTTTTATCACTCCCAGGACACAGTTCGGGTTGTGGGACAGTACTGGGGGCAGAATCAGACCTTTGCTTTGAGTGACAAGGGTTTAGACCATTTCAACCAATATATGTCTCATGTATTGAATGTCTGGCCATTATAGGCCGAGTAACTGTGTAAAAACCCTGTGTGGTTTGCTCGGGGAGAGCGAGTGAGAGCAGTTCAGTGGGGCCTGACACAACCTCATCTCTCCCTTGCAAATAAAATAAACCGACTCGCGTTTGATTCCTAACAGACAGTCTCGAGCTAAATTATTTAATCTCCACTTCACCCACCCTCTCCCCATCTCCCCCAACCCCACCCACCCTCTCCCCATCTCCCCCAACCCCACCCACCCTCTCCCCATATCCCCCAACCCCACCCACCCTCTCCCCATCTCCCCAACCCCACCCACCCACCCTCTCCCCATCTCCCCCAACCCCACCCACCCACCCTCTCCTCATCTCCCCAACCCCACCCACCCATCCTCTCCCCATCTCCCCCAACCCCACCCACCCACCCTCTCCTCATCTCCCCAACCCCACCCACCCACCCTCTCCCCATCTCCCCCAACTCCACCCACCCACCCTCTCCTCATCTCCCCAACCCCACCCACTCACCCTCTCCCCATCTCCCCCAACCCCACCCACCCTCTCCCCATATCCCCCAACCCCACCCACCCACCCTCTCCCCATCTCCCCCAACCCCACCCACCCACCCTCTCCCCATATCCCCCAACCCCACCCACCCACCCTCTCCCCATATCCCCCAACCCCACCCACCCACCCTCTCCCCATATCCCCCAACCCCACCCACCCACCCTCTCCCCATCTCCCCCAACCCCACCCACCCTCTCCCCATATCCCCCAACCCCACCCACCCACCCTCTCCCCATCTCCCCCAACCCCACCCACCCACCTTCTCCCCATATCCCCCAACCCCACCTACCCACCTTCTCCCCATATCCCCAAACCCCACCCACCTTCTCCCCATATCCCCCAACCCCACCCACCCACCCTCTCCTCATCTCCCCAACCCCACCCACCCACCTTCTCCCCATATCCCCCAACCCCACCTACCCACCTTCTCCCCATATCCCCCAACCTACCCACCCACCTTCTCCCCATATCCCCCAACCCCACCCACCTTCTCCTCATCTTCCCAACCCCACCCACCCACCCTCTCCTCATCTCCCCCAACCCCACCCACCCACCTTCTCCCCATATCCCCCAACCCCACCTACCCACCTTCTCCCCATATCCCCCAACCTACCCACCCACCTTCTCCCCATATCCCCCAACCCCACCCACCTTCTCCTCATCTTCCCAACCCCACCCACCCACCCACCCTCTCCTCATCTCCCCCAACCCCACCCACCCACCCTTTCCCCATATCCCCCAACCCCACCCACCCACCCTCTCCTCATCTCCCCCAACCCCACCCACCCACCTTCTCCCCATATCCCCCAACCCCACCTACCCACCTTCTCCCCATATCCCCCAACCCCACCCACCCACCCTCTCCCCATCTCCCCCAACCCCACCTACCCACCTTCTCACCATATCTCAAACCCCACCTACCCACCTGGGTCTGGGCCTAGCTATGATTACAGACCTTGCCAACACTTTCCATATATTTTATCATTCCTGGAACGTGGGCGTCGCTGGCAAGGCCGGCATTTATTGCCCGTGAGAAGATGGTGAGCTGCTGCAGTCCGTGTGGTGACGGTGCTGTTTGGGAGGGAGTTATAGAGTCACAGAATGATACGGCACAGGAAGAGGTCTGTGGTAGACCTATCCGATCAACCCCACTCTCTGCTCTTTTCCCACAGCCCTGAACATTTCTCTATGTATGTATTTATCCAATTCCCTTTGGAAAGTTATTATTCAATCTGCTCCAAGGAGAACGGCCCCAGTCTCTGCACAAACTCTTTCATCCCGAGAACCATTCTCGGAAATCTAGTGAACCTCCTCCGCACCCTGGCCGAGTCCTTGACGTTCTTCCTAAAGTGTGAGGCCCAGAATTGGACAACTCTGCAGCTTGGGACCCAAGCAGTGTTTACAACGTTTCACATCACTCCCCTTTGTTTTTGAACTCTATGCCTCTATTTATAATGTCAATGATCCCGGACACTTCAACAACAACATTCTCAGCTTCTCCCGCCACCTTCACCGATTGGTATGTTAACATCCAACTTCCAGGGATTCTGACCCAGTGACGATGAAGGAACAGCCGATTTATTTCCAAGTCAGTGTGACTTAGAATTCAGAGGGGGTGGTGTTACCAGGCGCCTGCTGCCCTTGTCCTTCTAGGTGGTAGAGGTCGCGGGTTTGGGAGGTGCTGTTGAAGAAGCCTTGGCATCTTGTAGATGGTGCACACTGCAACCAGGGGGCGCCGGTGGTGGTGGAGGGAGTGAATGTTGGAGGTGGGGGAGGGAGTGAGTGTTGGAGGTGGGGGAGGGAGTGAGTGTTGGAGGTGGTGGAGGGAGTGAGTGTTGGAGGTGGGGGAGGGAGTGAGTGTTGAACGTGGGGGAGGGAGTGAGTGTTGGAGGTGGTGGAGGGAGTGAGTGTTGGAGGTGGTGGTGGAGGGAGTGAGTGTTGGAGGTGGTGGAGGGAGTGAGTGTTGGAGGTGGTGGAGGGAGTGAGTGTTGGAGGTGGTGGAGGGAGTGAGTGTTGGAGGTGGTGGAGGGAGTGAGTGTTGGAGGTGGTGGAGGGAGTGAGTGGTGAAGGTGGTGGAGGGAGTGAGTGTTGGAGGTGGGGGAGGGAGTGAGTGTTGGAGGTGGTGGAGGAAGTGAGTGTTGGAGGTGGTGAAGGGAGTGAGTGTTGGAGGTGGTGGTGGAGGGAGTGAGTGTTGGAGGTGGTGGAGGGAGTGAGTGTTGGCGGTGGGGGAGGGAGTGAGTGTTGGCGGTGGGGGAGGGAGTGAGTGTTGGAGGTGGTGGAGGGAGTGAGTGTTGGAGGTGGTGGAGGGAGTGAGTGTTGGAGGTGGTGGAGGGAGTGAGTGTTGGAGGTGGTGGAGGGAGTGAGTGTTGGAGGTGGGGGAGGGAGTGAGTGTTGGAGGTGGTGGAGGGAGTGAGTGTTGGAGGTGGTGGAGGGAGTGAGTGTTGGAGATAGTGAGTGTTAGAGGTGGTGGAGGGAGTGAGTGTTGGAGATAGTGAGTGTTGGAGGTGGTGGAGGGAGTGAGTGTTGGAGATAGTGAGTGTTGGAGGTGGTGGAGGGAGTGAGTGTTGGAGGTGGTGGAGGGAGTGAGTGTTGGAGGTGGTGGAGGGAGTGAGTGTTGGAGGTGGTGGAGGGAGTGAGTGTTGGAGGTGAGGGAGTGAGTGTTGGAGGTGAGGGAGGAAGTGAGTGTTGGAGGTGGGGGAGGGAGTGAGTGTTGGAGGTGGTGGAGGGAGTGAGTGTTGGAGGTGGGGGAGGGAGTGAGTGTTGGAGGTGGGGGAGGGAGTGAGTGTTGGAGGTGGTGGAGGGAGTGAGTGTTGGAGGTGGTGGAGGGAGTGAGTGTTGGAGGTGGGGGAGGGAGTGAGTGTTGGAGGTGGGGGAGGGTGTCGAGCTTCTCGAGTGTTTGTTGGAGCCTCACTCATCCAGGCAAGTGGGGAGTAGTCCCTCACACTCCTGACTTGTGTCTTGTCGGGTGGAAAGGCTTTGGGGAGTCAGGAGGTGAGACACTCATCAGAACAAAGTACAGAAAGCCCCTGGGGCCTGAGCGGCCCGGTCACTCGGAGTGATCCCGTCGCTGAGAGTGTGGGTTACCTTACAGGCTTCAACATACAGCCCGGCACACAGCTGCAATTCTGTCCTCAGCTCCAGTCCCTGTAACACAAGGCACACCCAGTCAGCACACTTCATCCGGGGCTCGCCCAGCTGGGCCTGATATACAGTCAATCGGCAGGCCCTTCCCTTTATCCAACCCTATCGGGCTCCGGTACCCCCTGTAGCCCCTCCCTGTAGCCCCTCCCCCTGTACCCCCCCTCCTGTAGCCCCTCCCATTCCCCCTGTACCCCCTCCCCCTGTAGCCCCTCCCCCTGTAGCCCCTCCCATTCCCCCTGTACCCCCTCCCCCTGTACCCCCCCTCCTGTAGCCCCTCCCATTCCCCCTGTACCCCCTCCCCCTGTATCCCCTCCTCCTGTAGCCCCTCCCCCTGTAACCCTCCCCCTGTAGCCTTTTCCCCCTGTACCCCCTCCCCCTATAGCACCTCCCCCTGTACCCACTTCCCCCTGTACCCCCTTCCCCTGTAGCACCTCCCCCATAGCACCTCCCCTCCCCCTGTAGCACCTCGCTCTGTAGCCCCTCCCCCTGTAGTGCCTTCCCCTGTAGCCCCTCCCCCTGTAGCCCCTCCCCTTCCCCTGTAGCCACCTCCCCCTCCCCCAGTAGCTCACCACCCCTCCCCCGTAGCACCTCCCCCTGTAGCTCCCCACCCCTCCCCCTGTAGCACCTCCCCTCCCCTGTAGCTCCCCACCCCTCCCCCGTAGCACCTCCCCCTGTAGCTCCCCACCCCTCCCCCTGTAGCACCTCCCCTCCCCCTGTAGCTCCTCACCCTTCCCTGTAGCTCCCCACCCCTCCCCCGTAGCACCTCCCCCTGTAGCTCCCCACCCCTCCCCCTGTAGCATCTCCCCTCCCCCTGTAGCTCCTCCCCCTCCCCTGTAGCTCCCCACCCCTCCCCCGTAGCACCTCCCCCTGTAGCTCCCCACCCCTCCCCCTGTAGCACCTCCCCTCCCCCTGTAGCTCCTCCCCCTCCCCTGTAGCTCCCCACCCCTCCCCCGTAGCACCTCCCCCTGTAGCTCCTCCCTCTCCCCTGTAGCTCCCCACCCCTCCCCCGTAGCACCTCCCCCTGTAGCTCCCCACCCCTCCCTCTGTAGCACCTCCCCTCCCCCTGTAGCTCCTCCCCCTCCCCTGTAGCTCCCCACCCCTCCCACTGTAGCACCTCCCCCTCCCCCTTTCGCACCTCCCTTGTAGCACCTCCCCCCTTCCCCCTGTAGCACCTCCCCCTTCCCCCTGTAGCACCTTCCTGTTACCCTATGCTGCTCCCTACCTTCCCGCTGCTTTGTGTGTTGTTTTGTTGAGTGTCGCCACCTGGTGTTGGCTCAGCCTGGTGCATGGAGCTGAGAAGTTGTTGGTGACACTCCCGGTATTTGCTCAGACTCAGAGACACGTTCCCCAGACTGATTAACCTGCGAGACACAACCAACCATCAACCAATGCCCACAATCGCCGGACCACCCAGACCAGACCAGCCAACACCGGACCACCCAACACCGGACCAGCCAACACCGGACCACCCGACACCAGACCACCCGACACCGGACCACCCGACACCGGACCACCCGACACCGGACCACCCGACACCGGACCACCCGACACCGGACCACCCGACACCGGACCACCCGACACCGGACCACCCGACACCAGACCACACGACACCGGACCACCCAACACCGGACCACCCAACACCGGACCACCCAACACCGGACCACCCAACACCAGACCACCCAACACCGGACCACACAACACCGGACCACCCAACACCGGACCACCCAACACCGGACCACCCAACACCGGACCACCCAACACCGGACCACCCAACACCGGACCACACAACACCAGACCACACAACACCAGACCACCCAACACCGGACCACCCAACACCGGACCACCCAACACCAGACCACACAACACCGGACCACCCAACACCGGACCACCCAACACCAGACCACCCAACACCGGACCACCCAACACCAGACCACACAACACCGGACCACCCAACACCGGACCACATAACACCGGACCACATAACACCGGACCACCCAACACCGGACCACCCAACACCAGACCACACAACACCAGACCACCCAACACCGGACCACCCAACACCAGACCACACAACACCGGACCACCCAACACCGGACCACATAACACCGGACCACCCAACACCGGACCACCCAACACCGGACCACCCAACACCGGACCACCCAACACCGGACCACATAACACCGGACCACCCAACACCGGACCACCCAACACCGGACCACCCAACACCGGACCACCCAACACCGGACCATCATCATCGGCAGTCCCTCGAAGCGAGGTTAACTTGCTTCCATGCCAAAAAGTTCACAGGTGTTTCAGTGAAGGACCTAATACTCCAGATTCTGAACGACATGTTGAAGGGTGGAAGATGCCTGTGGGTGGATTGTTTTAACGTGGGGTGACCGTTGCACACCAGCCACCACACGGGGCTTGACAGAGCGAGGTCTTGGTCCAGTGGCAAGGATTAACCAGGACCACTGGAGACCTGCTCTGCCGCACTGACCAAGCATACACATATTGGAGCGTGGGCTGGCCTGTGCTGCCCCCGGTCCCTAGCCTCTCCTGGGCCCTGTCACTTCCTTCTATGGACTCTTACCGGACCACCCAGACCAGACCCCAGGTCAGCGCTATATCTTAAATCCCTCAACCCCAAACGAATCTCCCCCACTCCCCTAAATCACACCCTATACTCTGTCTCCTACACCCTGCCGTCCTGCTCTCAGTGACCTCGTCCATTATCTCACATCCCTCCCTCCTAAGAACAGAAGAATTAGGAGCAAGAGTCGGCCTTTCCGCCCCTGGAGCCTGCTCCGTCATTCAATAAGATCACGGCTGATCTCCCACCTCAACCCCACTTTCCCGCACTATCCCCATATCCCTTGATTCCCTTAATATCCAAAAATCTATCGATCTCAGTCTTGAATATACTCAAGGACTGAGCCTCCCTCTGGGGCAGAGAATTCCAAAGATTCACCACCCTCTGAGTTAGGAATTTCTCCTCATCTCAGTCCTAAATGGCCGACCCCTTATCCTGAGACTGTGACCCCTGGTTCTAGACTCCCCAGCCCGGGGAAACATCCTCCCTGCATCTACCCTGTCAAGCCCCAAAATTATCTTCAGTGTTTCAATGAGATCACCTCTCATTCTTCTAAACTGCAGATAGTATGGGCCCAGTCTACTCAATCTCTCCTCATAAGACAACCCTCTCATCCCAGGAATCAGTCTGGTGAACCTCCGCTGTACTGTCTCCAAGGCAAATATAACCTTCCTTAGGTAAGGAGACCAAAACTGTGCACAGTACACCAGGTCTGGTCTCTCAGTGACCCTCGACCCCTCACCAGCCGACCCTCTCTGTGACCCTTGACCCTCACCTGCCGACCCTCCCTCAGTGACCCTTGACCCCTCAGCTGCCATCCCTCTCAGTGACCCTCGACCCCTCACCAGCCGACCCTCTCTGTGACCTTTGACCCTCACCTGCCGTCCCTCCCTCAGTGACCCTTGACCCCGCAGCTGCCATCCCTCTCAGTGACCCTTGACCCCGCAGATGCCATCCCTCTCAGTGACCCTCGACCCCTCACCTGCCGTCTATCTCACGGTTTATTCTGTTCCAGCATTGCAGTGTGTGTCTCAGGCTATTGCTGTACTGGGCCAGGTCAGTAATCCCATCCTGCCCACAGCCTCTCACTCTCTCCGTCACCTCCTGGGCTTTATTTATGCTGCTCTCAATCTCCTCATAAATCGTCTGCTCCGATTCCATCCAATGGTGCAAGCCCTACAATGACAGATGCACCAAGGGTTAACCCGTGACTGTACAGTCCACATCAAACCCTGTCAATCAGGGACCAGACCACAGGGCCACTCTGAGTCCATCATATCTGTACACAAGGGGCAGGGTCCGAGGGGAAATGGTAGGGTGACCTACTGCTCACTGTGTGTGAGTGAGAGAGTGAGAGAGAGAGTGGGTGAGTGTGTGAGAGAGAGAGTGTGAGTGTGTGAGAGAGAGAGTGTGAGTGTGTGAGAGAGAGTGAGTGTGTAAGAGAGAGTGTGTGAGAGAGAGAGTGTGAGCGTGTGAGTGTGTGAGAGAGAGTGTGAGTGTGTGAGAGAGAGAGTGTGAGTGTGTGAGAGAGAGTGTGTGAGAGAGAGAGTGTGAGTGTGTGAGAGAGAGTGCGTGAGAGAGAGAGTGAGTGTGTGAGAGAGAGAGTGTGAGTGTGTGAGAGAGAGTGCGTGAGAGAGAGAGTGTGAGTGTGTGAGAGAGAGAGTGTGAGTGTGTGAGGGAGAGAGTGTGAGTGTGTGAGAGAGAGTGCGTGAGAGAGAGAGTGTGAGTGTGTGAGAGAGAGCGTGTGAGTGTGTGAGAGAGAGCGTGTGAGTGTGTGAGAGAGAGTGTGAGAGAGAGTGTGAGTGTGTGAGAGAGAGAGTGTGAGTGTGTGAGAGAGAGTGTGTGAGAGAGATTGTGAGTGTGTGAGAGAGTGAGTGTGAGTGTGTGAGAGAGAGAGTGTGAGTGTGTGAGAGAGAGGGTGTGAGTGTGTGAGAGAGAGTGTGTGAGAGAGAGAGTGTGAGTGTGTGAGAGAGAGAGTGTGAGTGTGTGAGAGAGAGGGTGTGAGTGTGTGAGAGAGAGTGTGTGAGAGAGAGAGTGTGAGTGTGTGAGAGAGAGTGTGTGAATGTGTGAGAGAGAGAGTGTGAGTGTGTGAGAGAGTGTGTTTGTGTGAGAGAGAGTGTGTGAGAGAGAGAGTGTGTGTGAGAGAGAGTGTGTGAGAGAGAGAGAGTGAGAGAATGTGTGAGTGTGAGTGTGTGAGAGAGATGGTGAGAGAGAGTGTGTGAGTGTGAGAGAGAGAGTGTGAGTGTGTG